>NC_053491.1:77405840-77765840 GCF_905171775.1 Rana temporaria | reverse complement strand
AGGTCAATGTATGTTCACATTAACCAGAGGTGAACAGACCAAGAGATTGCTGTGCCCACGCTGACTGATTGGCCCTTCCTGGCATTCATCATGCTACTCTGGTGTACTGTATCTTATAGATAATAGATCAATAACAAAGCAACATTTCAAATACTCTTTTCATACTTATTAGAACATAAGACTTAAGGCAAAAAACTGACCTAAGGAGCATATATTAACCACTTAACAACCAGGCCAATTCTGACACTTCTCTCCTACATGTAAAAATCATCATTTTTTTGCTTAAAAATTACATAGAACCCCCAAACATTATATATATATATATATATATATATATATATATATATATATATATATATATATATATATATAATTTTTTAGCAGAGACCCTAGAAAATACAGTGGCGGTCATTGCAACTTTTTATCTTGCTCAGCAATTTTTTTAAAAAAAATTCATGCTTTAAAAAAAAAAAACAGTCAAGTTAGCCCAATTCTTTTGGCATAATGTGAAAGATGAAATTTACGCCGAGTAAATGGATACCCAACATGCTTCAAAATTGCACACGCTTGTGGAATGGCACCAAACTTCGGTACTTAAAAATCCCCATAGGCGACGCTTTTTTTTTTTTTTTACTGGTTAAATGTTTTTAGTTACAAAGGAGGTCTAGGGCTAGAATTATTGCTCTCGCTCTAACGTTCGCGGCAACACCGCACATGTGTGGTTTGAACACAGTTTTTATTATGTGGGCGTGACTTATGTATGCGTTTGCTTCTGCGTGTGAGCACACGGGTACAGGGGCGTTTTTAAAAAAAAAATTATTGTTAATTTTACTTAAAAAAAATATATTTTGAAACTTAAAAAAAAATAAAAAAACATTTTGATCATTTGTATTCCTATTACAAGGAATGTAAACATCTCTTGTAATAGGAATATGGCATGACAGGACCTCTTTACAGTGAGATATGGGGTCAATAAGACCCCACATCTCACCTCTAGACTGGGAAACCTAAAAAAAAATAAAAAAAATTCACTGCTTCACAGTTTTTTAAAGCAGAGGCCAGGCGTGATGTCATAACATTGCGCCCAGACTCCGACGATTATAGAGACTCCGGCAACCATCTGGTCTCCCGGAAATTTCTATGATCAACATCCGGGGCTGGCGGATCCTGTCACAGAATCCTTGATCGCACAGGTGAGTCGGTAGAAGCAGCGGCGGGATGTCCCCTCTCGCTGCCCGTAAGAACGATCAAGCTGCGGAACAGCCGCTATGATCATACTTATGGTGCTGAATACTATGATATCTGAATAATTCCTGTAGCTGCAGGCATCATTCAGATATACCCACAAAGCCGAGGACGTTATATAACGTCCATGGTCGGCAAGTGGTTAAAAGAACTTGAATCTTTTATTTTTTAAGTATTTTTTACAAAAACTGTATCTGCTGACTTTTAAGATTTAGGTACTTACCAGTGTCTGGAGTCTTGTGCTCTCTGCAGCTGGTTCTTCTTAGCTCTGCGGGCTCCTGGCACTGCCATCTTGGATATGGGAGCCAGCTGTGTGTGTGTTGAAAGGGAAAGGAAGCTCAGATGTAAGTAGGCCTGAAAAAAGTTTACAACATTTTAATATAATATCATTATTATTGTTATTTTTAATATTATTATTATTACTATACAGGATACATAGAGAGGGTACAGCTACCAAACTGGGACACAGACAGCAATACAAGTTTGACAGGGGTTCTAACCCTTTCTCACTTTACCTAAAACCAGTTCTGGCTATACATACACTTTATACATAAACTTTACAGGGCAGATCCACATACATCTGCGCCGGGCGCAGCGTATCCAAGATATGCTACACCGCCGTAACTTATCTTTTTTTTTTTTTTTTATCCACAAAGAATCCGTGCCATAAGTTACGGTGGCGTAGTGTATCTCTCGCGGCGTAAGGGCGCGGAATTCAAATGGATCTAATGGGGGCGTGTTTTATGTTAATACGTCGTGACCCGACGTAAACAACGTTTTTTTGGAACTGCGCATGCGCCGTCCCTGGGGGTATCCCAGTGCGCATGCTCGAAATTAAACCGGAACCCGCCAATGCTTACGACGGTGACGTCATTCTACACAAATTCCTATTCGCGAACGACTTACGCAAACGACGTAAAAAATTCAAAATTGTACGCGGGAAGGACGGCCATACTTAACATAGAGTACGCCTCATAATAGCAGCTTTAACTATACGCCTGAAAAAGCCGAACGAAAACGACGTAAAAAAATGCGCCGGCCGGACGTACGTTCGTGGATCGCCGTAAATAGCTAATTTGCAGCGCCGATTTTGACGGAAACACCACCTAGCATAAAAATTGCATCTAAGATCCGATGGCGTACTAAAACATACGCCTGTCGGATCTAGCCGAGATGCCGTTGTATCTTGTTTTGAGGATTCAAAACAAAGATATGACGCGGGAATTTTGAAATTACGCCGGCGTATCAATAGATACGCCGGCGTAATTTCTTTGTGGATCTGCCCCTACGTGTTTACTATCAGTTATTATGCCCCATACACACGATCGGAAATTCCAACAGCAAAAATCTGATGTGAGCTTTTGAACGGAAATTCCGACCGTGTGTATGCTCCATCGGACTTTTGCTGTCGGAATTTCCGCTAACAAAAGATTGAGAGCTGGTTCTCAAATTTTCCGATGGAAAAAATTCCTATCGGAAAATCTGATCGTCTGTAGCAATTCCAACGCGCAAAATTCAGACGCATGCTCGGAAACAATTCGACGCATGCTCAGAAGCATTGAACTTCATTTTCTCGGCTTGTCGTAGTGTTGTACGTCACCGCGTTCTTGACGGACAAAAGTTCAGAGAATGTTCGCTATGATCATTCAGAGAACTTTTGTGTGACCGTGTGTGTGCGAGACAAGCTTGAGCGGAATTCCGTCGGAAAAACCATCCAAGGTTTTTCCGACGGAAAATCCGATCGTGTGTACGAGGCATTAGTAATGTTTCTGGTCCCCTGTATTTCCCAAGTGAGACATTTGTACAAACTTTGTTGCATTATTCTTGGATTTTCTCCAACGTCACCATAATATCACCCTTCTTTGAATTACATTGGCAGTGACTGTCATAGTCGTGGGACCTACACACTGTGAAAGAAAATTGTATGATTTTACTCCCTTTTAACCTAATTGAGATAGTGTGGGAAAGTTGTCATAAAATACCAAATCATTTTTAGGGAAAAATTGCTTGGTAAAATTTACAAATTTCTCAGGCTGGGTTAACAATATCCAATTGTGACCGCCTCTGAATGGAGAGTGGATTACACAGGACCTGTGTGTCTTTGGCTCCATTTCAGGTCCGAATTCAGGCAAAAATTCAGGCACGATTTGTCCCTGAAACGGAGAACAGGGATGCACCAGACCCCAGCTGTGAGCCGCATCCGTATTAAGTGTGAACCCAACCTCAAATCTTAGCTCAGCATATTTACAGTATCTCACAAAAGTAAGTACACCCTCACATTTTTGTAAATATTTTATTATATCTTTTCATGTGACAAGAAATTACACTTTGCTACAATGTAAAGTAGTGAGTGTACAGCTTGTATAACCACTAGCCAACCAGCTCACGCAGATATACTGTGGCAGGTCGGCTCTCCTGCGTGAACCGACATACTTGTACTTCAGTCCGTGCAGGGAGGATAGCGGGCGCGGCCCGTGGATCCCGTGGACTCAATGTTTGCTGGCGACCCGTGATCATGAGAGGCAGAATGGGGAACTGCCTATGTAAACAAGGCGATTTCCTTGTTCTGCCAGATGACATGACAGAGATCTACTGGTCGCAGTAATCGGAAACAGTGATCTCTGTCATGTTCCAGTAAGCCCATCCCCCTACATTTAGAACACACCCAGGGAACACACTTAACCCCTTGATCGCCTCCCAGTGTTAACCCCTTCCCTGCCAGTGTCATTTTTACATTGAACAGTGCGTTCTTATAGCACTGATCAATGTAATAATGTCACTGGTCCCCAAAAAGTGTCATTTGGGGTCAGATTTGTCCGCCGCAATGTCAGTCACGCAAAAAAATTCAGATCGCCGCCATTACTAGTAAAAACAATAAAACATAAATAAGTCCCTAAATCTATCCCGTAGTTTGTAGACGTGATAACCCTTGCGCAAACCAATCAATATACACCTATTGCGTTTTTTTTTTTACCAAAAATATGTAGAAGAATATATATTGGCCTAAACTGAAGAATAAATTTGTTTTTTTTAATATATATATATATTTTTGGGGGATATGTATTATAGCAGAAAGTCGAATTATTATTTACTTTTTCAAAATTGTTGGCCTTTGTTTATAGTGCATAAAATAAAAACCGCAGGGGTAGTCAAATACCACCAAAAGAAAGCTCTAATTGTGGGTAAAAGAGGCCTTCAATTTTGTTTTGGTACAGCGTCGCACAACCAAGCAATTGTTAGTTTTAAAATGATGCAGTGCCGTACCGCGAAAATGGCCTGTCATTAAGGGGGCAAATCCTTCCGGGCTGTCTGTGGTTAACAGTGTAAATTTGCTGTCCCCTCAAATAACTCAACACACAGCCATTAATATCTAAACTGCTGGCAAATAAAGCTAGTACACCCTTAAGTGAAAATGTCCAAATTGGGCCAAATTAGCAATTTTCCCTCCCCGATATCATGTGACTCATTAGGCCGCGTACACATGGTCGGACAAAACCGATGAGAATGGACCAAGGTTCAGTTTCATCGGTCCAAACGGACCGTGTGTATAGCCCATCGGTCTGTTGTCCTTCGGTCCAAAATTTAAAAACATGCTTTAAAAACATGTCCAAACCGATGGTTAGTACAGAAAGCATCGGTTCAAAACCCGCGCATGCTCAGAATCAAGTCGACGCATGCTTGGAAGCATTGAACTTCGTTTTATTCAGCACGTCGTGTGTTTGACGTCACCGCGCTCTGACCCGATAGGTTTTTGGAACGATGGTGTGTACGCACATCAGACCATCAGGCCACTTCAGCGGTGAACCAATGGAATGGCCCGTCGGACCATTCTCATCGGTTTGGAACGACCGTGTGTACGCGGCCTTAGTGTTACAGGGTCTCAGGTGTGAATGGGGAAAAGGAGTGTTAAATTTGGTGTTATTACTCTCTCAGCATCATATACAGAGGTTGTCTTTGGGACGTATGACGCATGAGTGCTGCCAGCATTGCTGCAGAGGTTGAAGGGGTGGGGGGGTCAGCCTGTCAGTGCTCAGACCATACACCGCACACTGCATCAAATTGGTCTGCATAGCTGTCGTCCCAGAAGGAAGCCTCTTCTAAAGATGATGCACACGAAAGTCTGCAAACAGTTTTCTGAAGACAAGCAGACTAAGGACATGGATTACTGGAACCATGTCCTGTGGTCTGATGAGACCAAGATAAACTTATTTGGTTCAGGTGGTGTCAAGCATGTGTGGCAGCAACCAGGCAAAAAGTACACAGACAAGTGTGTCTTACCTACAGTCAAGCATGGTGGTGGGAGTGTCATGGTCTGGGGCTGCACGAGTGCTGCCGGCACTGGGGAGAGCTACAGTTCATTGAGGGAACCATGAATGCCAACATGTACTGTGACATACTGAAGCAGAGCATGGTCCCCTCCTTTGGAGATTGGGCCGCAGGGCAGTATTCCAACATAACGACCCCAAACACGCCTCCAAGCCGACCACTGCCTTGCTAATGAAGCTGAGGGTAAAGGTGAAGGACTGTCCAAGCATGTCTCCAGACTCCAGACTTAAACACTATTGAGCATCTGTGGGGCATCCTCAAACAGAATGTGGAGGAATGCAAGGTCTCTAACATCCACCAGCTCTGTGATCTTGTCATGGAGGAGGGGAAGAAGACCCCAGTGGCAACCTGTGAAGCTCTGGTGAACTCCATGCTCAAGAGGGTTAAGGCAGTGCTGGAAAATAATGGTGGCCACACAAAATATTTACACTTTGGGCCCAATTTTTTACATTTTCACTTAGGGGTGTACTGCCAGTGGTTTAGACATTAATGGCTGTGTGTTGAGTTATTTTGAGGGGACAGAAAAATTACACTGTTATACAAGCTGTACACTCACTACTTTACATTGTAGCAAAGTGTAATTTCTTCAGTGTTGTCACATTAAAATATATATTAAAATATTTACAAAAATGTGAGGGGTGTACTCAATTGTGTGAGGTACTGTACCTCTGTCATGGAGCAATTAGAAGTTAGCAATGTTTGGTCATTTCTATGTGTTGGATAGAACAGAACTACTTTCAAGTCATCATCCTTCCTATTATCATTGATATTCAGGTGGCCATACTGTTTCCATTTCATGGTCAGGATGTCGGGGAAGTTCGCCCATCACATATTATTCAAAGCTGGAAGACCAGTGAAAGACTTTTTTTTTGTCTGCTCTTTTTGACCTGTCTTGCATGGACATGCTTTCCAGATGCCCAAGGTTTCAGTTATCCCAGTGATCTGTTTTCAAGGAGGGCAGCGTTGGCTATTTTTTTATTTTTGATTTACAAAAATGAAGCTATATAACATCTGATCTATATTAACCACATATGTGTATGTTGAACTCATTATTTGATTCATAAAATGTTCATTAGTAAACATAATAAAATAAGGTTAAAGTTGGCAGGTCTTAATAATAAATGGCTGCGTTCCATTTTTATTATGGTGTAGAGTGAGCTGCAGTGATACATTTACAGAGTAAGAGGAAATACTAATGTCTTTATCCCTCATTACTTGTGCTCTAATTTATCCATAGATCTAAGCTTAGACAACTATCTTTCAGAAAAATATTTAAAGTTGAACTAAACCTGTAACTTAACTGTTTATCAAAAGAAAACGTGTGTTAGAAATGTTAAATTAATGTTATTAAAGCCTTAATGAATTATACCAATGTTGTTTTATGCAGTGTTCTCAATGACATTCTGCCTTTTGGTACATGTGCAGTGTACAGTATGCTACATTCAAGGCTTTCCTATGTTGCTATTGACTGTTTTGCCAGGTTGCTTATGTTTGTTCTTTATACAACAAACAAACCTGAGATGGTTTTTGTCATAGCTAATAACATGCGCAGTACCATGGGAGTACCAACTGCGTATCTAAATAGATGCTAAGAAGGCACCATCTTTGGTTGCAAAAGGATAGGGGGTTTGGTTCCGCTTTATATTCCTTCCAAGCAGGGCTCAAGTCCTGCGGGAACGCGTGGGAACGGAGTTCCTGCACTTTTTTCACAGCAGGAACTCAGTTCCCTTTGCAGGACTAGAGCAGCCGAGCCGCCCGAGCCAATCCTTCACTAAGCGGCGATGCCCAGCTCGAGTCACTGTCAGGGGCGGGCGAACCTTAGTAATCCTTTATGTTACTGGCCGCTTCCTGTATATGGATTCATCGGGTAGTGTGCGGGTATTCCGTCACTTCCTCGATGCCGCAATGTCTCCTGGGAGCTTTTGTCATTGTTCCCAGGAGACATTGCGGAGGTCTGCCGTGAGTTATCGCAGGATTTAGAAATAACTTATAAGTAAGTAATTATGCATATGAGCGTATAATTTTTTATTTTTTTTTTGGTGGGGGAGTGGATCTTTGGTGGGAGTTCCCACACTTTTTTCCCCAGGACTTGACCCCTGCTTCCAAGGTTAAACTCTAAAGCCCTGTACACACGGCTCAGATTCTTGTCAGGAAAAAACGTACGATTCAAAAGAACCGCCGTTGTTTTGAATGACACGAACGCGGTCATCAACTAAGACAAGCATGCGCTCGTCACATTCGATGCCGTCGCCGCCATCTTGCTTCACCCTACCTATGCCTTGGAAGCTACCGTGCATGCCTCAAAGTAATTTCGAGCATGCACGGGTTTCCATGGAGACAGGTAAGTATACGCATGCTCAGGTTTCTCGGCAGGAAAACACTGCAGAGAATCACGACGAGAAAATATAGAGCAGGTTCTCTATTTTTCTCGTCTAGATTCTGGGCAGTTTTCTCGACGAGAAACCTCAAAGCCTCATACACACGCACAGTTTACTTGTTAGAAAGCTCTGCCAGCAGTTTTCTTGCTGTTTCTTGCTGTGAACATTGTGCGTGTGTACGAGGCTTAAGCATGGAAAACTGCTAAGTGCAAAGTTGAAATGCACAACATGTAAACTGTCTTACCTGCCAGACACCTCCTACATAACTCTACAAGGCGACCATAACCTAATAATGTACTTTTCTCAATTGCAGTCAAAGCAACATACAGTAGCTTGGTCAAGGGTTTGAATGCAAAACAAATAAACAGTGGCTCACTAATGAGGTTATCTGTATGCTTTCTTATCTAATCAGAAAACTATTTTTTTTTATTTTATAGCACAGTGTCCGACTGACTTTTTCCATCGGAAATCCGACCGTGTGTATGCCCCATCGGAAATTCTGATGAATTCCATCAGAGTTTACATAGAAAACATGTTCTCTTTTCCTCAGATGGAATTCCGTCGGAATTCTGATGTGAATTTGGTCGGACAAAGGTCCGATTGTGTGTACAGGGCATAACTGTGAAGTACAATAATGGTTGATTGGATATCCAAGTAATTGCAGGAGGCTAGTATAAATATAGATTGAGGCATTTTTTTTAAAATACATGTAATACAAGTGTAAGGCATAATCTATTCAAAAATCTTTTACATATATAGTATGTATAAGCCCTCTTTCTCATGCACAGCCGCGGACGAGAGGGGGTCCAATAAAATAGGTGGCTGAGCCACAGTTTCACTTAAAGTTTAAAAAACTGCTGGACTAGGCTGTTCACGTGATGCTTTGCATTACTGCTCTACCAAATCTACCCTGGCATACTGAGTTGACATGCGACACCACTTCTCAAACTTGGCCATTCAGGTCATTGGGGCCATACCACAACCATGATTTCCTCCTAAACACCAGACAGTAGCTACTTGGCCATATTCTGAACAGTCATCATCTTTGGATCATATTTTAGGGCACGGACTAATGTGAACCTAGCACAAAAGGGATCAGCATGATGTAAACAATGTTGTAAATGTGTGTAAGCCCTGGTTCACGCACATATGCTGTGTAGGAAATGCCATGATCCCTGTGCATTTCCCGCACAGCATTGCAAGTGCACTGTCTTTGCAATTTGATGTTGGTGAAATACATATAGGTAGATTCACAAAGAGTTAGGCCGGCTTATCTACAGATAAGCCGACCTAACTCTGAATCTAAGCCATGTTTAATCTATGTTTAAGTGTATTCTCTAACAGAGATACACTTAAACATATCTAAGATAGGACGGCTTGCGCCGTCCTATCTTAGATTGCAATGTTTTGGCTTACCGCTAGGTAGCGCTTCCATTGCGGCCCGCGTAGATTATGTAAATGAGCATTTACGACGATTCCCGAACGAACACGAGCCCGCCGCAGTCGATTAACGTTGTTTCCGTAAGGCCTTAGGCGGCCTAAAGTTATTCCACCTGTGAGGTGGAATAACAATGTTAAAGTATGGCCGCCGTTCCCGCCGCGAGGTTCGAATCTTTTACGTCGTTTGCGTAAGTCGTCCGCGAATCGGGAGTTACGTCGTTTACGTCCGCGTCAAAATCAATAGGCCCGTACGGCCTACTTAGCCGCAATGCGCACTGGGAAATGTAGTCGCCCGGCGCATTCGCAGTGTCAAAAAATGTAAAAAAACGTGAGGTCAAGCCTCATTTCCATACAACACGCCCCCCTCCAAGTCATTTGAATTAGGCACCCTTACGCCCACTCGTTTTAGGCTACACCGCTGTAGATTAGCAGGTAAGTGGTTTGAGAATCACTACTAGCCTAACTAATTTACGGCGGTGTAGCCTAAAAAGGCTAGGCTAGGCCGCCCTAAAGTTAGGCCAATCTACGTGAATCTACCTATCAGTACATAGCTAATGACTGCCCAAATTGGCCACAATTACAGTGTCCTTTGCCTGCACTGGTTCCCCCCGTATCACATGGTACAAAATTACCATGCAATTCTGTTGCAGGGCGGCTTCAAAAAAAGGCTTGTAGGGTCGCAGTGCGATTTGAGTCTATTTAAAATGAACAGACTAAAATGGCACCGCACTAAATCATATGTGAATTGCACAGAAATGTGGTGCGTTTCCTGTGCGATTAACATTCGGGTTATAGTATGAACTGTGGCTAAATCTTTTGAAAACATTAAAGAAAAATAACACAAGCTTACATCACTCTTGACATAAAAAAAGGAGCACATGTTCTGCCATTATGTGACAGACAGAGTAGAGAACACAAAACTGGAAACTACTTGCTACTAGTGGCTAACCTACCCATCGATTTTTGTTCAATGCAATAACAACTAAAAACAAGCAAGCTTGTAAAAATGTGCATTATTGTAGTAAACATTGCAATAATATCTCTAAACATGTGCTCACTGAGGATACCCTATATTTTCTCTTTAATGAGTACATAACTCAATTAAATAGGGATATTTTATATCTGCTCACACTTATATTTTATTAAAAAAGAAGTATCCTATGGATGGTTCGCATATTTAAATGTTTTATGTGAAAGTAAAAAGTGCTACATCTGGTAAAGTTTGGCATAGAGTTCTAAACATAGGATCAAACCGATCAAATAAACCATGTACAAGATAAAAAAGAACATATGCTGTCACTGTGAGCAACAGCTAAAAGGCATTGCAGTGCAAAAAAGATACTCTCCTAAATATTCATTTAATGGAGATAAAGAGTCTGGTTTGAGTGAACTTATTTCAGCTCTTATTGTATAGCTGGAATTTGAAGGCTGGGGATTTATAAGGGAGGGGAGCAGGGGAGATCACCAAGGAAACTTTTTACATGATTCTTTAGGATGCCTACATGTCCCACACAATGCAGCCCTATAGGGAATTCATTCAGAGCAAGGTCAGAGCTGTGTACTGGAGGCCCTTTATCTTTGATGGCTGTAGTGTGCTGTATACAATCTCTGCCACCATGGGGCTATATACTGTAGGTCCCATGCTCTTGCTCTTTAGGAAATGATTGCAAAACACGATACTGGGTGTTACAGATAGCAAATCGTAAAACAGAAGTTTTCTCACTTTCTCGGCATTTGACTTCAGAGGTACATAAATAAAATGTATGCAATTTAATTGAATGCCTATTCTTTTAAATGGCTACAGTTTATATATATATATATATATATATATATATATATATATATATATATATATATATATATATATATATATATATATATATATATATATATATATATAGCGTGTAAAAAAAGTATTGAATACATCACAATTTTTCTGGGTAAATATACAGTACAGTAAAACCTTGGTTTGAGAGTAACTTGGTTTGAGAGCGTTTTGCAAGATGAGCAAAATGTTTTAATACATTTTGCCTTGATATACAAGCGATGTCTTGATATAAGAGTAGCGTCATGTCACAACTAGGGATGAGCCGAACACCCCCCGTTCGGTTCGCACCTGAACCTGCAAACACACCAAAAGTTTGTGTGAACTTTAGAACCCTGTTAAAGTCTATGGGTCTCGAACGTTTGAAATCTAAAGTGCTAATTTTAAAGGCTAATATGCAAGTTATTGTCCTAAAAAGTGTTTGGGGACCTGGGTCCTGCCCCAGGGGACATGTATCAATGCAAAAAAAGTTTTAAAAACGTCCATTTTTTTTCGGGAGCACTGATTTTAATGCTTAAAGTGAACCAACAAAAGTGAAATATTCCTTTAAATTTCTTACCTGGGGGGAGGGGGTGTATAGTATGCCTGTGAAGTAGCGATTGTTTCCCGTGCTTAGAACTGTCCCCGCACAAAGTGTAATTTCTGAAGGAAAAAAAGTAATTTAAAATCACCCGCGGCTATAATGAATTGTCGGCTCCTGGCATTTCAGAGAAAAGTCATTCCTAAAAAATAAAAAAAAGCGTGGGGGTCCCCCCAAATTCAATTACCAGGCCCTTCAGGTCTGGTATGGATATTAAGGGGAACCCTGCGTCAGATAAAAAAAAAAATACGTGGGGTTCCCCCCAAATATCCATTCAAGACACTTCCGATCTGGTGTGGATTTTAAGGGGAACTCCACCCCAAATTTAAAAAAAATGGCGTGGCGTTCCCCCCAAAAATCCACACCAGACCCCTTATCTGAGCACCCCTTATCCGGGTTGTGGGAATGAGGCCCTTGTCATTTTTTTTTATTTGATGCGGGGTTCCCCTTAACCACTTCCTTACCAACCCATAGTCATATGACGTCCACAGAGGGGATCTCCCATCCTGGTGGATGTCATATGACGTCCTGGGCTTTGTGAGGGGATATATGAATGATGCCTGCAGCTAGAGGCATCATTCAGATATCATTGTTTTCCAGCTGCGATTCTGTGCACCGTAAGAATGATCGAAGCGGCGGTTTCACCTCTTGATCGTTCTTATAGGTGGCGGGAGGGGACACCCCCCCTCCCGCTGACATCTGGTGCTTCTCCAGGCTCTCCCGTGCCATCGGGGGCTCGGAAGAATTAATCGTCCAGCGCCAGGATGGGAAGCATAGAGATGACTGAGGCAATGTTCGAGTCGAACATGAGTTTGACTCAAACTCGAAGCTCATCCCTAGTCACAACTGAGTATAAAAGAGAAGAGAGAAGTCTCTAAGGCCTCGTACACACGGGCAAGAATCTCGTCAGGAAAAAAACGTCATTTTCCCTGACGAGATTCTTGGCGGTTCTCTTGAAAGGCAAGAGCGCGGTGACGTCATTGCGTAGGATGAGCATGCGCTCGTCACATTCGATGTCGTTGCCGCCATCTTACCTCACTCTACCTATGCCGTGGAAGCTACCGCGCATGCGCCAAAGTCATTTCGAGCATGGTAAGTATACACACTCTCGGGTTTCTCGTCGGGAAACAGGCCCGACAATAATCTCAATGAGAAAAAAGAGCGCAGGTTCTCTTTTTTTCTCGTCGAGATTCTGGCCAGATTTCCTGACGAGAAACCTGAAAGCCTTAAGCCCCGTACACACGGTCGGATTTTCGGCCAACCAACTTCAAAATCCGGCACTTTTCTAATTTCTCCGACCGTGTGTACGTTCCATCGGACCAACTTTTTTGGCTTCAATCGGACAAAAAGTTGGGTCTGTGAACGGACCAACTTTCTGTTCTGAAAAGTCCGATTGTGCAAAGTGCGACCGTGTGTACAGAAAACCATCGGATTTTTCAAAAAAAGCTAAATGCGCATGCCCCGAAATAAAGAGCACCCGGAAGCCAGCTGTCTAGTAAAACTAGCGTTCGTATTTGAAAATGCTCATTCGTCACGCGGCAAGTTTCGAAATCTCAAATAGCAGCGCATATTCTATTTTTCTTTAGAATGTCCTAATATGTACATCTGCTCAACTGGTGATACGGACGGATTAAAAACAAATGTATTTACTTTGGATTAGTGTATTTTCTGGATATGAATCCAGCCTTTTTTTTCTTATTTATTTGAAATGCAAAACCAATAAATATCCCCAATTCTTTATGCTGGGCAAAGTAATAACTACCCTATTTATGTCCCTTCAATTTTAGCAAAGGGCCTGCCTACTCACAAACTTACATTTGACTTTCCACACATAATGCACAAGTTTTTAGCATCATCATTTTATTTAGCAAAAAATGTGAAAAATAATAACAGATCCAAATACAAAACAACAGGAAGGCAGCAATTGAAGAACTGGTTGAGTTGGCAAAGCCTCTGTACCCCAGGGCATACATAAATTAGGTTATAATCTCCAAACTTGGGGACCTGAGCATTAACTAAAATATAAGGAGCCCAAGAAGATTGTGGTCTCCAAAAGATGGGGAGCAGCAGCAGCAGACATATTTGTGCCCAGGCTGTGGTACTTCAACAGGCTGATATTTCAGCATACCAAACTGGCCAACACTCTCCACACTTCACACCTCATCAGCTGAAGCGTTATAATTTTTAACACTCACACCACAATACCAAAAACAATAATATCTAAAAAATAAAGATTTTATGCCATAATTCGAGCATTTTTTCTTAAGCCAAACCAAACAAAACATACTCAACTACAAATAATAGCAAAAATATGTTCAAAATCATAGATATTTAAAGATAAATTAGTATCCCCTAAAATCGGGGCTCTGAGTTGGCCACTGACCCCCATGCTGCTGTGGTGGGTTGGCTTGCTGGGGTGGGTTGGCTTGCTGGGGTGGGTTGGCTTGCTGGGGTGGGTGGGCTTGCTGGGGTGGGTAGGTTGGCTGGGGTGGGTAGGTTGGCTGGTGTGGCTCGGCTTGCTGGGGTGGGTGGGCTTGCTGGGGTGGGTAGGTTGGCTGGGGTGGGTAGTTTGGCTGGTGTGGCTCGGCTTGCTGGGGTGGGTGGGATTGCTGGGGTGGGTAGGTTGGCTGGGGTGGGTAGGTTGGCTGGGGTGGGTAGGTTGGCTGGTGTGGCTCGGCTTGCTGGGGTGGGTGGGATTGCTGGGGTGGGTAGGTTGGCTGGTGTGGCTCGGCTTGCTGGGGTGGGTAGGTTGGCTGGTGTGGGTAGGTTGGCTGGGGTGGGTAGGTTGGCTGGTGTGGGTAGGCAGGCTGGTGTGGGTAGGTTGGCTGGTGTGGGTAGGCTGGGTGTGCTTGGAAGCTTGTCTGTTGTTGGTAGGCCTGTTGTACATTGGCTGGAGGTGTGTGATCTATATCACAGACATGTGAAATAGGGGTTAGCTCCCGTTTCCTGGCCTTGCTAAGGAGCTGGACCATGATCCCCTCACATAGCTCCCTTTGATCGGCATCAATCTCCCGTAGTTTGTTTGCTATAAAACAGCCAAACCCTTCTGCACTATCGGGTGCTGTGGTGATGACCGATGTGGCCCTACTTAGAAAATCAGCCGTGGCATCATCCAGATGTTGCCTCTTCTTGGCCCTTTTCCTAGGAGGGTTCAGTGTAGGGATTCTACATTGTGTGGACTGTCTGCTGGGCCCAGCCTCTTCTTGGCTGGCAACGTCCTGTGTCTGAAAAAGGAGCATCATTTTATTTTCTTGCCATCATAACAACACATTAACATCATAGTCAGGGGCGTACCTAGAGCATTTTGCACCCGGGGCAGATCCAATATCTGCCCCCCCCCCCCCCACACGTTAAAATGTACAAACACCCCACTGTGCCCCCTGCATACCTCTGCATCCTTCAATATCATTTTGTTACTACTGTGTACCCCTCTCCACAACTGCACGTCTGGACCCCTTTACATTACCCAGCACCCTACACCTCTGGTCATGTCACCCCCCTAGCAACGCCACTGATCATAGTATATCTGAATGCACATATTTTCAGGAATACTATACCTGTGTCAAGCTGAGCTCCTCCTCCTCCTCCTCCTCCTCCTCCTCATCCTGAGTTGGTTCAGCCTCAGTATCTGTGGCCTCTGCTGATGCGGATGCAAGTGTGGACAGATGTTTTCTTGGCTCTGTTTGGTCCTTTAAAAACATCAGGCTGCTGAAGTACCATAGCTTGGGCACATAAACATCATCTGCTGCCGCTCCCGATCTTTTTGAACACTCAATCTTCTTGAGCTCCCTCTTAAAAGTGCTCCTCAGGCCCCCAATTTTTGCTTTTATTTGGGTCTCGTTGGCCCTGGGGTACACAGTCTTTGCTTCTGCCACCAGTTCATCAATTGCTGCCTGCCTTTTATTTTTATTGGAGTAGTCTTTATTGGTGACCTGCCACAGACATGTGTGTGATCTATAGAGATCAATAAAAGCAGTGATGAATGCTTTGGAATTAAGCTTTCCACCCTTTGCTTTCGGCATTATTTGGATGAGATATCTGCAATAAAGGATACAATACGACCAATAAGTGCTTGCTGTAACTTCCTAACCTGCTTATACAATCTCTGTTTGCTCTAAGCTAAATCATGCAGTAACCACTAGTGTCCCAATGTATTCACCTACCTTCGTTCCGCGTAGACCTTCGGCTGCACGTAGAGTCGTTCCGTTAGGTTCGTGCATGCGTCCGTGACATCGAGCGCTCGTTCTTGATTTATATAGCCTACGCATGCGTGAAGCTTCGCTCTACGTGCGTCATGACGCTGGGGCGGGACCACAATCCTTTTTCTTCATGCGACATTCTGGGATGTGTGAGGGAGAATGTGATGGCGGAACCCACGAAAACGAATAGGCCCCGCAGTGGAGGCGTTTATAGAAAACACAAGGCCACCCCCATGAGCAAGGGGGAGATGGTGGAGATGGTTCGCATCTTTGAGAAGTACGATTACGATTGTAAACTTGAAAATTATGATAGGCCCAACAGCCATAAAGACTGGGTTCTGGAGAAGGTCCTCGCGGTATTGGAAGGAGATTATGGTATCCAACGAACGAAAGACCAAATCCGCAAACGATGGTCAGATTTGAAGCACAGAGAGCAAGAAAATTTAGAAGCCATTCACCGCACCATTATCAAAAGAAGTAAGTACATGTAATTTGAGAATTATTTGTCTGTACATTATAGATGGATGAAATTTAATGATTTAGTTTTCTGGTGGGGCCTACAGAAGAAGTTAATGGAAGTTTAAAAGCAGTTCATTAAAATTGTAAAGTTTTTATTATGTCTTGGCTACTTTTGGCAAATCCTTAATATACTGTATTCTAATTTTTTCAACAGGACAAAGGCACAGAGAAAGACACCACAGGGGACAAAGGGAGGCTTCCCTTGGCCGGGCTCCAACAGGGGAGAGAACAGGGGAGACAACAGGCCCCAAATCTGCCCCAAAACGTAAGTTAATAAAAATGCTTATGTGCTTTTGCCAGTGACAGGGGTGTTTAGAGATAGGACAAACGCCATGGTGTCAGGACTGAACTTAAGGGGTACATTACACTTTATGTTAGATGCGTGGCTCATCACTGACCATTAATGACGCATTTACAGGGTAGAGATGGGTAGAGGAGAGTCCCTGGGGATCAGAGTCACACAGAGTCACGCCTGCTAGATTTCACATCATATAAACCATATTGCCATAGCAAACAAGAGTGATGGGTGCCATCTGCCTGAGTTGTTTAATGTGGCCTAGATATAGACATGTCTTCATAGATTTTATATGACATCATACTCCTGTTCCCTAGCATAGCGTTTATTGTAATAATGCATAGTGTAGTACACTAGTGTGGCGCAAACTGGTTCACCAGGGCAAGGTTGGTGGACTTTAAAAGCAGCACATGTGATTATGTTAATATAATGTAATTTTGGCAACGATTCATAGATGATTTATTCTTTCATTTTAGAGGATTGTGAGTGTGCTCAACACCAACCTTTGCAGGATTTGGAGGATAGTGCCGGACCCAGCAAAGAGCCACCAGTCGACAGCACATCCCCAGACACAAGATATGCTGAGGGTGAAGGAGTGCAAGAAATGCAAGATGAGCCTTCGGAGGTTGTTGTTTGCCCCAGTAAGTTTTTGGAACATGTGCCTTGCAAAATCAACACCTGTTTTTTTTTTCTAGGTCCACACCACACACGCCTACACCACAATAGCAAATTATTTAGTGTATTCAAAATTTGAGCATGTAGAAGGGAGAGGTGGCAGTGGTGTTTAGGTAGATGCATTTGAAGACACATGGATATGCACCTGGCCCAAGATTTACAGAGTATTATCTGTAGTGTGTACATTCACTAGTAGTGTAGGTGTATTATGAAGATGAAAAAGGTTGTTAGGACTAATTGAGTGTCTAGGTTTAGGTAAGTATTTCAAGAAAATAGACCCCATTGTAACATTTTGGTTTATTTTGGGATTGCCTCAGTCACTTCACCATCAAACACATACTAAATTTTTGTCTTTTTCCAAGGCCACCAACTACCAGGATGCACTATTGGTCGGATCAGTGCTGATATGCTGCAGGCAATGACAGAGCTGGAAAATCTCAAGGAGGCTGCCACTGGTGTTCAGAGACGAATCCGGGTTTATTACGACCTGTTAGCAAAATTTTAGTTTTTTTCTATCGTTGTTTTATAATTACAAATGTTCCCTCGTGTTCAAGGTTTTATCATGGAAATATTTGTAATTAGCCTTGTTTGCACATGCTCAGTTTGTGATAATTGAAAGAATTTGCACTAATTCTATTTGCACTACGCACATTTTGTAAAATCTGAGTTTTTTTCTCCAAAAAAAAGTGTTAATGCTAGGTCATTACCACAAAATGACTATCTTTATGTGTGATTTCAGGGTCTCAGCTGAGTGTTTATCCACTCTTCTTCTCCTGGTGCCTACAAATGTCATTTTGTTATATTTTAAGGGCTTGACCTTAAAATCATACAAAAATGCACATATAGAAATGCCCAATGTATCGAGGCCAAAAGTGGAACAACTTGTCATTCTGACCCTGGGATTGCACCAGGAGAAGGAGAGTTGGTAAAGACTGTGCTAAGGGTCAGTTCACATCAGACGCAGTTCCATTCATTTTGGTGTGCATTTTTGTATGCGACAAAGATGCAGGCACAGGGTTTGACATGCACTCCATTATGGTTCCGGTTGGCTCTAGCTCACAACATGGTAGTCCGTTTCCGGTGATAAGGCTAACTACATGTTGTGAGCTACAGCCAACCACAACCCACGGGGCGCATGGAGACCACTGTGCATGCATTTTTGCCACACCCAAAAATGGAACACAGAATGAACAAAAGTGCATCTGGACAGACATTTACATTGCTAATTTTTTATTTGTTGCGTGAAGAAAGCTGAAAAAGGAAAAATTTTGATGTAAAAAAGTTTGCTATGTCTAGGGCTGAGTTTGAAAAGATGCATGTTTAGCATTTTACCCAAAAAATACACAATTGTGTTATTCCTGAACTAACAATGTTTTTTGATTTTGTAAACTGCCAAAAAGTGACATTGGATTGTGCAGGATTGAACAAATATATTTTTGGAAACATTTTGTGGATTATTATTTATCTGATCACTACTACCAGTATATTTGCATATGGAAAAGGTGTGTATCAGAAACAAAAAGGCATAATAATAATACACATAGCTGTTTGTAACTTTAGAAAGGCTAATTAAACATTTGGTTGTTCTAAAATATTTAATGGTAATCACAGCAACATTTCATTAATCAGTAAAATAATAGTAATAAACAAACATAACAGCATCTTGTAAACGAATTTAATGTTTTCAAAAGGAACATCCTAAAGGTTCACAAAAAACTAAAGGACATCTTGCTGCCAAGGCACTGCCCCTCTACCCACAAAATACTCCATATATTGCTCCCGCACCAGACGGGCATTCTGGGAGGAGACAGCAGGTCGAGTTTGTTGCAGGGCTGGCATCACTGCATCTTCAGCTGGACGTCCACCTGAGGGGTCATCAGTATGCCCGGAACCTATGTAGTTAGCAGCATTCCTCCGTAGAAAATTATGGAGGATGCAGCAGCACAAAACAACATGATTTAGTTTGTATTCCGCCAAGTGAATGGCAGTCAGAAAAAGCCTAAAACGACATGACAAAATGCCAAAGGCGTTTTCAACCACCCTTCTGGCACGAGATAGTCTGTAGTTATATATCCGTTGCTCACGAGTGAGGTTCCTCATTGGAAAGGGCTTCAAAAGATGTTCCCCAAGAGCAAACGCCTCATCTGCCACAAATACAAAGTTGAGGCCCTCCACGTTGTCCTGCGCAGGTGGCAAATGTAAGGTGCCAGACGTAAGACGCTGATAAAATTCGGTATGAGCCATGACACCTCCATCAGAATGACGACCATTCATACCGACATCAACATATAAAAACTCATAATTTGCTGAAACAATAGCAAGCAGAACTATGCTGTTAAAGCCCTTATAATTATAAAAAAAAGAGCCTGAGGCCGGTGGAGGAACAATTCGGACATGTTTGCCATCAATGGCACCCCCACAGTTGGGAAAATTCCACTGATTGGCAAACTGGGCTGCAACATCCTGCCATTCCTCACGGTTTGAAGGAAACTGTGGAGTGAAGCAAAGAAAAATTAGTTAAGACTTGAGCAGAAAATATTATCAGCATTTTGAAAACATACATTATAGGGGCAAGAGAACACTAAAATATATCAAAACATTTGTGGAATAACAATTAAGAAGCAGAGCAAATAATATGCTTCATGACTCCCTCTGGTGGCAGATTAAATACATTTTGTGTAGATAATGTTAAATGCTTAAAGCTTGGCAAGTGGTAAGAACTCTCTCCTTTGCCATGGGACCAATATGGTGAACCAAGGAAGGATCAGGTTGCAACCGACTTGGGTTTTTGTGACTGTCACACCAGAGGGTAGACAATAACATAATATATACAAATAAGACAAAGTACTAATAAAATATTTTGGAGAAATCATGAAGTGTATCAAATGTGAAAACAAAGAAAAAAACTTACCCGAATATAGTCCTTCTGCAGGACTTGAATAATGGCACAGCAAGTGTCCGGAATTATGTGTCCCAGAGCCTGGGGAGAGATCCCAGTAGTAAACTTTATGTCCTGTAGATTTCTCCCTGTCGCCAAATATCGCAAAGTGGCTATGAGCCGTTGCTCTGCAGGAATAGCAGGCCTCATACAGGTGTCCTTCTTGCTAATATATGGGGACAGCAAGTTTAGAAGACGCTGGAAGCAGGCATCGGACATCCGAAGATAGTTCCGAAAATCATTCGGATTATTTTCCTGCAGCTCCCTCAGCAATGCCATATGTGAAAATTGGTCCCGATGAAGCAACCAATTTTTGGTCCAAACAGTCCTCCTCTTCCTGGTCCTGGTCCGGGCTTGAGCAATAGCCAGAACTCCAAGACCATAAATAGCCCGTTCTCTCGCTGGATTCCGCAACATCTCGTTATCGAGCGAACGCACGCAAAGTAACGAGCAAAAAGGCACGAAAATGGAAATCGGGAAAGCACTCACACGAAACGTAAACTAACTATATAGTAGCTGATGGAACGCAACGCGGGACGTACGAAACTTGAACTTCCTCTTTGAATCGCGTGGCCGTACGTTAAAACGTCACTACGTTCGTGTTGGTTGAGGAAAAAGTCCGAGTGTGTGTATGCTATGGGTGTGATCGGACAAATCAATTAAGTCAAAAATCCAAGGGAAATTTTGTTGGATGTCCGACCGTGTGTACGAGCCTTTATACACACAAATGGTTTTATCGGCAAGAAGCAGTTTTCTTGCTGGTTTTTGCAGAGAAAAAAACTGGTCGTGTGTGCAAGGCCTAAGTGTAGCAATATGGTTACATTTAATGAAGGTACAACATTTAGCAACTTATTGCTACACTTAAAGATGCGTCTCTTCTCTTTTATACCCTGTAAAAAAATGCTTTGATATACAAGTGCTTTGGATTACAAGCATGTTTCTGGAACGAATTATGCTTGCAATCCAAGGTTTTACTGTATTTCTAAAGGTGCTATTGACATAAAAAATGTTCACCACATATCGGTAACAACCCATGCAATCCATGCATACAAAGAAACCAAAACAAATAAGTTCAGAAATAAAGTCACTGTATGTGTAATAAAATGGAATGGTACAGGGAAAAAGTATTGAACACGCTAACTGAAATCTATTTAATACTCCGTACTAGGATCCTTTAATAGTAAAGACCGTTTCAAGGTGCCTCCTGTATGGAGAAACAGTCTTCAAATCTTGAAAGTTCCGTGGGCCTCTTCTATGAACTCAGATTTTTAGTTCTTTCCATAGATCTTCTATTGAAATCAAGTCAGGTGATTGGCTGAGCCATTCTAGCAGCTTTATTTTCTTTCTTGAAACCAATTGAGTTTCCTTGGCTTTGTGTTTTGGATTATTGTCTTGCTGAAATGTCCACCCTTGTTTCAATTTCATCATCCTGGTACATGGCAGCAGATTTTTATCAAGAATGTCTTGGTACATTTTTCCATTTATCCTTCCTTTAATGACATGAAGTTTGCTGGTACTGTATGCTTAAAAACAACCCCACACCATGCTGTTCCCACCTCCAAACTTCACTGTTGGTATGGGGTTTATTTTGGGGTGATGCGCGGTGCCATTTGACCTCCAAACATGGTGTGTATTATGGCATCCAAAGAGTTCAATTGTGGTCTCATCTGACTGGACTATATTCTCCCAATATTTCACAGGCTTGTCTAAATGTTGTGCAGCAAACGTTAAACAAGCTTCAATATGCTTTTTCTTCAGCAATAGAGTCTTTGCGAGGTGAGCATGCATACAGGCCATGGCAGTTGAAAGTATTACTTATTGTTTTCTTTGAAACAATTATACCTGCTAATTCCAGGTCTTTCTGAATCTCTCCACATGTGGTCCTTAGCTATTGGACAACTGTCAGAAATCATGCGAGTAACATCTGGTTGTGGTCAATTTATGGTTAAATTATGTTATTTCCATTTCTGGATTATGGCCCCAACAGTGCTCACTGGAACATTCAGAAGTTTAGAAATCGTTCTTTAACCAATGTCATCATTTCCACTTTAACAGCCAGATTGGGATAACACCCACTTTATATTGAAGACATGTCCCCATTGACATAGCATAACTTTATAAAATGAAAATTAAAAATTGCTGCTTAGCTTTTTAAAAGCTTTTTTTTTTTAAATAAAATCCCCAGCTTTTATATATGACAGCTATCTGCTGTAACTGATTCCTAATGAAGCGCAGGTTTCTGTGTCACTATAACTTGCTGGTGTAACTGAAAATCCCCACTCCATAAGCAAAGTCCTAGGGGGGCCATAGACTGTTAGAAGTGACTTATAAAGATAGCAGAGGAATGAGAGAGCAGACAGAAATCATACTTGGTGCTTGGGATAGAGGCAAGTACTCACTATAGAAGGATGTACTTTTATTTCAGAGGTTAACAATCACTTCAAGGAATAATATAATTTGTATAAACTGTATAGGTACTGTAGGCTGTCAGTCACAGCTCTCTGCTCATTGGAGCGCTGAGCTGTGTAGGAGGTGGAGCGGGTCATCTCAGACTCTTAGGCCGCGTACACACGGTCGATCCATCCGATGAGAATGGTCCGGCGGACCGTTTTCATCGGTTCACCCCTGAAGCAGACCGATGGTCTGATGTGCGTACACACCATCAGTTTAAAAACCGATCGGGTCAGAAGGCGGTGACGTAAAACACACGACATGCTAAAAAAAAAACAAGTTCAATGCTTCCAAGCATGCGTCGACTTGATTCTAAGCATGCGCAGGTTTTGAACCGATGCTTTTGTGTACTAACCATTGGTTTTGACCGATGGTCAGCCGTCCATCGGTTCGATTTTAAAGCAAGTTCTCTCATTTTTGTCCAAAGGACAACAGACCGATGGGCCGTACACACGGTCGGTTTGGACTTCAAGCCTGGACTTCAGGCCGTTTTCATCGACCGCGTGTATGCGACATTAGTCGCTCACTGAGAGGCTGAAACGGGTGTCAGTCCAGGCACCTGGCAGATCCAGACTTTGTCATGAAGACGCAATGCCTGGACTGATATCCGTGACCTCAGCAGAAAGCAGACTTCAGCCCGCTCTCTGCTGAAAACGGGTCACAGGAGTTCAAAACAAATTGTATTTGCATGTAAGTGTGTAATGTGCTCCTCAGTGCTCAGTCTTGTGATCTATAGGAAAAGCCCAGTCAAACAAACTTTGGCTGGACTTCTCCTTTAATAAACCAATGAACACATAATTACCTTACTGAAAAACATAAATTAGTGCCATAAATAACACCACAATAATAATAAATCATAAAAGTTCTATGCTTCAGAATTGTGCCATACTGTCCCTTTTTAAAATGTGACCCAAAGATATGCAATATGCTCTTCAGTGCTCAATCTTGATATGCTATTCTACATGAATCCTGCATGACAATATTGACATACACCACCACTCCATGTTCCTTTGCCAATTAATAAATAAGATGGACTCAGTGACCTGTGAAAAAGTCTTGATGACAAAACATGTCAGGCGGTGCTTGGTGACATCATCAAATTGTGAATAGAAAGTGCTGTGAGAACTGCTGACAAATCTATGGAGACAAAAACAGGCTCTGGACCAGTTTTCATTCTTGTGGATAGATCTTGTGTACATTGTAATGTGAACGTATTTTTTATATTTTTATCTTAAATAAGCATTTTAAACAGAGAGCACTACTGATTTTTATTTTATCTTTGGGGAATATATCTTTGCCCACCTGTAGTGGGGAGGAGATTTACTGAATGGTGTTATTGAAGCCATTTTTTAAAGGAAAGGAGTGCTAATAAGACGACTGTGCAGGGGAGAAGATAAGGGGCAGATATTACGTACAGTATATCCCTTTGATGGGGAAAGGCACAATATTGGCTTATGGTAACCAGGTCCTACCATCTAAGGTGAGAGTCCCCCATACTCATAAATTGGGAAAGGAACCCAGATTGGGGGTATATGTAAATATCTTCCATGTGGGATTCAAGTGGAACAGCATATCAAGACTGAGCACTGAGGAGCATACTACATACTGTTGGATCCCATTTGAAAAGGGACAGTATGGCATAATTCTGAAGAATAGGACTTTTATGATTTGTATTTATTATTGTGGTGTGATGGCACTAATGTGTGTTTTTCAGCAAGGTGGTTGTTTATTTAGGGGTTTATTTTGCGTATATTACATAATTAAGTGCCATGAGCACTGCACCTAATTTTTGTTTGGCTGGTTGATGCATTTGTGTTGGAAAAGCACATAAAGTGCTGGCACATCTCACACTTATTGAGTTCATATGGTTTGGCTTTTTAGTGCTGGAGGATATTTTTTCATATAATTTTTGGTCTTCTTTTGCCTGGTGATCCTGGCAGTAACACACTTTTTGTTCTAGGATGGCAATGCTCACTGGCCTTATTGCAGGGGTGTCCAAACTTTTTTCAAAGAGGGCCAGATTTGATGAAGTGAACGTGTGAGGGCCGACCATTTTGCCTGACATTCTTTGAACCATTAAAATTAATGTAATCTGACAGGACTCGTCCGGCCCCTTACCTGTCCCCTCCGAGGCTGCCAGAACGATAAATACGGTATATAGCTTTTGTGGCCCCCCAACAAATCCCAGTGGCGCTCAGGGTTTCATTGGGGCCACAAAAGATATATATATCCAAATGAGCAGTGAGGCCGCATTAAACTGGAACGAGGTCCGCAATTGGCCCGTGGGCCGGACTTTGGACATGCCTGCCTTATTGTATCTATGGAGGAGCAGCATCGCAACTGTGGGATAGAAAGTGTTAAGTCTAGTACACATGGGCCGAATGTCGGGCGATATCGGCCGGTTCAATAAAAAATGGCTGATATTGGCCCATGCGTATGGCAGCCGACCCGACAGAAGCCGAGGAAGCTTCTGTCGGATGAGCATGCTGGAAAACCAGCAGCTGACCGGGTCCCGATCAGCGCTCTCTGCCAATGGAGTTCTGGCGGGGGGAGCATATTCCTGTCAGAACACAATAGAACAGCAGGGGAGATCGCTGTACTAACATCTGATTGTTAGTACATAGGCTCCCACCAGAGCCATCAGTTTTTTTCTGTCCAACCCCCTGGGTTGAAAGAATGAAAAACAATTTTGTACTAGGCTCTACCCCCTTCACACTGTGGCGGTTTGCAGGCACTATTGCGCTAAAAATAGTGCCTGCAAACCGACCTGAAACAGCGGCCTGAGGACTTTCACACTGCTGCGGTTCGCTAGCAGGTCCGCTTCAAAAGTCCTGCTAGCCGCATCTTTGGAGCGGTGAAGTAGCGGTGTGTTTACCGCTCCTTCCCATTGAAAGCAATGGGAAACTGCAGCTATACCGCCGGCAATTCTGCAGAGGTGCATTGCCGGCGGATGCTAGCGGAGGGTAAAACCGTACCGCAAGGGGACGAATAAAGCCGCAATTAAAAAAAATAGTGGCGTTTTACCGCCACCGCACCTCCCACCCCAGTGTGAAAGGGGCCTTAGGACTACAGAAACCCTTTTGCCTTTACTTGTTACATGTTAATTAATTACATGCCCTTTAATCTAACTACCAAAAGTAATTGTCACATGCATACAATAAATGTGATCGTCTGTCTAGTATTGAATGGTCTGTACATGTAAGGGAATATACTGTCTCAGAAAGAATTATGTCATGGCCCAGCAGGCTCTTGACAACAAGCATGGTTCTGTTCAGTTAATTTTTCCTAACTGTAAGGAAAGAAGGAAAAAAAAATCCATTCAGACCTAGTTAACTTTATGCTGCCTAATAAAACAGATGGAAATTAATACATACCTTGCTGACAGCACAGCATATCTAGAAGGCCTGGTAAAATATTAAAAAAGCGTTTATACCTGTGTGGTCCAGTATGGAGCATAATAAAATCTTCATGTTCCTCCGATAGCATTGCTTTCATAACCCTGGGAAGTTAGTGTTTAAAAAATCAAGTGTTAAGATAACTCAGGAAAACTACCGATGACAGCTCTACATTAAAGGGTCATTGTGAGCCTACAAGTCTGCCGTAGTATTTGATGGTGCCCGTTGTTTAGGGACAAGTGTTCTGAAGTCACATTTTTAGCTGTTAAACTATTTGTGAGCTGATGAGAAGAAAATATTGTCAGTTCTGGTTTTAATGTCTCTAAATGGAATAATCACATTTAACTTTGAAACAATAGAGGAATTGCTGGGACTGGGACGGATTAAGGTTTTATGGTCTTTTGATGTGTGCGGATCGCACAGCTGGTTTTCCTTGTTCTTTAAAAGGTGGGATAAACCATTGGCTTTAGAGTTGCACTGGTGATATATATTAGAATTTGAGTGTATAATTTAATCTTCAACATTTGCTAAAATAATTTATGAAAGTTTTTCTTTTTTTCTTTTTTTACTTTAACTTTTCCAAAGAATGAGACAGAAACATAAAATGCTTCCAGTGAAGCTTTATTAAAATGAAAATGACTGGTAAAATGATACATTTGTACCAGTATAAAAAAAAGCTTGCTCTCTCTAAATGACTATTTGCATTAAGGAAATCAAGAAACAAATCACTATACTGGATAAACATTTCAGGTGAAAGCAAAATCATTATACAATCGGATCCCTTGGAAATGTAAAAATGTAAAATTGCAGCCAGATTTGCCAGGTTCAGATGGATCAGTTATTGGGAGAGGCTGTACAATGGCGATGTTTGTGGGAAAATGTAGTCAGCAAATAATTAGGTTTTCCATCTCACCTTTTTAACATTTAAGCATATTTCAGTCAAATAATTAAGACGGCTTAATTTTATTTTATCATCATATGGCACCTAAAATTATAATTGCCAGTAATGCCCCGTAAACACGATCGGATCTTTGTCTGACCAAATTTCAAAATGGAATTACTCCGATGGGGCAATCACGCAGTCTGAATTTCCGATGGAAAAAGTCCATCTGACTTTTTCCATCGGAAATTCCGATCGTGTGTACGGGGTATAACTGCCTTTAACACCTTACATTTTTTCAAATTAAACTGTAAGGCCCCGTACACACGGTCGGCCAAAACCAATGAGAATGGTCCGATGAACCGTTTTCATCGGTTCACCTCTGAAGTGGCCTGACGGCCTGATGTGTGTACACACCATCAGTTCAAAATCCGATCGGGTCAGAACGCGGTGACGTAAAACACACGACGTGCTGAATAAAACAAAGTTCAATGCTTCCAAGCATGCGTCGACTTGATTCTGAGCATGCGCAGGTTTTGAACCAATGCTTTTCTGTACTAACCATCAGTTTGGTCCAATCGGGCAGCGGTCCATCGGTTCGGTTTTGAAGCATGTTTAGAAATTTTGGACCGAAGGAAAACAGACCGATAGCCTATACACACGGTCGGTTTGGTTCGATGAAAATTCGGTTCATTCTCATCGGACCAAACCGACCGTGTGTACGGGGCCTAAGTTCACCTTTTCACAAAAAATGCACCCCTCCCCCCACCCCCTGTCTCCACTGCACTTACCTCTAAGGATGA
This sequence comes from Rana temporaria, assembly GCF_905171775.1. NCBI lineage: Eukaryota > Metazoa > Chordata > Amphibia > Anura > Ranidae > Rana > Rana temporaria. The sequence goes on along the minus strand of NC_053491.1, from coordinate 77,737,891 downwards.
TTAGCTGTCACTGCCCACGCAGCCAGTACAGCAGTCCAGGAATTTGAAAAACCTGCTCTTCTTACCCTTTTTTCCCTAAAGTGATACTAAACCCACACTGTTTAATTTACATTGTCCCTTCTATTTCTGTATGTGGACTCTGTAATTATTTTAATAAAAAAACATCTTAAGTACCTTTTTCCTAATTGATTTACAGCTGTCACATGACCCAGATCTTTCCCAGCCTGCCTGCGGGGAAACATAAGCAGGGAGGAGCTTCTAGTCCTCTGCTGCTGGTCGCATGTTCAAAATAAAAAAACAGCCTTTGGGATACAGAGTAAAAATACATACTATAAATAAACTGCTTTAAATTGTCATGCAAATATATATTTAAAATAATATTTGTATTATTTTGTGGGCAGATTTCTGCCAGCCACAGGATGTGTCATGCCCCACCAGTCTGTGTCTTAGAATAAGAGGGAGGCAAAGCCTCCATTAATCAACATGTAATGTCCCACCCCAATTGTGTTTGGCTGGTTAATGGACGTAGAGGAGGAGTGAAGGAGTGGGCTGTCATTTACCACTGTGTATACACCCTCATGTGTCACATGGGCTGCTTAGATGTGATAGGGAGGAAATGCTTATCATAGAAACACACTGAAAACTGTGTAGAGTTGCCACCACAGCTGCAAAATCCCTAGATAAATTGGTGACATAAACAGAAGGTTGAGATGGAGAACAGCAGGATCAACCAGTTTACGGAATACAATAAACAAATCTCATAGTCACGGAGTGAGTATGAACAGCATGTAATACATCATTTATGATAGTTTGTTATGCTGTGGGTTTAGTGACACTTTGAGGCTTCCAGGATGAATGAAAAAGATTTTGATTGGTAACATGATGGCACGAGACCACGTTAACCAATCTGAATCTCTCTGATCCGTCCCGGAAACCTTAAGGAAAGAGGAAGAAGATTTGACCTTTTTAAATCACTTTGTTGCTTCATGTGAGCAGCGATAGCTAAATAATGCTAAGAAGTAAGTCCAGCAGGGGCCAGGGAGGTGGGAAGGGTGTTAGCTCACCTTTTCAATTTTTGGGACTTGAAGGCTGGGTTCACACTGTGTGCGGACACTGGACACGGTAGGGGGTCCGGTGTGTCCCCGTTCACCATTTCAGGTCTGAATTAGGTCAGAATTTCTGGCTGAATACGGACCTGAAACGGAGCCAAAGACTCACAGGGTTCTTCTGCTGTGCGCTTCGCAGCCACCCCGGAGATGTGTGAAGGGGCTCCATTCAGAGCCGATCACACTCTCCTGTCATGCGAATTGGATGCAGGGAAACCCACATCCAATTAGTAATAGTGTGAACCCAGCCTAAACTACAGTAAGTGACGCCATATTTTAATCTAATTTTGCTTAGTTTTAATAAGAGTTGAATTTTCTCATGTCTGTTTGTGATCTCATTGGGGAAGTTTTACCTAACTCCATTTCTCTGTGACACCAATTTCAAGAAATGAGATGTGCCGTTGTCACTGGGACAGGAGGCACAAACAGAAGTAAAAGTAATCTAATACTTCCTCACCATCTAAACTGTGTTGGAGGGATTTCTTTCCTGACCTGACAAGAAGTAAAGGGAACGCCCCCCAGGAGGGATACAGGTAAGACTAAAAGCTTAATGGGGGTCTAAACTTTCTCTATCCTATCCACAATTAAATAAATGGATTCAAATTATGGATGGAATTTCATGGGCAAGATATTGAGTGAAATGCCACATGTATTTAACTTTTGGATCCCAGTTTAATAAATGAATTCCAGCTTTAAAAATGTGTTGGATGGGGTGCCAGAGTTACCAGAGCATGCGATGTTTTGGGATTGTTTTGCAACTAAATTTAAATTTCTTTAGTATTTAATGTTGGTTTCAAAGCGCTGTATTGGGTGTGCCTACATGTCAGACTCTTGAGATCACTATGAAGACAGTTTGTTTATACGAATTGAAGACATTCTCATTGGTACTTTATTTAAATTTAAGAATTAATCACAAAAACAAGTAAGGAGACTAAAGGCAAAACCTAGGTGCAGTAAAAGAATCATCCAATAATTGGAAATATTATGCGTTTTATATCACTAGTGCATTTAACAAATTCATAAACCATTCTTCTTTTGGCAAGTAGCTTAAAATAATTCTTCACCATATATTATCCAATATTTCCTCCACCACAAGCTCAAGTAATGTACATTCCAACTTTTTGAGATGAGAAAAAGGAAAAATTATTTGTACCACTATACAGTATGCTCAAAGCTGTGGGCAAAGGACTCACCCCGGCTATGCCTATATTTATGCACACACCATTAATGCATACGCTCACTAACTCAGACCAAAAAAGAGGGACAACAGAGGAACAATGAGGGACAGAGAAGTTTGGTTGCAAAAAAAGGACTGTCTCCAAATGAGGGACAGTTGAGAGCCATTCAAGTGATAATCTATAAAATGATTAACACAGATAGCATTGCATATCTGCAAAGCGGTACAAGTCTTTTTAGCTACTATTAACTGTATTTGCAATGCATGCAAATTTTCCCATTTTTATCCCCTTAATCCCTTGACTCCGCCACACCCGCACTTTCTGAATGCCAGGAGGCAGATCCAGGCTTTCCAAGCACCTGACCGTTATGAATGGCTGTTAGAGCAGTCACATGATCTCCCAATCATAAACAATGATAGGAGCTGTCTGTGACAGCTTAGGCCCCTTTCACACTTGTGCAACTTTGGACAGCAGAGTAACATGACAAGTCGTACCCCATGATGCCCAATGATAACCATTCATATCTGTGCGACTTCAAGTTGCACCCACGTCAAAGTAGTCCCTGTACTACTTTGGTCCAACTTTGATGCGAGTTGAGGTCCATAGACCTCAAGTTTACACAGTCATTCCCCGAAATCGCGACAAAAACGCGGCCGCAAATATCCACGGTAAAATCGCACAACTTTCAAGTTGTGGCAATGTGAAAGGGGCCTTAGTCACTGCTGGGAGTGCACTGTGAGTGCTTTTAGCACAGAAAGTCATTCCTCATAAACACATGTGTGGGGGCTCAGCAATCCACCTGCATATATGCATAACAGGTTAAACATGTTGCAAGTTCAGAAAAGTAACTGTTGATGTGCCAGAAATATAGTATGCTCCCACCTTCCTATCTGACAACATAGCTCTGAATTTCTAAGCATGTGGTGTCAGCCCTGCCCACTTAATTTCTGATGGATTACAAGGAACACACACCTCTCCTTATCTCCTCTCCCCTTATCTCTTAATCAACATGCACAGACAGAGAGCACAGCAAGTTTTGAGCTCTCAGGATTTCTGGAAAAATCAATAATACTTTACTGCAGCCCCATTCGATACCACCCACTGCATGTGACGGTGGGTATAAATGGCTATAAATGTTGCCATCCGAGATGCTTTTCATTGCTTTACAACTCCATCCACTGCTGAAGGGAAGCAGTTGGGGGGCTGTAAAAATTTGGCTTCCAACTGTAAGTGTAAACTTGGCCTAAAGGAAGTTCATTGTTAGGGTTTACATACACTTTAAAGGAGAGGTGGGGCCAGAGCTCGTTTAGCCAACTTCTCCTGGGGTTTACAGGAATACAATCAGTTCTGCACTCCTGTGACCCGTATTCAGCCGATAGAGGGCTAAAGCCTGCTGTCATCACTCAGCCAGTCCAGACTCTGGAGGGATCCCAACTTTAATGCCGAGAGCCTGCGCCCAGCCCTATCTGCCTCCCAGCAGGGAGCCAATGATTGACAGTCACTGGCTTTCTGCTCACTGAAGACTAAGAACTGAGCAATCAGTGGTCTTTGATCGCCCAGTTCTAGGTATAGAGGTGGTGGGGGGACAGATGCAGCATTGGATCAATGATTGATGCTGCATCCATCTAGGTGAGTGTATGTTTGTTTTTCTCATATCCCGCACTTCTCTTTTAAAAAAAACGACTTGTTTGTAATTGCAGAATTCGGGTCCTGATCTCTGCTTAATGAAGATATTTGCCAGCACAGCATGTAACGACGTGAATAGCGTCCAAACTGATCATTTATTGTATAATCACAACACAAGGAGAGTGCAACGTTTCGGAATCACGCAGGACCCCTCAAGCACTGCACACTTTTGTTAGAGCTTTTTTCAGTGTTTTGCTGCCTCTTGGTGGTCTAGCCATGTGTCTCTCAGCTTTTCAGTTGAAGTAATTTAATTAATGTTTGCAGTGCCAAAATGTGTGTTAGGTAGTAAGGAATTTGTCAGTCAAAAAGAAGAATGAAATACCATGCTCACTGCATAAAGCCCACATCCAGTCTTGCTCTCCTATTAGTGGACAAAGAGATTTTCTATATGACATTGAAGACATTGTTCGCAATGCTAAAGGCAAATATTTTAAACTGCTAGTTCTTCTGTGCCACTTCCACGTTCTGAAGAAAGAACTAATGTTTGATAGGTGATTGACACCATTTCAGACAGAGTGCAGACAGGTCACATTCATTCTTTTCTTTCAAACTATTTATCTCCCAGGTCTACTTCACATTAGCCTGATAATAAGAAAAATGCACAATGTGTGTCTGCAATGAAAAAAATGAATTCTGGGTGCTGGGCAACAGATAAGAAATTTCTGTTATACATTGTGCATGTTTTTCAGTATTGATAGGGGCTTTAGGCCTTGTAAGCAAGGTACATGATATATTCTTTATATTGTGACAAAAGTGCTGTTATGTTATTACAACGGAATGAAGTCGCAACTAAGAGTGGTGCTCAAAAGAAAAAAAAAAATATTTTAGCATCTTATTGGGTGCAGTCATCTCTACATTGCAGAATTCCTGGCAACTACAAATAATGTACTGACTCACAGAATATAATGGTTGATGCTCATATTTTCATTGTTTTGTGTACTCTTTTTTGGAATTTGATCCCAGCATGAAGCCCATCATAAGTGGTGGCCATATGTCAACATCAGTCCAATCTGTAGATAAGATTGAAAATGATTAAAGTGGTTCTAAAGCCTAAACATTTTATACCTAATTGCATTCCTTGCATTAAGATGAAGAATGTCCAGGCATCAGTATTGGCCCCTCACCCCCCCCCCTGTACTTACCTGAGCCCTCATGCAATTCAGCACTGTGCATGGCTGCAGTCTTTCTCTTTTGTCGCTTTGTTGGGGCGCCAGGAGCCATTGCCTCCCACTGCTGGCAATTAAATCCAGTGATGATGGAGATGGGGAGTGGGGCTGAATCCCGACTGTCTGCAATGGACGCAACAGCGGGGCTCAGAAGCGAGCATGTGCAAGTGGCTCCATGGGAAGCTGCTTTCCATGGGGTACCGGACAGAGAGCATGGGCCAGGAGCGCCAGTGGGAGACCTGAGAAGAGGAGGTTCTGGGCTGTTCTGTGCAATTCCATTGCATAGAGCAGGTAAGTGTAGACATGTTTATTTAAAAAAAATAACTTTCATAATCACTTAAAATCCTCTGTAGAGACCTTGTGATGGAGCCTGGATTGATATATGTGGTAAAGAGGGTTAACAGTTTAAAGGGGAACATAAACATGTTAAAAAATATGCTGCTTTATAAGGGCTTTACACCAATGAGATGTATGCCACCGTGTGGGCTTATCTCTTCTATTTATTATTTATATGTTTAATGAGTACTGGGAGTACAGCTATCAATATAACACAATCTGCTACACAACAGTCACTTTGCCCACCCCACCCCTCCCCTCCGTTGTTCATTTACAGAATACTTTGTATTGTGTGAATAGGTTCACTTAATACAAATGATAATAATACAAATACAAATGAGGGCATGCAGCATAGCTGCAAACAAATACTGCACTGGGTTCAATGTTGGAGTGCCAAGAATTAAAGCAATAGATAGTCCTGGTGCTTAGTAAAAATGTAAATCTATATATATAAAACTCAACGTGTCTGTGTGTGTATGTATGTATGTATGTATGTATGTTCCAGCATCACGTCCAAACGGCTAATGATATTAACATGAAACTTGGCACACATGTTACCGTATTTATCGGCGTATAACGCGCACCCTAATTTTAGGAGGGAAGTTTTAGGAAAAAAAACTTTCAACAGCCCCTTTTATATTCCAAAGCCCCCTGCACATTACATACAGATCCCAGCACATTACACATAGATCACATTACACATAGATCACATGACAGCACATTACACATAGATCACATCCCAGCACATTACATATAGATCACATCCCAGCACTTAGATCACATCCCAGCACATTACATATAGATCACATCCCAGCACTTAGATCACATCCCAGCACATTACATATAGATCACATCCCAGCACTTAGATCACATCCCAGCACATTACATATAGATCACATCCCAGCACTTAGATCACATCCCAGCACATTACATATAGATCACATCCCAGCACTTAGATCACATCCCAGCACATTACATATAGATCACATCCCAGCACTTAGATCACATCCCAGCACATTACACATTTTCAAACTGCCTGTGAGTGCTGTATGGGTGGGGGGGGGATACTCTGCCCTCCTACCTGCTTCTCCTGTCACAGCATGAGCCGCTCCACTCACCCAGCTTCAGCTTCGGCGTCAGCGTCTGTAGTCCCGACGGATCAGGTCTCCGGGTGTTGATACCCGTTCCGTGTTGATCTCCGGGTGTTGGTACAGCGCCGCATTGGGTCCCCACGGATGCCCGCAAAGCCGATCAGGTCGGCATCTAAAAACCACAGTCTCCCGCTCAAACCACACAGTCTCCTCCTTCTCCTCTCCTCCTCCAATCTGAAGCTATACTCGGAGGGGGAGGAGGAGCAAGAAGAGGAGAGAAGAGACTTTTTTAATCTTCTTAGTACGCCGTCGGCTGTCCCATGCGAGGTGGGACGGCCGGCAAGACACTCCCGCCCAATCCCCGCCCCCCCCCCCATTGTAAACGATAATGACATTGGCGTATAACGCGCACCCACAATTTCCCCCTGATTTTAAGGGGGAAAAAGTGCGCGTTATACGCCGATAAATACGGTACTTATATGTCAGCAACAAACATAGGATAGGTGGTTTAAGCCTTACCCACCCCCATTTGCCATGGTCGGGGTTTTTCTTTAAAGTCCCATTCAACTCTATGGGAAATACATGTTACTTCATAACTTCCAAACGGCTGTACATATTTCGATAACACTTGGTCACATGTTACTTATATGTCCACTTAAACTATAGGATAGTTAATTTATCCCTTAACTACCCCCATTTGTGAGGGTCAGGGTTTTTGTTTAAAGTCCCATGCAAATCAATGGGAAATGTATGTTCCCACATAACTTCTGTACGCCTGGAGATATTTCAATAATACCTGGTACACATATTACTTATATGCCAAATAAAAATATATTACAGTTAAATTAACCCTTACCTACACCCTTATATAAAAGATGGGTATATTTATATTACTATGATTTTCCTCCCCAAAAGGTTAAGATAGGAAGACCGGGCAACGCCGGGTATTCAGCTAGTAGTAAATAAAATGGATAAATTCTTGATGTGGCATAACCTTGTTAGACATGAACCCAGATAAGCCAAGCAGATGCTAGAATTTATGGAGTCTCACGTTAACTGCTGTCTCAGTTGGTGCTAAAGTCTAAAGGACAGAATGCTACCAAAATTATATAAATATGTATGCAATGCTATTATTTAGGGACATGCATGTAACCTTAACATAACTGCTCTTTTAAGGATTCTGTAGAATCTGCATTTAAAAGCACTTTTAAAGGAGTAGTTTGCCTTTGGATACCTAGCCCTGCAGACAGAAAATGCTGCCATGTCTATTTGCCAGACTATTGCAAACTGGATGGACAAGACCAAATAAACATGGACCAGGGTATTATCTTTGACCCCTCTCCTAGAAAAATTGCAGGCTTATGGTTTTGTGTTTACATTCTAGAGCAGCCTTATTCAACCTTCAGTGAAACCCTAGAGATCATTTTGAGGCTATATGGAATGTCTGAAAAACCAACCAATTGCTAATCAGTTGGAGAAATGCCTCCCTTACAGTAGTGGCCAGAATGCCACTCTTACAGAGAGCTTAAAAGATAATTGGTATCATGTTGCTGGCTCTTCTAAGTGGCATTGGCCTTGGAACAATGCAGGCACCACACCACTAAAATAAAGGTCAATCAGTCACAGCTCAAGGAACCCCTAGTAGTCTCTGAAAGAACCCTAGGGTTCCATGGAACCCTGAATGAGATTGGTTGCTAGGCTATTTCTGCTAGAATGCCCCTTATCTATGTGCACAGAATTATGTGGCTAAAAGCTTGGCCAGCTAAACCTGCTTGTAAGAAGCATCTTCTGTGCATACCTTTTAATGGTTATTCGCTATTGGGGAATACCTTAATAAATTCATAAAGGAAGTCAGCGGAGGGAAAACCATTTCTCTCCCACAAGAAGAAGCCATAGGCCCAGATTCTCAGAAGAGATACGACGGCATATCTCTGCGTTGCGCCGTCGTATCTATGCGCCTGATTCTTAGAATCAGTTATGCATAGATATCTGTTAGATCCGACAGGCGTAAGTCTCTTACGCCATCGGATCCTAACTGCATTTTTATGCTGGCCGCTAGGTGGTGCTTCCGTCGAATTCCATGTTGAGTATGCAAATTAGGTATATACGCGAATTCCCGAACATACGCCCCGGCCGACGCAGTAAAGTTACGCCGTTTACGTTAGACTTTTCCCGGCGTATAGTTGCCCCTGCTATATGGTGGCATAAGTGCGGCGTAACAATGTTAAGTATGGCCGTCGTTCTTGCGTCGAAATTTGAAAAAGTTACGTAGTTTGAGTAAGCCGTCCGTGAATGGGGCTGGACGTCAGTTACGTTCACGTCGAAACCAATGACGTCCTTGCAGCGTACTTTGGAGCAATGCACACTGGGAAATTCCACGGACGGCACATGCGCCATTCGGGAAAAAAGTCAATCACGTCGGGTCACAGTACATTTACATAAAACACGCCCCCCTGATCCAAATTTGAATTAGGCAGGCTTACGCCGGCCGATTTACGCTACGCCGCCGCAACTTACGGAGCAAGTGCTTTGAGAATACAGCACTTGCCCGTCTAAGTTGCAGGGGCGTAATGTAAAGCGGATACGTTACGACCGCACAAAATTACGCCGCTGGACGAGAATCTGGCCCCTTGTCTGTTACTCATATGGCTACTACTTCTACTTAGTGAAAGGGATCTTTTTTCAATCTTCACAAGTATCAACCTCAAAACCAAGGCGTGGCCCAATAATCATTTAGTGATCGTCTGACACCAGCTTCAGGCATAAAGGGTGGTTGTACCAATTCCTTTAGAAGGATAGTCCCAAAACCAAATGGAGGCAAACACCAATATTGGAACTAAACTTGCTAAACAGATTTCTTTGTTTACCAAAATTCTGAATAGGATCAAGCTGAAGAGAAAAAAAATCTGCTACTTTCTTGGTTGGAATCTTACATTCCATATCTCTCAGCAGTCCACATCTCAGGAGTGGACAATTTGCAGTTGGACTTCCAAAGTTATTTATAAAACAAAAATGTGTGTCTTAGCCCTCTAGTAAAGTGGCTGCTGTCACATATAAGTGCCAATGCCTAGAAGAGGGGAGTGGTCTCTAGTGTTGAGCGGAATACGCCATATTCGATTTCGCGATATATCATGAATATATAGACGAATATTCGTGAAATATTCGCTAAAATCGAATATTCGTGATATTTTATAAAAACAAATTTTTTGCGAAATTTCGCTAATGCGAATGCGAAATTGATTGCGAAATTCTGAAACATTCAATTTCACCTGCCCTTTGGAAAAAGTGTGGTTTTACGTAATGGACCCTGCAACTAACAACAAGGTATTAATAAAATAAATACATTATTATATAGATTTGAGGGTTTACTTTGACCAATTTTTATATTGATTAGTTTAATAAATATTGAATAACCATAGATTTGGAAAATACAAATCTCTCCTCTAGACTGACCTGTATTGAGTTAGGTAAAGATCAACCGCACACTGGGGCCCCTGATTCTGTTGAGTTAAAAAAAAGCCAAGTAAACCGTTTACATTGACATCTCTTAAATGTCTTTATGTTAAACAGTTATTATTCTCATTAAAGAGGTGAAATGCAAATGATGACACGGGACAAAAGATGGAAAATTCTTTGAAGATGTGATACACTGGAAAAACGCACAGAAACACTCCACTCTCTCTAGCCACCTTGTGAATCTGCACTGAAATTCTGCTGGGAGTGATCTTATAAACTGGTCGTGCAGGCAGGTTCCTATTGGTTGCTATAGAGGTTGCTAACCTCTGACAACTGTGGTAGGAGAACTCTGATTGGCTCTGATGCAAAAGAAGGGCGGAGAAAGTATTCGCGAATAATCATAATACGAATATTCGCGATAGCGAATATTTGTCAACATAAAAGGATCGCCTCAGCTTAGCTACTCGGCCCAGGGTCTCTAATCATACTAGCAATGCTTTTAGATGTCGATGGAGATCACTAGGATGTGATCTGTTTTAAAAATAAATTTGAAAAAATGTGAATATTCGTAATAGCGAACGAATATTCGCAATACGAATATTCGTGAGCAACACTAGTGGTCTCCACACTCACTGAGATTTTTAAAAATCTCTGTCAAAGATGGGAAATCGAGATATGGACTTCCTTGCCTCCAGAGCTGAAAAAAATTGTAGATTAGACCAGGGATTCTCTAACCTTTGGAGTAGGTGCTCTGGTGATTCCTTAGACTCAATTCAAACTGGTTTATATCTCCAGTGAAGATTCTTGTTTGACTTCTGTGCAAAATAGAGGAGGAAATGGTCCTACTGAATTGGCCCAAAAAGTTGTGGAACACAGACATACTCAGACTTCTAGTAGATGAGTCATGGTTCTCTCTTTACTGGTCCAAGGCCCCGATTCCCTCAAAAAAAAATGTATTGTGGCAAATAAGTTCCGCTTTAAGGAAAGGGTTCCTCCATTTCACATCAGAGCTCATTTCACCAGGGATGGTGGTGTCTCTTGGGCTTTTTGGCATCGAACTACTGTGTCTCAGATTTGTAAGACTACCCTCTGATCCTCTGTTTTCACATTCTTCCAGTTCTACTAGGCGGGTGTTCAGGTCTCTGCTGATGCAAACTTCAGTCACAAGATGCTTCGAACTGTTGTCTCAGTGTTTTTGGGTTCTTTAACCCTTGTGTTTCCATGTGAGTTTCTTACCTTGGCAATTTTGTGTTGCTATGTTGTTGCCCATCCCTCAGTTTATAGTTTGTGTATGTCCCATAGTCTATGAAAACAAGTTGTGTGTCCTCTACTGTACAATTGAGATGATGAGAGTTTTGACTTGCCTGTAAATTTCTTATCTGGGATGACAGTAGAGTACACAGGCCCCTCCCTCTGTGTTTTGTTCATTCCTCATTGCGAAAATAATTGGAGTCTCACAGAGTAGGCAGAGTTATATTAGTGTTCTTTAAGGGCAGCTCCAGCTGACTTTTTGCCAGTGTCCAATCACCTGAAAGTAGCTTGCATATAATAGCCTTGGTGTCAAAATACAAGTCTAATTTCCTGTCCTGTACTGTAGTCCAAGATAAGGAGTTCTCAAGTAAGCCAATGTACATGTACTATTACTGTAATGGTTGTGTGCATGAAGCCTCGTACATACGACCGAGAAACTCGACGGGGGAAACACATCGTTTTCCTCGTCAAGTTCCTTGTTAGGCTGTCGAGAAACTCGACAAGCCAATATTCTCCATTCCCGTCAAGGAAATAGAGAACATGCTCTCTTTTCGGCTCGTCGAGTTTCTCGACAGTTTCCTCAATGAAAATGTACACACGACGACGTGTACGAGGCCTGAGCCATTACTGTTCTTCTGCATGCTGATTTAACATTACTTCCCTCTTCCCATTTGTACCAGTGTACAGTTTGTTTTGTTGCCCATCATAGATTTTTGTTCAGTAGTTTGAACGCTGCTAGGTGATTTGTTTAGCTGAGCTGCTATTGCCAGTTTGATTTCCAGCCAAAACATGCCTGCTCTGCTGTTTTTCTCTGGCAAAATGTAACAGTTGGTGAATAGGTCCTTTCTTTCTCTACAATTTGCTGTTGATACTAGAATAGGCTTTACCTTCATATTATAAAAGCCACTAGGCAAGAAGATTACTTCACACGTCGTTTTTTGCGGTTGCACAAACAAGCTGAAATCTCCAAATGTATAAATGAGTTATAATTTAGGAAATGAAATAGCAATTCTAGTGTGTGGACCATTGGAATTTATTGCTGCCAAGTTTCTTTGGTAAAGATCGTACTTCCTGTGGCCTCACACAATCTTGCTTCTTTCTCTTTGTTAGTTAGGGATAACTCATTCTGTTGGATCTATAATTTGGTCCTCCTTGTGCATAATAGATACTGTCTCAGATGGCAGTGTGGTGGGATGGTGGCAGATGTGATAATAAATATTATAGTACTTGTGGTTCACAAAACACAGAAAAAAATGCTGTATTGAGTGAACATAGATTGCATGTTGTACCTGAATGGCATTATCAGATTAAAGCTATGTTGTTGGTATCCATACAGTATGTTTTAGGCATTCTTTTAAAGGTGTCTTGACTGCTGGTCGAAATGAATTACGAAAATGATAATCGCACGCGTAGTAGAGATTTATGTCAACCAAACAATACAAAGTCAAAGTGACTATTTTGAGTGCCATATTTATCGGGGTATACCGCGCGCCGGTGTATAACCCCGAACTTAGGAAGGTAGTTTAAGAAAAAAAAATTAAATTTTTGCCCTGCGTCCATCGGCGGCCTTGTCCGGCGTCCGTCTGCGGCATTGCGCACGGTCAGTCCAGCCTTGTGGGTGTCCGTCTGCGGCTCCCTTGCGCGGGGTCCACCCAGCCTTGTGGGTGTCCGTCTGTGGCTTCCTCGCAGGGTCCGTCCAGTCCATCCGCACGTTGCCCGGGGGTGGCAGCGGTGTTTGTTTTTTAAATAGGCGCCGAGCCGAGAGGAACTGGATTTCCTGTGTGTTCGGCTCCTCTCGGCTTGTCTCGGCTTGTCGTGGCTGCGGGCGGAGCCGAGTGTGGCCGAGCCTAGCTGAGTGCGCAGTACACTCGGCTCGGCTCTAGGCTGTGGCACTCGGCTCCTCTCGGCTTGTCTCGGCTCCTCTCGCGTGGCTGCGGGCGGAGACGAGCATGGCCGAGCCTAGCCGAGTGCGCAGTACACTCGGCTCGGCTCGGTCTATTTCGGCGGCACCCGGGATCAGCAGTATCAACGAGAATCGCACGTGTAGTAGAGGTTCATGTCAACCAAACAATACAAAGTCAAAGTGACTATTTTGAGTACTGATAAGTAGAGAGTAGCGCTGGGCCATCTTTGGTAAAGATCGTACTTCCTGTGGCCTCACACAATCTTGCTTCTTTCTCTTTGTTAGTTAGGGATAACTCATTCTGTTGGATCTATAATTTGGTCCTCCTTGTGCATAATAGATACTGTCTCAGATGGCAGTGTGGTGGGATGGTGGCAGATGTGATAATAAATATTATAGTACTTGTGGTTCACAAAACACAGAAAAAAATGCTGTATTGAGTGAACATAGATTGCATGTTGTACCTGAATGGCATTATCAGATTAAAGCTATGTTGTTGGTATCCATACAGTATGTTTTAGGCATTCTTTTAAAGGTGTCTTGACTGCTGGTCGAAATGAATTACGAAAATGATAATCGCACGCGTAGTAGAGATTTATGTCAACCAAACAATACAAAGTCAAAGTGACTATTTTGAGTGCCATATTTATCGGGGTATACCGCGCGCCGGTGTATAACCCCGAACTTAGGAAGGTAGTTTAAGAAAAAAAAATTAAATTTTTGCCCTGCGTCCATCGGCGGCCTTGTCCGGCGTCCGTCTGCGGCATTGCGCACGGTCAGTCCAGCCTTGTGGGTGTCCGTCTGCGGCTCCCTTGCGCGGGGTCCACCCAGCCTTGTGGGTGTCCGTCTGTGGCTTCCTCGCAGGGTCCGTCCAGTCCATCCGCACGTTGCCCGGGGGTGGCAGCGGTGTTTGTTTTTTAAATAGGCGCCGAGCCGAGAGGAACTGGATTTCCTGTGTGTTCGGCTCCTCTCGGCTTGTCTCGGCTTGTCGTGGCTGCGGGCGGAGCCGAGTGTGGCCGAGCCTAGCTGAGTGCGCAGTACACTCGGCTCGGCTCTAGGCTGTGGCACTCGGCTCCTCTCGGCTTGTCTCGGCTCCTCTCGCGTGGCTGCGGGCGGAGACGAGCATGGCCGAGCCTAGCCGAGTGCGCAGTACACTCGGCTCGGCTCGGTCTATTTCGGCGGCACCCGGGATCAGCAGTATCAACGAGAATCGCACGTGTAGTAGAGGTTCATGTCAACCAAACAATACAAAGTCAAAGTGACTATTTTGAGTACTGATAAGTAGAGAGTAGCGCTGGGCCACACACCAACATAAAATCTCTATAGTGCAATTAAATAAATATGTGTGATCAAACAAATATTATTACACCTCCTATCCACAATGTTCAATAATCATTCAATTGTTCAATTGCACATACTGTCCACAATGTATAATTATTAAAAAACGTGCAAATGCATAAATATGTGCAAACAAATGTAATATTGAAAAATTATTTTAATTAAAGTGCTATTATGTGCAAAGAATTATATTTAACCGAATAACATTCTTTGAGGCCTGGTTCACACTGGGACGATTTGAGATGCGATTTGAGATGTCAAATCACATCTCAAAACGGCGGCATTTTCCGGCAATTGTCGGCAATGGCACCGTCCTAATCGGTGTGACGCCGCATCTGCAGCACTGCACCGATTTCAAAAAGTAGTTGTACTACTTTTTGCAATTTCGGGCAGCGATTTACATTGACATCTGTGCAGAAACCTGCACAGATGTCTCTGAAATTGCGCCCGAAATCGGGACTGCCAGCGGGAGTGAAATCGTGCGAGTTCAGCTGAACTTGCGCGGCTTCACTCCCGCAGCCCAGTGTGAACCTGGGTTAAGTGCCAAAATGATAGTCCACAAAGCACTAAAAACTGTAAACCGTGTCCACTGATTTGCAATCTCAAAGTAGAGAATAAGAAATGATAAAAATCCTCTTCACAGTAAAAAAAAATCCAAGTGCTTCACCAAAAAGTGAATCTTTCACCACTCTCACTAGTTCAGACTCACCAGATCGATCGGCTAGTCAAATTATAGACCAGCATACATGCTAAGTCTCTCCATGTGGCCTCTGAGCGTGCTCCTCTCTTAGTATCAGATCAGTCAGGATCTTATCTCACATATCATGACATCCAATGCGGGAGATAAAAAGAAGAAAGATGGCTTCCATCGTGTAAAAACGTAAAACAGGCTTTATTTAAACATTCGATGTTCGCCTCCAGGAACCGGCATATGCGGTGACATCAGTGTCCTTGCCCCACCCTTACAGTTGTTATGGCATGATTGCTTAGAGCATAATTCTAATATGGGAGATTAGAAGATTAGGACTAAAAACTTAATCTTGTGACCTGAACAAATATTTGGTGCCTGTCTTTTCTTTGCATCTTTTTAATATCACATATACATCACCAAAAACATAATAATTAAAAACCAGCAGCTACTGTACACATACTGCAGCTGCTGGCTTTTAATAATCGGACACTTCCCTGTCCTGGAGTCCAGCAATGTCGGCACCGCAGATGATGTTTCCATCAGCTATCGAGTGCTGCTGCCGCCATTGCGTGTAAGGGTACCCGGCAGTGTAGCATTTCAGCTTCATGTCGGGAACCCTACTGAGCATGCGTGAGGCCCACTCCTCTTTCCTACTGGCCCGGAGACAGGGAAAGGAGAAGGGAGGTGGAGGGTGCCCCAGCCTTGACGTCAATACCCGCGGCTGAGGCTCCTGGAAGTGGAAAATTATACCTGTCAAAGATTATCCTGTCCCGTCCCCCCCTCCCAAAAGGTGCCAATTATGGCACTGGAGGGGGGGGGAATCAAATAAGCGGAAGTTCCACTCCCCCCCCCATCCACAAGTGTCCTCAGACTCTGTGTCCTTTTCTTGGCCTCCGTTTGAATCAAATTTTGTAATAAAACGTTTGTGTTTCATGTAAAGCTGTGTATGAGTAATTTCTTCTTCAGGGTGAGAGAGAACCTTTAATGTGGTTGTAAAGGCACGAGGCTGCTGCACACAAAAGATAAAAAACCTTCTGTGTGCAGCAGCCCCCGCCCTCCCTAATACTTACCTGAGCCCCCTCTCGTTACGATGTCCATGAGAGCCTTGTCTCTCCGGGGGCTCACACCCCAGATTGGCCAATCGATTCCACTGCTGTTAATCACAGCCAGTAAGCCAATCGGGGGCCAGAGCTGAGTTACAGCTCAGTGTGTGTGAGGTTGGGAGCATGCCTGTTTGGGTGCAGAAGGCAGGGGCCAGGAGTGCCAGTGTGGGACCCTAAAAGGGGAAGATCCTGGCTACTCTGTGCAAAACCATTACACAGAGCAGGTAAGTATGGCATGTTTGTTGTTTAAAACAAAACAAAGAAAACAAGACTTTAATATCCCCTTAAAGTCTCACATAGTTTTTTTTTTACCTAATTGGGATATGGTGCTGATGGATCAACCACCCCTACTATGTTTAAGTCAGGACAAATCCCGGTCGCCAGGTCGCCATGGCGACTAGAAATAGGGTCTTGGCGACTTGGCTTGGAAGTCCTGGCGCCATCTGGTGGTGAGCCGTTGGTATTACAAGTTATTACCACCAGATGTGTAAGCTGGCGCCATCTGGTGGTGGCCGTTGGTATTACAAGTTAAGCATTACAAGTTAAACAGCAATTCTAATGTAATTTTTCACTGTTTTTCACTATTTTCACTGCCATCTTCTTCCCTCTAATTAGAACCCCCAAACATTATATATATTTTTTATCCTAACACCCTAGAGAATAAAATGGCGATTGTTGCAATACTTTCTGTCACGCCGTAATTGCGCAGCGGTCTTACAAGCGCACTTTTTAAATTAAAAAAAAATAACAGTAAAGTTATCCCCATTTTTTTAATATTATGAAAGATAATGTTATGCCGAGTAAATTGACACCCAACATGTCATGCTTCAAAATTACGGAATGGCGACAAACTTTTACCCTTTAAAATCTCCATAGGCGACGTTTAAAAAATTCTACAGGTTGCATGTTTTGAGTTACAGAGGAGGTCTATGGCTAGAATTATTGCTCTCGCTCTATCAATCGCGGCGATACCTCACATGTGTGGTTTGAACACCGTTTACATATGCGGTCGCTGCTCACATATGTGTTTGCTTCTGCGCGCAAGCTCGTCGGGACGGGGCGCGTTTTCTGGCTCCTAACTTTTTTAGCTGGCTCCTAGATTCTAAGCAAATTTGTCAACCCCTGGTTTAAGTATTGGCAGGGGTTCCCTAAACCTTTAAAGTTATTTCAAGGGTTCCTCCATGTACTAAATGTTGAGAAAGGCTGGTCTAGCCTGTATACAGAGTCATACAAATACGATCACTTTAAGCTGTTAACAACTTGTAATCCTTTAAAGTAGTTTAGTAGCAAAGTGAAGAAACCAAAAAAAGGACAAAAACATTGACAAATGACATCACAGTGGGAACAATGCATGTTCTATGGCACGTTGTGTCCATCAGGGCAGGGTTCATTATTTAATTTGTTTCCAGCTTGCATATCCATCATCACAGATATTTTAGTCAGTGCACATATTTCATTTCAGCCAAGACAGCAGTTGGAATGAAATATAATTAGAGATGTTATGGTACCATTACTCTATCAGAGACAAAAGGATAATTGCTAATTGAGTGAATGAAATGCTTTATTTCCCAATGCTGTACAAACAGGATGTGAACAAATGTATTGAAAGGCCCTGAATGGAGGTCTCCTGGTCCACACACACCCTGAATCCTATTTCACCGCTCATAGTTACTGTCCCTAGGCACAGCTGTTGCTTTGTGTTCATTAAAACCATCATTTGCCAGTGTCACTCTCGCTTTTTGCACTGAGATTTTCGCTGTGCTGGAAACTGTCGCTGTTCAGTTTCAAAAGTATTCCCTGAGCTGTAACCTTACACTCTACACAGCGACTTGAAATATGCAATGCATTCCACATGGAGACTTTTACTGTGACCTCACATGAGTCCTCCTTGCAATAGTAGAATAATCATTATTTATTTGATGGACAACCTCTCCTGGAAAGCATTACCCGCTGTTCTGATTTGGTGTGAAAACCATATAAAATAATGCTAATACAAACATAATTATCCTTTTTTTAGCCCCTTACATTGCATACAAAAAGTAAATTGCATTGCCAAGGGACTATGGGGTTTATTTACTAAAGGCAAATCCACTTTGCACTACACGTGCACGTGGAAGTGCAGTCGCTGTAGATCTTATGCCACGTACACGGTCGTTTTTCGGCATGAAAAAAACAACATTTTTTAAAAAGTAATTTAAAATCATCGTGTGTGGGCTTCAAATCGTTTTTCGGCTTCTGAAAACGCAAAAAAAAAAATCGAACATGCTGCATTTTTTCATGTCGTTTTTCAAAATGTCGTTTTTCGTGTTGTACAAAATGATCGTGTGTGGGCAAAAACTACGTTTTAAACCCGCACATGCCCAGAAGCAAGTTATGAGATGGGAGCGCTCGTTCAGGTAAAACTACCATTCATAATGGAGTAAGCACATTCATCACGCTGTAACAGACAAAAAAGCGCAAATCGTCTTTTACTAACAAGGAATCGGCTAAAAGCAGCCCAAAGGCGAATAGAACTTCCCCTTTAGAGTGCCGTCGTGCGTGTTGTACGTCACAGCGCTTTGTTCATCATTTTTCAAAAACGATGGTGTGTGGGCAACGTAGTTTTTAATGATGAAGTTGGAAAAACTTCATTTTTTGGACATGCTGAAATGAATTTTTTTTTTCATGCCGAAAAACGACCGTGTGTATGCGGCATAAAGGGGACATGCAAGGAAAATAAACAGCATTTTTGCTTGCACATGATTGGATGATAGAAATCAGCAGAGCTTCCCCTCACATCAGATCTTCCCCTCGGATCTACAGCGACTGCACTACCAAGTGGACTTGCAGTGCAAAGTGGATTTGCCTTTAGTAGATCAACTGCCTTGTCTCTATTGAATGTCACATGATGACAGTGATACTTTCTTTGATTTTTGCACAGAGGTGTCAACATACAGGAACCATTTATCCTATGCATTGGAGGTGTTTGGTGGGAATGGACACTTGAGTATGGCAGTTTTATTAGAATAAAAAGGGAAGACCTTATGTATTAACCATTACGTGAGTTATATAAGTGGACTGAAGTGAAAGGGCAAGGAAATTAAGTGAAATGCAGTGGAAATCCTCTAAGCAGAACGCTACAGAAATATGCAAATATCTCTTGCATTGGGGCCTCCCTCGCACAGCATAACATAAAGTGGACAGAAATCCTAAAGCAGCCCATACATGAGTCCATTTTTTTGATTAACCAGTGGGATGAACAGGATAAAAATGACCTGATTCCCACATCCACACATTCAATGTGGATGGGGGACTCCTTCCAGTGAGCTATTGTATTCCTACAGCAAGGAGACTCCCCTGCCATCAGAATACAATGATCTGATCAGCGCTGCTGGCTACAGCTGGCAGCACTGATCTAGCAGCAAAAATCTGACAGGATGGTTGTATAGCAGTCAATTGATTAACTTCTGTACAATGTCCCTGCCCTGGTCCCTGCTGATATGGCTGGTTTGTGATTCATGTATGGCCGGCTTAAGTCTAACTGTTCTTAAAAATGTCCCCCCCATCCAACTAAAGCCCCATACACACTATCAGTTTTCCTGCTGGTTTTCTCTTCAGGTTTACCAAAACCATGTAGTACAAGGACCTGCCTGATTGCATTCAAATTGAAATGCTTAAGGTTTGACCTCATATTAGATGGTTTTGGTAAACCTGAAGAGAAAACCATCAGGAAAACTGATAGTGTGTATGGGGCTTTATACTGCCTAGCCTGTATAAAAAAAAAAAAGATCTGTGTACTTACTATTTTTTATCTACTCTGGTCCAGATTTGTTCTCTCACAGCTCTGGCTCCCCTATGTCAGTGAGCAGCAGCTGCAGGGGAGAGGAGAGAGCACCAACAATAGCTGGGCTATGGGAACCTATGAACCTATCAAACACTCCCTGAGCCGAAGCTGCAGAACTATGTAACTGGACCAGAGTGAATAAAATAGGTAAATACACAAATCTTTTTTAAACAGGTTTGGTGGGATAGGTAGGAGGAGGGGGAGCTAATATGTTTAAAAATAATTGAACTTAAGCTGGCCACACATAGGTTGAAATTCTGCCAGCTCAGCAGGGGATTTGTACAGAAGACGATCTACCAGTATATTTCTGTACAACCGTTCTATTGAATTTTTATTGTTCAATCAATGTTGTTGGTTTTTCTGTTTAGGGGAACATTAAAAAACAGTTTCACTTATCTCATCCTGCTATTTTTTGTAGCTTTGTCTGTTGGTCACACTCTAAAATCAACATGTACAATACAGCAGGGGACCCCAATTCCTGGGCCGTAGACTGGTGCTAGTCCCTGGCCTGTTGAGGGCTGGTCTGCGGGAAAAGAGGTGGGCAGTGTCAGAGTGAACCAGTACAACCTGCACTCCCATCCTCCCACCACCAGAGGGCGCCTGCTCCCCTTCTTCCAGCAGACCACTATACTCTCTACCCTCTTTGTAGTCATGTTACTCAGGCAATGAGCTATGGAGAAGAAGAAGGGGGAAAAGGAGAACAAGGAGAGAGAGGAGAGCTGGGCCAGGGTCATAGAGCAAGTACTGATGAGTCTTGAGTCTTGTACACCACTACTAGATGGGAGGCTTCACACACAAATGGAGGTGACTGTCTGTAACCTCCCCGTCCCCCCAGTCCAGGGAGAGGTTGTCTACCATGAGCCCGGACCCTAATTTCCGGGGGGATTGGGGACCAGCAGTCCTGCATTGTATGTGATTTTTTTCAAGTATTCGTGCACCCTTCATGAATTATCCTCCTTGTTTGTATTTCCTATGATTTCCAGCTCCATCTAGTGTCCTTAATGCAATGTTTTCCTGAATTACCTCAACCACAACAATACTGCATTAAGATCATAGAATATATACACATTAGGCAAATTATGGGAATTATTTGTAGCGGTTGTGTGAATTATTTTTTATATACAGTAGGTGAACCCGATTTTGTGTCAATCTCGCTCTCTTTCTCAGCGAGATTGAGCACCTACGAGCCCCATCGCGGGAGCCAGCGCCGAGCTGGCTTGCCGCGATGGATACAGAGCCGTCATAGAAGCGACGGGAGATCCGACTTGGATTCCCGCCAATTCTACACGTGTGCGGCGTTTGTTATGAATCCTGAAGGGGAAGTCCCCGCCGGATTTTAAATAAAAATCCGGCATGGGTCCCCCCTCAGGAGCATACCGGACCCTTAGGTCTGTTATGGGTTGTAAGGAGAGCCCCCCTACGCCAAAAAAAAACGGCGTAGGGGGTCCCCCTACAATCCATACCAGACCCGTATCCAAAGCACGCTACCCGGCCAGCCAGGAAGGGAGTGGGGACGAGCGAGCGCCCCCCCCCCCTCCTGAGCCGTACCAGGCTGCATGCCCTCAACATGGGGGGGTTGGGTGCTCTGGGGCAGGGGGGCGCACTGCGGCCCCCCCCACCTCAGAGCACCCTGTCCCCATGTTGATGAGGACAGGGCCCCTTCCCGACAACCCTGGCCGTTGGTTGTCGGGGTATGCGGGCGGGAGGCTTATCGGAATCTGGGAGCCCCCTTTAATAAGGGGGCCCCCAGATACCGGCCCCCCACCCTAAGTGAATGAGTATGGGGTACATCGTACCCCTACCCATTCACCTGCAAGAAAAGTGGTAAAAACACAAATAAACCACACAGTGTATTAAAATATTTTATTTTTCTGCTCCGGAGGCCGCCCCCTGTCTTCTTTATTAGCTCTTTTACCAGGGGGGGCTTCTTCTTTGACGTCTTCGGGTGGGTGGGGGCCGCCGTCTGGTTCTCTTCCACCGCCGGGGGGGGGGTGGCTTTTAAAAAAGC
This sequence comes from Rana temporaria, assembly GCF_905171775.1. Lineage (NCBI taxonomy): Eukaryota > Metazoa > Chordata > Amphibia > Anura > Ranidae > Rana > Rana temporaria. Next base: position 77,715,755 of record NC_053491.1, on the reverse strand, counting down.
CCCCACCCCCCCGGCGGGTTTCCTCCGGCGTCTTCGGCGGGGCTCTTCTTCTTCCGCTATCCCGACGGGTCTTCTCAACTCTCCGGGGTTCTCCTTCTGTCTTCGCCGCTCTCCGTTGTTGACTCGTCGCACCCCGGTTCTTCGTCTCGCAGTCCGGTCCCTTCTTCCGTGCTGTACGTCTTCTTCCGCGCTGTGACGTCATGTTCTTCACTTCTCTCCTTCTCCCGATGTTGCCACGCCGGTCCTCCTCGCTGAAATGACGGATGCGCGCCTTGCATCGGACCTATATAGGCCTCACAGTCCCATCATGCTCTGTACCTACCCATGTGATACCTACCCACGTGTGTTTTTACCACTTTTCTTGCAGGTGAATGGGTAGGGGTACGATGTACCCCATACTCATTCACTTAGGGTGGGGGGCCGGTATCTGGGGGCCCCCTTATTAAAGGGGGCTCCCAGATTCCGATAAGCCTCCCGCCCGCATACCCCGACAACCAACGGCCAGGGTTGTCGGGAAGGGGCCCTGTCCTCATCAACATGGGGACAGGGTGCTCTGAGGTGGGGGGGGCCGCAGTGCGCCCCCCTGCCCCAGAGCACCCAACCCCCCCATGTTGAGGGCATGCAGCCTGGTACGGCTCAGGAGGGGGGGGGGGCGCTCGCTCGTCCCCACTCCCTTCCTGGCTGGCCGGGTAGCGTGCTTTGGATACGGGTCTGGTATGGATTGTAGGGGGACCCCCTACGCCGTTTTTTTTCGGCGTAGGGGGGCTCTCCTTACAACCCATAACAGACCTAAGGGCCCGGTATGCTCCTGAGGGGGGACCCATGCCGGATTTTTATTTAAAATCCGGCGGGGACTTCCCCCTCAGGATTCATAACAAACGCCGCACACGTGTAGAATTGGCGGGAATCCAAGTCGGATCTCCCGTCGCTTCTATGACGCGCTTGCTGGGATGTGCTGTCACTATTCCAGTGAGTGTGAGATGTCGGCGAGATCTCGGCACCCTGTCGCCGAGTATCAGCGCGACGCTGTCGTGCTAAAAGCACAATATCACAAACACCTACTGTAAAGAGATCACGTTCTGTTTGGTCCACCTGGTGTGGTTTATGGGTATAAGGCAGACAGATTGCTGATGAGATGAGGAGTGTCCCCACGTGTTCACAACTGCAATAAAAGTCTATGTAAGCATTAATTAGTTCATGGGTTTGTATATGCCGTCTTATTTCAGCTGAAGCCTCGTACACACGACCGAGGAACTCGACGGGCAAAAATCATTGTTTTCCTCGTTGAGTTCCTTGTTAGGCTGTCGAGGAACTCGACAAGGCAAGTTTCTCCATTCCCGTCGAGGAAAAAGAAGACAGGATCCTCAACAGTTTCCTCGTCGAAAAATGTACACACGACCGGTTTCCTCTGCAAAAAAAAAATCCCAGCAAGTTTCTTGCTGGTTTTTGCCGAGAAACTCGGTTGTGTGTACGAGGACTGACACCTTTGTCCCAAACAAGTTAAAATATCAGAAAATGAATCTTAAAAGATCGAATGGCAGATGAAGAGTATATTCATATCTGTAGAGGTGTCAGTCATCCACATTGCTATTCCAAAGTAACAGCTGCTAAGAAAGACTATAATATTGATGGCATGGATGTTCCTTTTAGGTCCATGGCAGACCATGTGTAATCATTAAATCCATTGCAGACTATGTGACTTCCATGGTTTGTTGCAGTAAGAGCTCTTACAGATAGCAAAGGTTGGACATTATAATTGGTTTCCACAGCATGGAAGTAAGATTTAGGCCTATCCAATGCAGTTAGTATTACATATGGCTAAAAGACTTCCCAGACACTACTAATGTAAGTACAATCACTGATCATTTAAGAAAATGTATTATCATATGCCCCGTGCATAAATATTAAAGAGTATATCTTGGCTATACATGCAAATTTCTCCAGACCACACAACTTGTAATTTGCAGAATAATGATATCTCAATTTTCTATACCACAGAAGACTTAAAAATGACTAGACAGCAGAGTTACACAAGTCTTGGAAATACACATTTATGGTGAAGGCTTACAGTAAACGGTAATACCAATGTATTTATAAAATGCCATTGTATGTTTAGATTGGTAGAAAAGCACCAACTATTCTTTATAAAAAAACATGTCCTTCCCCTTCCTTAATACCCTGTATAAAAAAGGTTTGTACACTTACATTTTTTTAATCCGGTCCAGTCACATGATTCAACAACTCCAAGTCCCATGTGTTGGGGAACACTTGAGAACAGCTAATACCGCGTCACACGATGGTTTTTCCGGCATGAAAAAAAAAACCGTTGTTTTTCAGCATGTCCAAAAAACAACGTTTTTCCAACTTCATCATTAAAAACGACGACCATCGTTTTAAAAAAATGATGAACAAAGCACGGTGACGTACAACACGTACGACGGCACTCTAAAGGGGAAGTTCTATTCGCCTTTGGGCTGCTTTCGCTGATTCCGTGTTAGTAAAAGACGATTTGCGCTTTTCTGTCTGTTACAGCGTGATGAATGTGCTTACTCCATTATGAACGGTAGTTTTACCAGAACGAGCGCTCCCGTCTCATAACTTGCTTCTGAGCATGCGCGGGTTTAAAACGTCGTTTTAGTCCACACACAATCAATTTTCACAACCCGAAAAACGACATTGTTTAAAACGCTGTTAAAAAATGCAGCATGTTCGATTTTTTTTTCAGAACTTGAAAAACAATGTGAAGCCCATACACAATCATTTTAAATGACGTTTTTAAAAACGTCGTTTTTTTTCATGCCGAAAAAATATCGTGTGTACGCGGCATAAGAGTTCTGAAAGTCGTGACATCACCCATAGGCTCCCATGGCCCAGACACTGTTGGTTCTCCTTTCTTCCCCCTGCATAAACGCCAGAGGAGTCTGAGCTTCTGCATCACGTGTCCAGAACGGAGAGGAATAAAAAGTAAGTAAGTATACAGATCTTTTTATATATATATATATATATATATATATATATATATATATATATATATATATATATATATATATACAGGATAGGTAGGAGGAAGAGGGAGGGAAAATGTTTCCATTTTCGCCTTTGAAAATATTTCACAGTCAAATACCTGTTAATCCTGCCAGAAATCCAGTGAGATCCAGTAAGAATTGTCTGTAGTGATTTGACAATACTGCCTCTGCTGTGTTGAAACACCATGAAGTGTTGTCAGCCCTGCCAGAATTATCCCCTCCTGGACTAAAGAACAACCCACTTACTTATGTTTTAGAGATGAAGAGAAGAGGGATTGTTCTGTATTATAACATTGGAGACCGCAGGCAGGGCTGACAACACTTCTTGGTTTTTCAGTACAGCATTTGCCAGATTACTACTACATGTTATGAACTCACTGAATTTCTGGCAGGATTTACAGGTATTTTTCTTTGCTTACAGTAAATACAGAAAAAAATAAAAAAACAGAGGGGGGATATTGCATGCAAGCGGCTCTGATACCCGTTTCCCAATTGGCCGAAAGGAGAAGCATTCCGATTGGCCGCAGAGGAGGAGGAGGGAGGAGACGGAAGCCACTGTGATGCCCACGGATAAGAGCAGGGGAAGCTTCCTGTGATACCCCCCTGCCGTGATGCCCACCCTGGATGGGGTAAATGCTCTGGACCCAACCGACCGGACTGGGGGGGGGGGCTAGTTGGGGTCATGGCTGTGTTGTGCACTGTTTTCCGCCACCCCCCCAAAAAGAAATTACCAGCAGCCACCACTGGTGGGATGTGGTGGAAAAACAAGAGTGATCCATGGAGGCCCCACCTCGTGACTTAAAGCGGATGTGCCACGGGAAAATAATATTAAAAGCCAGCAGCTACAAATACTGCAGCTGCTGACTTTTAATATTAGGACACTTACCTGTCCTGGAGTCCAGCGCCGATCGCAGCAGAGCACGAGCGATCGCTCGTCTCTCTGCTGCTCCCCCCGCCATCCACGCTCAGGGAACCAGGAAGTGAAGCGCTGCGGCTTCACTGCCCGGTTCCCTACGGCGCATGCGCGAGTCGCGCCGCGCCAGCCGATTGGCTCCCGCTGTGTGCTGGGAGCCGAGTGTTCCCAGCACACAACGGGCGACAGACGGGATGTGACGGAATGCCCGTCTTTTGCCCGTATCGTGTGGCCGGAAGTGGGTGCAAATACCTGTCTTTAGACAGGTATCTGCACCCCCCTCCCCCCTGAAAGGTGTCAAATGTGACACCGGAGGGGGGAGGGTTCCGATCAGCGGGATTCCACTTTAGGGTGGAGAACCGCTTTAAGAGTGATCCATGGAGGCCCCACCTCGTGACTTAAATGATCTGCTACTGATGGTAGTGGTCTACGAAAGGCACATCCACTTTGCACTACAAGTGCAAACTGCACTTGAAAGTGAACTTTCAAATGCAGTCACTGTAGATCTGAGGGGGACATGCAAGGAAAATAAAAAACAGCATTTTAGCTTGCACTTGATTGGATAATAAAATTAGCAGAGTTTCCCCTCATTTCATATCTACCCCTCTGATTTACAGCGACTGCACTTCCAAGTCCACTTTCAGTTTAATTTAACCCCCTTAGCGGTATTCCCGAGCGTGACTCGGGGTGGATTTTCAATGCAATTATCGGTAACCCAGAGTCACGCTCGGGGTAGATGTGCAGAGCCTGCAGCGCGCGCTGGCTTACCTTTTCCAGGCAGGGTTACTGTACTTACCTTGTCCCTGGATCCAGCGATGCATCCCTGCTGTGTGAGCGAGCGGCGTCCTCCATTCGATTCACACAGTGCCCGCGTTCCACCGATCTCCGTTCCCTGCGACGTTACGACGCACGGGGGCGGAGACCGGCGGCAAATTTAAAAAAGTAAACAAACACATTACATACAGTATACTGTAATCTTATAGATTACAGTACTGTATGTAAAAAATACACATCCCCTTGTCCCTAGTGGTCTGCCCAGTGTCCTGCATGTAGTTTTATATAAAAACAACATTTTTTTTGTGCCTGCAAACTGTATATTGTCCATAGCAACCAAAAGTGTCCCTTTTTGTCAAAAGTGATTTTAGATCAGCTAGAAAACAGCGATAATAAATTATAATCACTTGCAGAATTGTGCGATAGCGATTTGTGGGGAAATCCGTCATAAAAAAATAAAAGTAATGACAGCGACAATTCTGCAACTGAGCAAATTTCAGTGATTTTGATTTGATTACATCATTGAATAATTTTATAGACAATTTAAAGAACTAGGCTGCAAGATGAAGGGAAGGACCTCCAAGGTGATATTCTCTGAAATATTGCCTGTGCCATGCGCAACACAGGAAAGGCAGGGGGAGATTAGAGAGCTGAATGCATGGCTAAAGACCTGGTGTAGGAAGGAGGGATTTGGGTTTCTAGAGCACTGGGATGACTTTTCATTGGGGTGCAACCTATATGCTAAGGACGGTTTGCACTTGAATGGAAGGGGGTCTGCTGTGCTGGGGGAGAGGTTTATGGGAATGCTGGAGGAGTATTTAAACTAGGATTGAGGGGGGAGGGTGAACTAGAATTACATCGGGTACACAGGTCAGCTAGGGGTCAGACATTAATGGAGAGTGGAATGGGGATAGATGGGGGGAGGGTCATGGCAGGTGACAAGAAAGTTCCCATGTTGCAAACAGCCATTGGAAATAATAGTGCCATTTGTACTACTATAAATTATATGAAAAACACTAGAGAAAAATGTAACAATACATTTAAGTGTTTGTTCACCAATGCCAGAAGTCTGCCAAGCAAAACAGGTGAGTTGGAAGCTCTGGTGCATGAGGAGAGCTATGATGTAATCGGTATTGCTGAAACTTGGCTTCAATCCTCACATGACTGGGCTATTAATATTCCTGGCTATGCTCTCTTTCGGAAAGACAGGGTAAAAAGGAAAGGTGGAGGGGTCTGTCTCTATGTGAGAAGTGACCTCAAAGCAAGCGTGAAAGAGAACCTGGTTGATGGAGAGTGTGGTGAGGCTGAAGCATTATGGGTGGAACTGCATACAGATGTGCGTAGTTCAAAATTAATCATTGGAGTTTGTTATAAACCACCCAATGTTAATGAGGAGGTGGAGACTCAGCTCCTTGCACAGATGGAAAGGGCTGCAAGGGCTGGGACGGTGATAATAATGGGGGATTTTAACTACCCAGAAATTGACTGGATTAATGGCACTTCTGGGACAGTTAAAGGACAAAAATTTAAAAACCTATTGCAGGACAATTTTATGGTGCAGTTTATTGAGGCCCCAACTAGGAATGATGCTCTGTTGCACCTGATAATCTCAAACCATGCAGAGCTTATTACTAATGTTCAGATAAAGGAACACCTGGGTAGCAGTGATCATAACATGATTTCATTTAATGTTAACTATAATAATACTGCCTCTGCTGTGTTGAAACACCATGAAGTGTTGTCAGCCCTGCCAGAATTATCCCCTCCTGGACTAAAGAACAACCCACTTACTTATGTTTTAGAGATGAAGAGAAGAGGGATTGTTCTGTATTATAACATTGGAGACCGCAGGCAGGGCTGACAACACTTCTTGGTTTTTCAGTACAGCATTTGCCAGATTACTACTACATGTTATGAACTCACTGAATTTCTGGCAGGATTTACAGGTATTTTTCTTTGCTTACAGTAAATACAGAAAAAAATAAAAAAACAGAGGGGGGATATTGCATGCAAGCGGCTCTGATACCCGTTTCCCAATTGGCCGAAAGGAGAAGCATTCCGATTGGCCGCAGAGGAGGAGGAGGGAGGAGACGGAAGCCACTGTGATGCCCACGGATAAGAGCAGGGGAAGCTTCCTGTGATACCCCCCTGCCGTGATGCCCACCCTGGATGGGGTAAATGCTCTGGACCCAACCGACCGGACTGGGGGGGGGGGCTAGTTGGGGTCATGGCTGTGTTGTGCACTGTTTTCCGCCACCCCCCCAAAAAGAAATTACCAGCAGCCACCACTGGTGGGATGTGGTGGAAAAACAAGAGTGATCCATGGAGGCCCCACCTCGTGACTTAAAGCGGATGTGCCACGGGAAAATAATATTAAAAGCCAGCAGCTACAAATACTGCAGCTGCTGACTTTTAATATTAGGACACTTACCTGTCCTGGAGTCCAGCGCCGATCGCAGCAGAGCACGAGCGATCGCTCGTCTCTCTGCTGCTCCCCCCGCCATCCACGCTCAGGGAACCAGGAAGTGAAGCGCTGCGGCTTCACTGCCCGGTTCCCTACGGCGCATGCGCGAGTCGCGCCGCGCCAGCCGATTGGCTCCCGCTGTGTGCTGGGAGCCGAGTGTTCCCAGCACACAACGGGCGACAGACGGGATGTGACGGAATGCCCGTCTTTTGCCCGTATCGTGTGGCCGGAAGTGGGTGCAAATACCTGTCTTTAGACAGGTATCTGCACCCCCCTCCCCCCTGAAAGGTGTCAAATGTGACACCGGAGGGGGGAGGGTTCCGATCAGCGGGATTCCACTTTAGGGTGGAGAACCGCTTTAAGAGTGATCCATGGAGGCCCCACCTCGTGACTTAAATGATCTGCTACTGATGGTAGTGGTCTACGAAAGGCACATCCACTTTGCACTACAAGTGCAAACTGCACTTGAAAGTGAACTTTCAAATGCAGTCACTGTAGATCTGAGGGGGACATGCAAGGAAAATAAAAAACAGCATTTTAGCTTGCACTTGATTGGATAATAAAATTAGCAGAGTTTCCCCTCATTTCATATCTACCCCTCTGATTTACAGCGACTGCACTTCCAAGTCCACTTTCAGTTTAATTTAACCCCCTTAGCGGTATTCCCGAGCGTGACTCGGGGTGGATTTTCAATGCAATTATCGGTAACCCAGAGTCACGCTCGGGGTAGATGTGCAGAGCCTGCAGCGCGCGCTGGCTTACCTTTTCCAGGCAGGGTTACTGTACTTACCTTGTCCCTGGATCCAGCGATGCATCCCTGCTGTGTGAGCGAGCGGCGTCCTCCATTCGATTCACACAGTGCCCGCGTTCCACCGATCTCCGTTCCCTGCGACGTTACGACGCACGGGGGCGGAGACCGGCGGCAAATTTAAAAAAGTAAACAAACACATTACATACAGTATACTGTAATCTTATAGATTACAGTACTGTATGTAAAAAATACACATCCCCTTGTCCCTAGTGGTCTGCCCAGTGTCCTGCATGTAGTTTTATATAAAAACAACATTTTTTTTGTGCCTGCAAACTGTATATTGTCCATAGCAACCAAAAGTGTCCCTTTTTGTCAAAAGTGATTTTAGATCAGCTAGAAAACAGCGATAATAAATTATAATCACTTGCAGAATTGTGCGATAGCGATTTGTGGGGAAATCCGTCATAAAAAAATAAAAGTAATGACAGCGACAATTCTGCAACTGAGCAAATTTCAGTGATTTTGATTTGATTACATCATTGAATAATTTTATAGACAATTTAAAGAACTAGGCTGCAAGATGAAGGGAAGGACCTCCAAGGTGATATTCTCTGAAATATTGCCTGTGCCATGCGCAACACAGGAAAGGCAGGGGGAGATTAGAGAGCTGAATGCATGGCTAAAGACCTGGTGTAGGAAGGAGGGATTTGGGTTTCTAGAGCACTGGGATGACTTTTCATTGGGGTGCAACCTATATGCTAAGGACGGTTTGCACTTGAATGGAAGGGGGTCTGCTGTGCTGGGGGAGAGGTTTATGGGAATGCTGGAGGAGTATTTAAACTAGGATTGAGGGGGGAGGGTGAACTAGAATTACATCGGGTACACAGGTCAGCTAGGGGTCAGACATTAATGGAGAGTGGAATGGGGATAGATGGGGGGAGGGTCATGGCAGGTGACAAGAAAGTTCCCATGTTGCAAACAGCCATTGGAAATAATAGTGCCATTTGTACTACTATAAATTATATGAAAAACACTAGAGAAAAATGTAACAATACATTTAAGTGTTTGTTCACCAATGCCAGAAGTCTGCCAAGCAAAACAGGTGAGTTGGAAGCTCTGGTGCATGAGGAGAGCTATGATGTAATCGGTATTGCTGAAACTTGGCTTCAATCCTCACATGACTGGGCTATTAATATTCCTGGCTATGCTCTCTTTCGGAAAGACAGGGTAAAAAGGAAAGGTGGAGGGGTCTGTCTCTATGTGAGAAGTGACCTCAAAGCAAGCGTGAAAGAGAACCTGGTTGATGGAGAGTGTGGTGAGGCTGAAGCATTATGGGTGGAACTGCATACAGATGTGCGTAGTTCAAAATTAATCATTGGAGTTTGTTATAAACCACCCAATGTTAATGAGGAGGTGGAGACTCAGCTCCTTGCACAGATGGAAAGGGCTGCAAGGGCTGGGACGGTGATAATAATGGGGGATTTTAACTACCCAGAAATTGACTGGATTAATGGCACTTCTGGGACAGTTAAAGGACAAAAATTTAAAAACCTATTGCAGGACAATTTTATGGTGCAGTTTATTGAGGCCCCAACTAGGAATGATGCTCTGTTGCACCTGATAATCTCAAACCATGCAGAGCTTATTACTAATGTTCAGATAAAGGAACACCTGGGTAGCAGTGATCATAACATGATTTCATTTAATGTTAACTATAAGCAAGAAATACATACAGGAAATATTAAAACACTAAATTTTATGAGAGCAAATTTTCCAAGGATGAGGGCTGCTCTCCAGGACTTGGACTGGGAGGGACTATTGGCACAGCTGAACACAGAACAGAAATGGGAATTCTTCAAAAAGACTGTGTGGAACCTCACTGCAAAGTATGTTCCCATGGGCAATAAGTTTAAAAGGCTAAAAATAAAACCTATGTGGCTCACGGGCAAAGTTAAAAAAGCTATAAACAATAAGAAAGTAGCTTTTAAAAAATATAAAAATGAAGGAACACTAGTGTTGTTTAAATGTTACAAAGAATATAACAGGATATGTAAAAAGGAAATCAAGGATGCAAAAATTCAAAATGAATGACAGATTGCAAAAGATAGTAGGACAAACCCCAAAAAATTCTTTAAATATATTAATAGTAAAAAGGTGAAGTCTGAGCATGTAGGCCCCTTACAAAATAATCTAGAGTGGGTGACTGGGGACAAAGAGAAGGCAAATTTATTAAATGCTTTCTTCAGCTCTGTGTATACAATGGAGCATGGGGGAGCTCATGTCCAAAATGGGGGTGGGAGTGACACAGCCCCAAATCCACAATGGCTCAAAAGTGATATGGTCCAGACATATTTAGACAGAATAAAGGTGGATAAAGCACCTGGACCAGATGGCATCCACCCACGGATCCTAGGTGAGTTGAGCTCTGTCATTTCAAAGCCACTGTATCTAATATTTAGGGACTCATTAATGACAGGAATAGTACCACTGGATTGGCGTAGAGCCAATGTGGTGCCTATATTTAAAAAGGGAACAAAGTCTTTACCAAGTAACTATAGACCTGTTAGTCTAACTTCTATAGTTGGGAAGATACTGGAACGTTTAATAAAAGACCACATGGATGAGTTCTTGCAGGAAAAAAACTATTTAAGCAGCAGACAACATGGATTCATGAGAGACAGAAGTTGTCAGACAAACCTGATTTCCTTTTATGAAGAGGTAAGTAAAACCCTGGACAGAGGCGTGGCTGTGGACGTGATATATTTGGATTTTGCAAAAGCGTTCGATACAGTTCCGCACACACGGCTCATGTGTAAGGTAAGGTCTACAGGATTGGATATATCAGTTTGTAAATGGATAGAAAATTGGCTGAAAGCCAGAATTCAGAGAGTCGTGGTTAATGATTCTTACTCTGAATGGTCCAAGGTTATCAGTGGTGTACCCCAAGGTTCAGTGCTGGGACCCTTACTTTTCAATATATTTATAAATGATATTGGGTCTGGGATCAAAAGTAACATTTCTGTCTTTGCAGATGACACCAAGCTATGCAGTGGAATAACTTCCTTGCAGGATGTCTCCAATTTACAAGCCGACCTCAATGCTCTGTCTAATTGGGCGACTGAGTGGCAGATGAGGTTTAATGTTGATAAATGTAAAGTTATGCACTTGGGGGCTAAGAATATGCATGCATCATACATACTAGGGGGAGTACAACTGGGGGGATCTGTAGTGGAGAAGGATCTGGGGGTTTTAGTTGATCATAAGCTCAATAATGGCATGCAATGCCAAGCTGCGGTTTCCAAAGCGAGCAAAGTCCTTTCTTGTATTAAGAGAGGTATGGACTCCAGAGACAGAGATATAATTTTGCCCCTGTACAAATCATTAGTAAGACCTCATCTGGAATATGCAGTTCAGTTTTGGGCACCAGTTCTCAAAAAGGATATTGGAGAACTGGAGAAAGTGCAGAGAAGAGCAACCAAACTGATAAGAGGCATGGAGGAGCTCAGCTATGAGGAAAGATTAGAAGAACTAAATCTATTCACTCTTGAGAAGAGGAGAATTAGGGGGGATATGATCAACATGTACAAATATATAAGAGGTCCATACAGTGTACTTGGTGTTGAGTTATTCACTTTACGGTCAACACTGAGGACAAGGGGGCACTCTTTACGTCTAGAGGAAAAGAGATTTCACCTCCAAATACGGAAAGGTTTTTTCACAGTAAGAGGTTCTGGCCAGCTCAGTAGATTGCTTTAAGAAAGGCCTGGATTCTTTCCTAAATGTACATAAAATAACTGAGTACTAAGATTTGTAGGTAAAGTTGATCCAGGGTAAATCCGATTGCCTCTCGGGGGATCAGGAAGGAATTTTTTCCCCTGCTGTAGCAAATTGGATCATGCTCTGCTGGGGTTTTTTGCCTTCCTCTGGATCAACTGTGGGTATGGAGTTGGGTGTATGGGATTGTATTGTGTTTTTTATTTTGTTTGTTTATTTTTTTGAGGTTGAACTGGATGGACTTGTGTCTTTTTTCAACCTGACTAACTATGTAACTATGTAACTATGTTTGGACATATTTAAGTGAGTTATTCCTAAGAATTGCAGGCCTACAGTATAAAACGCAGAATTTCCATGCAAAATAATTGTACGCTTTTGGTACGTAATTCCAGACAGAATCATACCGCCAGGGAGGTTAAAGTGCATTTTGCACTTATAGTTTGCACTTGTAGTGCAAAGTGGATTTGCCTTTAGTAAATAAACCCCTATATCTCATACATTGTTTCTCTCTCAGAATAAAAAGTAACCCAGTGAAGCTGTGTTTTATTTCCAGAATTGTAAAATATTCCCTGTAGTGGCAGCATATTGGTTTATGTTAAATTGTCACAATGCAAGCATGGACGAGTAGACGGTGCTTTAAAATTCAAACTCTAACTAGGCATCGTAGAAGAAAATAGAAGTGTTTATTGTCTCTGGAAAGGAAGCCTAGTATATTACCGGGTTGGTTTTCATCTCAGTGACTGAAAGGCAAGACTGCATGGACAACCGGTAGCTACTGTTTGACACAGTGAAGCTTTGTTTTTAGATCTGTCAATCCAAAATACCAATTTACACCATTTGCAAGGAACCCACACAGATAGCTGGAATGTGTCTGCATGTGCAGTTGTCTGATGTCACCATAAAAAATACATACACACACACTATTGTGTGTATGTATGTATGTATGTATGTATGTGTGTGTGTGTGTGTGGTGTATATATATATATATATATATATATATATATATATATATATATATATATATAGTCCTGATCAAAAGTTTGGACACACCTTCTCATTCAAAGAGTTTTCTTTATTTTCATGAATATAAAAATTGTATATTCACACTGAAGGCATCAAAACTATGAATTAACACATGTGGAATTATACATAACAAAAAAGTGTGAAACAACTGAAAATATATTTCATATTCTAGGTTCTTCAAAGTAGCCACCTTTTGCTTTGATTACTGCTTGGCACACTCTTGGCATTCTCTTGATGAGCTTCAAGAGGTAGTCACCTGGCGCAGCACCCCATCACTCTCCTTCTTGGTCAAATAGCCCTTACACAGCCTGGAGGTGTGTTTGGGGTCATTGTCCTGTTGAAAAATAAATGATGGTCCAACTAAACGCAAACCGGATGGAATAGCATGCCGCTGCAAGATGCTGTGGTAGCCATGCTGGTTCAGTATGCCTTCAATTTTGATTAAATCCCCAACAGTGTCACCAGCAAAGCACCCCCACACCATCACACCTCCATGCTTCACGGTGGGAACCAGGCATGTAGAGTGCATGCGTTCACCTTTTCTGCGTCGCACGAAAACACGGGGTCAATGACCGGGCCACTTTTTGCGATTCGGCACTGCGTCGCTCCCAAACAAAATTGGCGTCCTTTTTTCCCCACAAATAGAGCTTTCTTTTGGTGGCATTTGATCACCTCTGCGTTTTTTTAGTTTTTGCGCTATAAACCAAAATAGAGCGAAAATTTTGAAAAAAATTAATAATTTCCCCCCAAAAATATATAAAAAACGTTTTTTTCCCTCAGTTTAGACCGATACGTATTCTTCTACATATTTTTCGGGGAAAAAAATTGCAATAAGCGTTTATTGATTGGTTTGCGCAAAAGTTATAGTGTTTACAAAATAGGGGATAGTTTTATGGCATTTTTATTAATATTTTTTTTTTACTATTAATGGTGTCGATCAGCGATTTTTATCGGTACTGCGACATTATGGCGGACACTTCAGACACTTTTGACACATTTTTGGTACCATTGGCATTTTTATAGCGATCAGTGCTATAAAAATGCATTGATTACTATAAAAATGCCACTGGCAGGGAAGGGGTTAACACTAGGGGGCGAGGGAGGGGTTAAGTATGTTCCCGGGGTGTGTTCTAGCTGAAGGGGGGCTGGGACTGACTAGGGAAAATGTATGAACAGACGATCCATCATTTCTCCCCCTGACAGGACCGGGAGCTGCGTGTTTACACACACAGTTCCCGGTTCTCGCTCTGTAACGAGCGTTCGCGGGTGCTTGGCGGTGATCGTGCCCGCCAGGCACGCGCGTCAGCGGTGAGCGGGGGGCTTGTGCGCGCGCCTCTGGCGCCCCTATTGGCTGAACGGCGAGATGACGTATACCTATGTGATCGCGCCCAGCAGAGCCGACCTGCTCTGACTGGTCGGCAAGCAGTTAAAGAGGTTGCATGCAAGTCGTGCCAAAGTCACGCTGGGGTCTCACTTCAAAGTCGGGCAATTTTGTAGTCGTGGCCAGTGTGAACCTGGGCTGAAGCTTTAATTATAAAACCTAGAAGCCGATTCATTGCTATACACAGCTGCAACAAATTCTGTGTACAAAAGTTTTAGTAGATCTTCCTCATACTGTCTTATCAATATCTTTTTGTAAGTGAGGTTTCCAAAACTGAATACAGTATTCTAAGGATGTGAACCTTTCTAAGGATGTGAACCTTAAGTGAATGACATTTAGGGGTTACTTTACTAAAGGCAAATCCACTCTGTACTACAAGTGCACTTGAAAGTGCAGTCGCTGAAGATCTGAGGGGAAACTGCTGATTTCATCATCCAATCATGTACAGTGGAACCTCCGATTGCGAGTAATGTGGTTAACAAGCGTTTCGCAATATGAGCACTGTATCCTAGGACTATCACTGCATTTAGTATGTCCTGTGAAAGCAGGAAGAGAAGGAGAGGTGATGCGGCTGTTGATAGGGCTGCATCAGTGAGGGGTGGAAGGGAAGTGTTTAGGGGGGGGACAGATAGTCGGACATTAAGGTAAAAAAATGCTTAAACTTTAGAACCACTGTAAAGCTGATGAAAACTTTGCACCAGACAGTGTTGTGACATCATAGATCAAGCATTGCTAATGTGCAAAGTGCAACTAAATTTCATGCAGTCAAAAATTCAGAAGCCAGCCGCAAATGATTCCAGAAAATAATCTCTTTATAAAGGAATGCGTAGAGCAGAACATTACATAGCTGTAGCTGTGCTGAGGCTGTTTTACTACCTCTATCTGTAACCCAATAAAACAAGCACATTCATTGACAATCTCCCTCTATTGACCCCAATGCAGTGTTTCTGTCTATCTTTCTATTTCCTATGGGACAGGACACCTAGACAGCCTTCCAAGGGCATTATACACCACACTTACCTGGCTGGTTGTCTCCAGGTTCAACCTGGGGGGACAGCAATCTTCACTCAAGCAGCACTTGAGCCTTCTCCCTGGCCACATTCAAATGCTGCACCATTGGAAGAAGGGAGGCCGAGGGTGTTACAATGCAGTGTATGGCACATTATACAAAAAAAAAAAATCGGGTAAATATTGTGTTTTTTTTATTATTCATTACAGTGTATTTTTGCCATTTTATTCTTTAGGGTCTCTGCTAAAAACATATATATTTCTGATAGGTAGCGACAACTACATATATAAAACACTCATAGCATGATTGGCAATGGCAAATGGAAACAAGAGAACCCCACTACAAACTGGAAACAAGGCTTGTCGTGGTTATCAAAATAGAGAAACACCTTAGGCCCCGTACACAAGTCCGAGAAACTCGACGGGCAAAACACATCGTTTTGCTTGTCGAGTTCCTTGTGAAGCCGCCAAGGATCTCAGCGAGCCAAAATTTCCCATTGAACAACGAGGAAATAGAGAACATGTTCTCTATTTGGCCCGACGAGATCCTCGTCGGCTTCCTCGGCCAAAAGTGTACACAAGACCGGGTTTCTCGGCAGAATACGGCTCCGATCGAGTTTCTGGCTGAATTCTGCCGAGAAACTCGGTCGTGTGTACGGGGCCTGACACTGAAACTAAACCACTTATGTCTCATAGCCCCACAGCCGGTGGTGGCAGCACCCCATACATCTCCAGTAAAAACAACCCTTCGCCACTGGTTAATGTACAGCACATGCACAGTACTGAATTAGAACTTGCCGGCATCATTTGGTACCCTCCCATTCTCAATTAACCACTCAAAGACCACATATTTTCTGGAACTATTTGAGAGTTTAAATCAAAATAAGACTCCAGACAAAATGTTTTTTTGATGATGGGTGTAGATTGGAAAGGGTTAGAAGCCCTATCATATTTTAAATGCTGATCTATATCTCTGTTGGGGAAAAATTACATTACTTTCTTGTCCTGGTAAGGGCCATTCGACAATGGTGTTGAATTATGAAGCACCCATTATTGATCATGAAAGCACCTATAGGGGTCATCAGCGTTTTGGACATGCTGCACTGGTGTTCAAGTACCAACAGTCGTCTTTTCTCAACCGTCTTGTGGTATATTTTGTGTGGTTTTAGGCTAAAATGGGAAATGATCACTTTGGATGCTTTGCAATTGCACCTTAAATTAATTAAATGCCATAGATGCATTTACTGTGTGTTTATGGCTCACTTGTGGCGTGTTTCAATAAAAATACATGTAGGCAGTTGCAAAACATCAATGCCTGCCAAACTCTGCAGGTAGCATTATGCCCTGTACACACGATCGGTCAATCCGATGAAAACGGTCTGATGGATTTTTCCATCAGATATCCGATGAAGCTGACTGATGGTCAGTCGTGCCTACACACCATCGGTTAAAAAAAACGATCGTGTCAGAACGCGGTGACGTAAAACACAACGACGTGCTGAGAAAAATTAAGTTCAATGCTTCCAAGCATGCGTCGACTTGATTCTGAGCATGCGTGGATTTTTAACCGATGGACGTGCCTACAGACGATCGGTTTTTATCTATCGGTTAGGTATCCATCAGATCATTTTAAAGCAAGTTCCATTTTTTTTAACCGATGAATAAATAACTGATGGGGCCCACACACGATCGGTTTGGTCTCCATCAGACCGTTTTCATCAGACAAACCGATCGCGTGTACGCGGCATTAGTGTTGCCTCGCTGCAATGTGGGGGCAAGGCTAACTCTGCAGTTTGTAACCTTCATCCGCATCCTTTTTTAACAATATATAAGTTCAGTTGATAGGCAATTGGGAAGCGGTAAAAACATGACCCAACCGCCTACTTTCCACTCCTATGTGAAAAAGCTCTAAAAGTTATTACAAATCGGAAAGCAAGGGGACATTCTCCAGCATGGAGGCTGAATTCAATAAGGCATATTTCCCCCACTCTATGCAGACAAAAAGGCATATTTCCCCCACTCTATGCAGACAAAAATTGTCTGGATATTCTCTTCATTATTCCTATGAGAGATTCATGCTTTTCAAACTATTTAAAAAAAAATAAAAAAATCTTATGCCCTGTACACACGATCGGTTCGTCTGATGAACCGATCGTGTGTGGGCCCCATCGTTTTTTTTTCCCATTGGTGAAAAAAAATAAAACCTGTTTTAACATTTTCTGATGGTTAAAAAACCGATAGAAAAAAAACGACTGTGGGGAAATCCATCGGTCAAAAATCCATGCATGCTCAGAATCAAGTCGACGCATGCTCGGAAGCATTGAACTTCATTTTTCTCTGCACGTCGTTGTGTTTTAAGTCACCGCGTTGGACACGATCAGATTTTTAACTGATGGTGTGTAGGCAAGACTGATGAAAGTCAGCTTCATCGGATATCTGATGAAAAAATCCATCGGTTTGTTTTCATCGGATGAACCGATTGTGTGTCTTTTTTACTGTTTTTGCCCTTCCTCACACTTGATCTGAAATCCATTTCAGCTTATTGCTATCTCACCTTTCTTTTTCTGAGAACTTAATTAAAATTGAAAAAAGATGCTTTCTTTAACCACTTCCCGCCCGGCCTATAGCCGATTTACGTCCGGGAAGTGGTTCTGAAATCCTGACAGGACGTTCCAGAACGTCCTGCAGGATTTCATGCCACGCGCGCCCGTGGGGGCGCGCAGCGCGGCGATCGGTGATGCGGGGTGTCAGTCTGACACCCTGCATCTCCGATCTCGGTAAAGAGCCTCCGGCGGAGACTCTTTACCACGTGATCAGCCGTGTCCAATGACGGATGATCACGATGTAAACAGGAAGAGCCGTTGATGGCTCTTCCTCACTCGCGTCTGACAGACGCGAGTAGAGGAGAGACGATTGGCGACTCTCCTGACAGGGGGGGTTCACGCTGATTGTTTATCAGCGCAGCCCTCCCTCGGATCGCCACACTGGACCGTCAGGGATGCCCACCCTGGACCACCAGGGTGGGCAAAAAAATAAAATAAAAAAGTCTGAAAAAAATAAAAAAAGCATATAAAAAAAGATGCCAATCAGTGCCCCACAAATGGGCACTGACTGGCAACCTGGGAAAATCAGTGCTGCCCCACAGTGTCCATCAGTGCCACCCCAGTGTCCATCAGTGCCACCCCACAGTGTCCATCAGTGCCACCCCACAGTGCCCATCCATGCCCAGTGCCCACCTATCAGTGCCCATCTGTGCCACCCATAAGTATCCATCAGTGCCACCTATAAGTGCCGCCCATGAGTGCCCATCTGTGCCGCCCATGAGTGCCCAGTGCCGCCCATGAGTGCCCATCAGTGCCACCTATGTGTGCCCATCAGTGCCACCTATGTGTGCCCATCAGTGCCGCCTATGTGTGCCCATCAGTGCCGCCTATGTGTGCCCATCACTGCCACCTATGAGTGCCCATCAGTGCCGCATACCAGCGCCGCCAATCAGTGCCACCTCATCTGTGCCCGTTAGTACTACCTCATCGATGTCCATCAGTGCCGCCATATCAGTGCCCGTAATTGAAAGATAAAAACTTATTTACAAAAAAATTAACAGAAAAAAATAAAAACGTAATTTTTTTTCAAAATTTTCAGTCTTTTTTTAGTTGTTGCGCAAAAAAAAAAATCGCAGAGGTGATCAAATACCACCAAAAGAAAGCTCTATTTGTGTGGAAAAAAGGACGCCAATTTTGTTTGGGTACAGTGTAGCATGACCGCGCAATTGCCATTCAAAGTGCGACAGTGCTGAAAGCTGAAAATTGGCTTGGGCGGGAAGGTGCGTAAGTGCCTGGTATGGAAGTGGTTAATATATAATAACCTCAAAACATGACTTTCCTTCATTAGAGGTCAGATATTCCAAGGCACCCCATAAAACGAAAAACGTGTGTCATTTTAAAGCATACTAATTCTTCTCCATCAAAGGCATTATGGAAAAAAAGTGCTGAAAGTTCCTTTTGTGTGACGCTGAAATGAAAGCGGTACTTTCAGAAGATCTGGAAAGGTTTACTTGACTTTGGCACACACAGGACAAAGCCATGCTGCAAATACCAAAACTCAGGAACTTCATTGTGTTCTGAAAAGGTGAAGCAAGCATGCCTCACATTCGCTGGTCACCTAACAATTGCAGGTTGTGTAACATCTGTATTGTGTTGGCTACATTATTCAAAATAATACGATTTGTACAGAACATGAATTAATTTGTAAGCCGCTATAGGTGATTCCTGGCTTTGTCTTTATGGACCTAGTGTACTGTAGAATTTGCTGAAGGTTACTGAATTCACTCTTAAATGAACAGATCTGTATAATCTGTATAACAAGTATTTGGTGCTACTCATTCTGTGTTTGAGTCTTAAAGTGGAGGTTCACCCTAAAAATAATCTATATACCATTACATCCAGCATACTGCTGACATCTACAGTATGCTGGTATTTTTTTTTTCCGCTGTATTTACCGTCTTATAGTTCTTTTCACCCGGCTTCCGAGTTCTCACTCCCGCGGGGAGTAGGCGTTCCTATGAAGAGGCGTAGATGATTGACGTGCGGGTAAGGCGCATCACGCGTTCCGAAAATAGACGAACTAGGACTCGACTATATAGGGCGCTATATGGCGCCTGCCGTGTAGGGCTGACTGTGCAGGCGCCGTATAAAGCCGAGTCCCAGTTCGTCTATTTTCGGAACATGTTGCGCGCCTTACCCGCACGTCAATCATCTACACATCTTCACAGGAACGCCTACTCCCGGGACAGTGAGAACCCGGAAGCTGGGGGAAAAGAACTATAAGAAGGTATGTACAGTGTAAAAAAAAAAAAAAAAGCATACTGTAGATGTCAGCAGTATGCTGGATGTAACGGTATATAATTGTTTTAGGGTGAACCTCCGCTTTAAGGCCCTTTCACACGGACGTGTCTGTGTACGGGCTCTGCTTTGCTCAGCGGGGATCGCTCCGTAGTTCTCCGCTGAGCAGCCCGTGCAGAGACCGACCTGTCAGAGTGCCGCTCTCCCCTATAGGGGATCGGATGAAGATGGACCGTAGAGTCCGATTTGCCAGACGGATGGAAAATAGGGTTTCCATCCGTCACACTTCAGCGGATCGAAGCGGGCATGCTAAGAAACATTTGTCCGCTGGAAAATGTCCGATCCGCCGGAAAATTGTCCGGTCGGCCGTACACACGACCGAACATGTCTGCTGAAACTGGTGTGTACAGGGCCATAGTGTCAGATGTGTCTGCCGAAATGTTGCAGTCCCGCTAAAAATCGCTGATCACCGCCATTACTAGTAAAAAAAAAATAAAGCCATAAAAATATCCCATAGTTAGTATGGGTGAGCATCTTCACTGGCCTCACAATTCGATTTGATTACAATTATCATGTCAATGATTCGATTCTGATTCCGAATTACGATTGCAGCGCAACTGCGCATGGCTTTCATCAAAAAAAATTAAAGTACTTAAAAAAAAACAAAAAAAAAAACACTTCCTGCATGTGGCAAAGTCTAAACACAGCAGACAACTTAGAGGAGCTCCAGGCTCTCCCCCCAAAATAATAAAGGAGATGATCAGAGACTGTGGACATGCTACAGGAGATGATCAGAGACTGTGGACATGCTACATAAGATGATCAGAGACTGTGGACATGCTGCAGGAGATGATCAGAGACTGCGGACATAGTAAATGAGATGATCAGAGACTGCGGACATAGTACTGGAGATGATCAGAGACTGCGGACATGCTACAGGAGATGATCAGAGACTGCGGACATGCTACAGGAGATGATCAGAGACTGCGGACATGCTACAGGAGATGATCAGAGACTGTGGACATGCTACAGGAGATGATCAGAGACTGCGGACATGCTACAGGAGATGATCAGAGACTGCGGACATGCTACAGGAGATGATCAGAGACTGCAGACATGCTACAGGAGATGATCAGAGACGGCGGACATGCTACAGGAGAAGATCAGAGACTGCGGACATGCTACAGAAGATGATCAGAGACTGTGGACATGCTACAGGAGATGATCAGTTCACAAAAAGGCTGCATTTTGTCAGCCCCAAAATAAGTAATAGGAGCTGGGTGTATTTATGGCACATCAATGGGTATTTATTGTGTACTTGAAGGGTCTTTAATGAGAAAATGTACATGTATTACAGAGATGTTTTTTTTATTTTTTATTTCACCTGACATACAGTTAAATCTTCAAATTTTCTGTATTCCTTTGAGGTCTCTGCATCCCAAGCCCAGCCTGTACACAATGCCTTTACTGCCCAGGTTGTCACTAAGCCGTGTGCCTTCTGGTGTTAAACCCTGCACACTGTCACTCAACAATCAAATGGTAGACACTCAGTGGCCACCAGAGTCCACCGCGTACTTATCTGACAGTAGAAGTGTATTTGCATCGAGTTGCTATGGTTTACAGCACCATGAACTGTCAGGCCCCATACACACGGCCGAGGAACTCGACGTGCCAAACACATCGAGTTCCTCGGCCAGTTCAGCACTGAAGCCGCCGAGGAGCTCGGCGGGGCGAGAGCTCCCATAGAACAACGAGGAAATAGAGAACATGTTCTCTATTTCCTCGCCGAGCTCCTCGTCGGCTTCCTCGGCCGAAAGTGTACACACGGCCGGGTTTCTCGGCAGAATTCAGCCAGAAACTCGGTTGGAAGCTGAATTCTGCCGAGGAAACTGGTCGTGTGTACGGGGCCTTACTTTACATATTTCATTAAATAAGGTGGAAATGTTGTTGTTTACGTATGTTTGAACTTCCTTACATTTGATAAGCTAATTTATTGTTTTTATTTTTGTAGGGTCCCAAAACTCCCTTGATTTGTTAGGCCTTATCTAGTTTTAGGTCAAGACAGTTCCGAAACTTAGTAGATTCTCTGACCTCTAATGTCTCTCAAGGAGTTTTGCTCACGCCCAGCAACCATAAGTTGTGCTATACAGCGGCGTGAACGTCTGAAAAGATAAATGACTCTTACAGAGCAAGGGAAGCCAAGACAAAGATATTTAAATGCTTTCTGCTTCCAATTTCCACTATCTGAAATATCCATTAACGGAATGTTAACAGGAACAGTTGTGAAGACAACATCTAGAAAATAAGAATACCGTTTTGCTATAACTGCCTGTACAGTGATTAGAATTGTAAAATCTCCACATTACTACAAATAACCTACAATAACCTATAATAAGACTCTTTAGCCAATATTGGAGCAGTGGTGCATCGGCCAAGTCCAGAATCTTGCTTTCACAGATAGGATTTTAATTGAAAAGTCATCAGATGAGAACTTTACTTACAATCCAATAAAATTCAACACCTGGGTAAGTATTATTTTGGAAATCCAGTTACAGCTACCCCATTTTTAAAAGTTTCAGAATTAACTTTGACACCTTATCTATAGCACAGATGGATGTCTATTCGCACCACCACAATCAGCTTTATTAGCCAAGGAGAAATGGATCTACTACTGTATATGGAAAACACTGATGAAGAGCATGTCTGATAAAAAATGAAGATCCTGGACAGCCTTTATCTTCATAGCCTTTATCTTAAAGGGGAGGTTCACCCTAAAAACCACTTTCTGTAATTACACTGGCCCCCCACATTACAATACGATTATGCCTGTTATGTTTTTTTTGATGCTGTACATACCTTCGAACAGCTATTCACTCATAGCTCTGGGGTTGCGAGTCCCGCAGGAGTGGGCGTTCCTAACATGCTGGTGATTGACGTTTTGACAAAAAAACAGCTCCCCCCGTCGCGTAAGCCGCGTCGCGATTGGCGAAAGGAGCCGAACGGCGATGCGCAGTATAGTGCCGACTCGCCGTTCGGCTCCTTTCGCCAGTCGTGACGCAGCTTACGCGACGGGGGGGAGCTGGTTTTTTGTCAAAACGTCAATCACCAGCATGTGAGGAACGCCCACTTCCGCGGGACTCGCAACCCCGAAGCCACGGGTGAATAGCTGTACGAAGGTATGTAGAGCATCAAAAAAAACATAACAGGCATAATCGTATTGTAATGTGGGGGGCCAGTGTAATTAGAGAAAGTGGTTTTTAGGGTGAACCTCCCCTTTAACTAAACAAACTCCCCATTAAGGTCTCCCTTAGTAATCACATTTTAAAACAACCCTTTCAGTTTTAAATATAAATAAAAGGCAAATCATTTGTGTATAGATTTAAAAAAAAATATAAATAAATGTTTCCCCTTTTTTTTATAAGTGATCACCTTCCCTCTGTTCTCAGGTGCATACGAGTTGAGGGGAGGAGAAGCAGCAGCACACTGAGCTTCCCAGTGAAAGGCTGTGTGCGAGGGGGGGCAGCATGTCAGGACAAGTCTGATCATTGGAGGAGATCAGGCTGAGTTCCCAGCATACCTAGCAAACTTACCAATTTGTGCTCCCCTGCTTAGTGTGGTCAGTTTGTAATAGGAAAGCAGAAGGACTGGTAGGAACACCAGGGATTTCACACAAAGGAAGTAATACAAAGAATACAGGATACTTTCTCTTACAAGTGCATGGTACAGCAGACACATAAAAGGAATATGAAATGTTAGGGTAACAAATGCTTTAAGGCTTTTCCAGATTACATGGTAACCAAACTTCCACCATAAAGTTATTACCCAATCTATCCTAAAAATATTCTCCCCACAGTTCCATCTCTTAAATTTTTTTATTTTTCCTAATTGCATCCTTCTAAAGTTAGGAGAAACATGTTTGTGAACAGGGGTGCACATGCTTGTGTGTATAATGAATACACAAAATATATACGAGGTATGACAATTTAACGTTTTTTTACCTTCATGCATTCTGTGTGCAGGAATCTATCTGGCAGTGGCACTGTTATTTAGAAAAGTGTGTCACTTCACAGAGGGACTACTTTGAAGGCCATTAGTTTATAGGTAAGCAAACATTTGTTTCTTAGGCCCTGTACACACGATTGGACAAAACCAATGAAAACGGACTGAAGTTCAGTTTCATCGGTCCAAACCGACCGTGTGTGGGCCCCATCAGTCCGTTATCCTTTGGTCGAAAAATGTAGAACTTGCTTTAAATTCAAAACCCGCACATGCTCAGAATCAAGTCGACGCATGCTTGGAAGCATTGAACTTCATTTTTCTCAGCACGTCGTTGTGTTTTACGTCACCGCGTTGGACTTGATCGTTTTTTTTACTGATGGCGTGTAGGCACATCAGACCATCAGTCAGCTTCATCGGTTAACCAAAGAGAACGGTCCTTCAGACCGTTCTCATCGGATGGACCGACCGTGTGTACGCGGCCCTACAGTCCTTTACGGGAATTACATTGGGGGGGTGTTCTCCTGCCTCTTGAGAATTGACCACAAATTCTCAATGGGGTTAAGGTCTGGGGAGTTTCCTGGCCATGGACTCAAAATGTTGATGTTTTGTACCCCAAGACGCTTGGTTATCACTTTTGCCGGTGGCAAGGTGCTCCATCATGCTGGAAAAGGCATTGTTCATCACCAAACTGTTGTTGGATGGTTGGGAGAAGTTGCTCTCAGAGGATGTTTTTGTTCCATCTTTTAATTCAAGCCTGTGTTCTTATTCAAAATTGTGAGTGAGCCCGCTCCCTTGGCTGAGAAGCAACCCCACACATGAATGGTCTCAGGATGCTTTATAGTTGGCATGACACAGACCGATGGTAGCGCTCACTTTTCTTCTCCAGACACGTTTTTTTCTCATGCCCCAAACAACGGTAAAGGGGATTCACCAGAAAAAAATCTTTACCCCAGTCCTCAGCAGTCCAATCCCTGTACCTTTTGCAGAATATCAGTCTGTCCCTGATGTTTTTCCTGGAGAAAAGTGGCATCTTTGCTTCCCTTCTTGATACCAGGCCATCCTCCAAAAGTCTTCTCCTCGTTGTTTGTGCCGATGCACTCACTCCTGCCTGCTGCCATTCCTGAGCAAGCTCTTCACTGATTAAGGATTAAGTTAATTTAAATGGCAAAAAGGGACTTTGCAATTAATTGCAATTCATCTGATCACTCTTCATAACATTCTGGAATATATGCAGATTGCCGTGATAAAAACTGAATTGGCAGACTTTGCGAAAAAATTCATATTTGTGTCATTCTCAATGTTTGGCCATGGCTGTATTTGCGTTCCGACGACATTACGCCTCTCCAAACAGAGATTCTGTGAAGTGGCCGACAAACTTAGTGGAGGAGACTTGGAGGAGACGCTGAGAAACGTCGTATTTTTATCTGCATACACCCCGCATTCCCTGCCCACCTTTGTAAGTGCAATACGATCTTTTCCATTAAACCTATTTTAACGCAGTATACACTATGGATCTTTCTTTTTTCTCATTTCTTTGAGATATTATTGATTCGATCATCTGTATACGTCCAGTTCCAACCTTGAGTCTTCAGGGAGAAGTTAAACACCCCATGCACATACTGACCACTGACCGTGGTCACAGCTTCTGGTAAGAAGACTGCATCAACAACACTTTAGTGATCTTTTTGGTGGAAGGAGTATAAATCATTTTGGCTTCACTGCACAATACTTACCGTATACAAGAAGAATTCCTCTGATTTATACACATTCAGTTGTGGATTATTGCAGGGCTCGACAAATCCCGGTCGCCAGGTCGCCATGGCGACTAGAAATAGGCTCCTGGCGACTTGGCTTTTTGTGAGCTGGCGCCATCTGGTGGTGAGCCGTTGGTATTACAAGTTATTACCACCAGATGTGTAAGCTGGCGCCATCTGGTGGTGGCCGTTGGTATTACAAGTTAAGCATTACAAGTTAAACAGCAATTCTAATGTAATTTTTCACTATTTTCACTGCTATATTCTTCCCTCTAATTAGAACCCCAAAACATTATATATATTTTTTATCCTAACACCCTAGAGAATAAAATGGCGATTGTTGCAATACTTTCTGTCATGCCGTATTTGCGCAGCGGTCTTACAAGCGCACTTTTTTGGGAAAAAATTACACTTTTTTTAATTAAAAAATAAGACAGCAGTAAAGTTATCCCCATTTTTTTAATATTATGAAAGATAATGTTACGCCGAGTAAATTCATACCCAACATGTCACGCTTCAAAATTGCGTCCGCTCGTGGAATGCCGACAAACTTTTACCCTTTAAAATCTTCATAGGCGACGTTTAAAAAAATCTACAGGTTGCATGTTTTGAGTTACAGAGGAGGTCTAGGGCTAGAATTATTGCTCTCGCTCCACCAATCGCGGTGATACCTCACATGTGTGGTTTGAACACCGTTTACATATGTGGGCGCTGCTCACGTAAGTGTTCGCTTCTGCGCGCAAGCTCGTCGGGATGGGGCGCGTTTTCTGGCTCCTAACTTTTTTAGCTGGCTCCTAGATTCCAAGCAAATTTGTCAAACCCTTGATTATTGGGACTTTATTCTTAGTTTATTACTCTCAGTGGATTATCACGTTCACTTATTTATGCATCTTTTTAGATTGTGCATATTTATACAATTTTATATGCCCACTTTTTGAATATTGGTTTGTATTCACAATTGTTTTGCACATATATGTTGTTTATTTTCCTGAATCTGTCACATTGTATTTTGGGTATTATCAATATAAATTTTTTAGCGCCGTACCTCATACTTAAACACTTTTCCAATTTTGTATCTACAATTTCTTGGTACTGGCAGCACTTTTTTCAATCACTTTGGTTCAGCGCATTATTTTTTCCAAAAATATTTTTTGGTTTGTTTTTCCTATCCATGGCTGTATGTATATATTGAGAGAGAGAGAAAGACAGCAGTTGATTTTAGTTTTCTAATGTCAGAGGTTAGGTGTTTAGTGGTACAGTTGGAGGTTTCTTTTACTTCCAAGCCATTAAGAATTTCATCATGGGTCTCCTCGGAAAATTACGCACAACACAGGCAACACACATTGGCTGACTTCGGAAGTATGGGAACTGGGATGAATTCAGCATTGAAAAGAAGTAAATAGGAAGAAAAAAAAAAAGACTTAAAAGTGACATGGCACATTGCCCAAACAGATCCACCCCAGTGAAATATGTTTTCATCACAATCCAATGATTCCATCACATGGCTTGCAACTCCCGTTCCTCTTTGGAACCTCTTTTGCTTTACTATGAGCTCTGAAGAAAATAACTGCCGGGCACTGAGAACAGCTCCATTAGTTACTGGATATTTACACGATTATTATTCGGTCATGTCTGTTTCAGATCTAAAAAAAGCTACAATCTGAGAAAACTGGCAGGATCTTGCATTCATCTGTAGAATTTCTGTGTCCTTGGAGCCGACAGTTTAACATACTGTTTCTATTACTGTTCTTGTTTTGGATTTCTGTCTCACACTTGTTGCATTCCCCAATGAAGGCTGAGGGATGGAATTTGATTTATTTGTATAATATCCCATAAACCAGTGTTTAATTGAATTAAAGGGAAAAGTGCACGTGTTACTCCTGTTCTGCAGAGGAATAATGTTTTAGCGGTTGTGTATTTTATTTTTAAGTCATGCAGCACCAAGTCTATTGGTACTGTTCCTAAAGCATCACTCCAGGCAGAGGGTAAGTTATGAGCTATCCCACTCTATCCATATCCAAAAATACTAATTTTTAATTAAATTAATTAATTAATTTGGATAGAATTGGGAAGTGTTAGAGCCTTTGTCAGTTTTGTATTATTTTCATTGAATGTATTTCCCTTTATTTTTTTGTAAGCAAGAGTTTTGCCGCCTACACACGATCGGAAAATCCAACAAGAAAACTGTGGATTTTTTTCCGACGGAATCTTGGCCCAAACTTGTCTTGCATACACACGATCACACCAAATTCTGACCGTCAAGAACGCGGTGACCTACAACACTATGACGAGCCGAGAAAAAATAAGTTCAATGCTTCCGAGCATGCGTCGACTTGATTCCGAGCATGGTTTTTGGTGTGTTAGAATTGCATACAGACGATCGGAATTTCCTCCAAGAACTTTTCTTGTCGAACCAGCTCTCAAATTTTTCTTGGCGGAAATTCCGACATAAAAATTCACATCGGACTTTTCTTGTCGGAATTTCCGATCGTGTGTTCACGGAATTAGAGCTTCTGCCAATTTATTTATTTATTTTTGGTTCTCAGTACCTTCCTTTTCCAGGAATTACTGCACCCTTATTTTGTGTACTTACAAACTGTACTGTACTGTTACAAGGACAGGAAGTGAGAGAAAATCTTTCAAATGTAGTCACAGACCGAAATAAAATCAGACAGAAGTCCAACTCCAGGTTAAAAAAAAAACAATAGCCCAACAGTTGTTGAACTAAAAAATGCTGCTTTCTCTGCAATACTTACCATCCCTCTCATGCTGTCTTTAAAAGACACTCGCTCCATCCTGCTGCTCTTCCTATTGTGAGGGATTAGCTCGTGGGGATCACCTTTTCTGAAATCACAGTCTGTAAGCAGGCACTTTCTTTTAAGTCTGGCGGATGCCAGATTTTATTTATAAACGGTTTGCAGATTAAAATAAACAAAACAGTAAATTAAATCCTTGCCGTCCGGCGCTAAACTAAACAAACAGGATCTCCTCTCTATACAGTGTGGGGCTAGTCCCTGACACCCACAAAACATGCAGTAAAGCAAACCTTTTCAATCCAGCACTCAGCGCTCCCCTCACTCAGGTCCCTTCCTGAGTTTCAAGCCAGAGCCCTGTTGTGCTCTCTTCCTGGACATTTAAAGTCCAGCTGATTGTGGACTCCAGTGGACCCAAACATCCGGACCGGAATCCTAGCCAGGCCCAGAGGCTGTAAAACCCGGAATGGATTCCGGTTCAGTCTCTCATAATAGAACGTATGCGAGGTGAAATGTACCTATGATCATGTATCGCACCTCGCATACTGTCACATATCCTCCCCCTCTGCTCAAGCCCCTGCGGCTGAGCACTTGACCCAACCATACAGTGCACACGGGAGAGGGCATCTGCATTATTTTGGAGCTTCCCTGGCCTGTGCTCCACCGCAAATTTAAAAGGCTGTAGAGCAAGGAACCACCTTGTCACACGAGCATTTTTCTCCCTGTTGTCACACATCCACTTCAGGGGAGCATGGTCTGTGACCAGCTTAAATGACCTCCCCAGTAGGTAATACCTCAGGGAGTCTAAGGCCCACTTAATGGCGAGACACTCCTTTTCTACGATGGCATAATTTTTCTCGTGCTTGTTCAGCTTCCTGCTCAGGTATACCACTGGGTGCTCCTCACCATCCCTGATCTGTGACAGTACGGCCCCTAGTCCCACCTCAGAGGCATCCGTCTGTATAACAAACTCCTGGCTAAAATCCGGGGTTACTAGTACGGGTACCATACAAAGAGCCTGTTTTAACTTCTGAAATGCCCCCTCGGCTTCGGGGTTCCATTTGACCATGACCGACCCCTTACCCTTCGTTAGATCGGTCAAGGGGGCGGCAATGGTGGCAAAATTGGGTATAAAACGCCTGTAATACCCCGTAATGCCCAGGAAGGCCCTCACTTGTTTTTTATTGACTGGTTGGGGCCATTTTTGAATTGCCTCAATCTTATTGGTCTGCGGCTTGACCATCCCCCGGCCAATAATGTACCCAAGGTATTTGGCCTCCTCCAGGCCTATGGCACATTTCTTTGGATTGGCCGTGAGACGTGCTTCCCTAAGGGAATCTACGACCGCTTGTACACGGAGCAGGTGCGATTCCCAATCTGGGCTGTGGATGACCACATCGTCTAAGTACGCCGCTGCATACGAGCGATGTGGTCTCAAAATTTTGTCCATCATTCGCTGGAATGATGCAGGGGCTCCGTGCAGACCAAACGGCATCCGCTTATACTGAAACGAGCCCTCAGGAGTGGAAAAGGCAGTCTTCTCCTTGGCCAATTCAGTAAGCGGTATCTGCCAATAACCTTTCGTTAGGTCTAGGGTCGTTATGTAGCGAGCCTGTCCCAACCTGTCCACAAGTTCGTCGACCCGGGGCATCGGGTAGGCGTCAAATTTGGACACACTGTTAAGTTTTCTAAAATCATTACAAAACCTAATACTGCCATCAGGTTTTGGGACCAGCACTATGGGACTTGACCACTCACTGTGAGACTCCTCGATCACATCCAACTCTAACATATTTTTTATTTCTTCTGCAACTGCCTCTCGCCGGGCCTCTGGAATTCTATATGGTTTTACATTTACCCGAACCCCTGGTTCCGTCACTATGTCATGTTGGATCGTGTTGGTCAGTCCGGGTAAGGGGGAGAAAAAGTCTCTATTTTTCTGCACGAATGCCCTAACGTCACTTTGCTGTGCTACGGACAGGGAATCCGTGATGGGAACGTCAGGTATCACGGGTATCCGGTCTGTTGGAAGTGGGGACGTGGCCAGTAAAGTCTCTCGGTCTTTCCAGGGCTTTAAGAGATTTACATGGTAAATTTGGTGTGGTTTCCTTTTCCCTGGCTGGTAGACTTTGTAGTTTACCTCCCCCACCCTTTGGACAACCTCAAAGGGACCCTGCCACTTGGCTAAAAACTTGCTTTCTACCGTGGGAACCAGTACCAACACTCTGTCCCCCGGGTTGAAAGTACGGACCTTGGCACCCCGGTTATAGACCCTCCTTTGGGCCTCCTGGGCTCGCTCCATATGTTCCCGTACTAGGGGCAGAACGGCTGCGATTCGGTCCTGCATCAAGGAGACATGCTCTATGATGCTCCTATATGGGCTGACCTCTCCTTCCCACGTTTCTTTAGCAATATCTAGCAGGCCCCTGGGATGCCTACCATACAAGAGCTCAAAGGGGGAATAGCCTGTGGAGGCCTGTGGAACCTCTCGTATGGCAAACATGAGATATGGTAGCAAAAAATCCCAGTCTCTCCCATCCTTGTCGACCACCTTTTTCAACATACTCTTCAATGTTTTATTAAACCTTTCGACCAGACCATCTGTCTGGGGGTGGTAGACAGAAGTACGGAGATGGGAGATTTTGTACAATCTACACAATTCCTTGGTAACCCTTGACATAAAAGGGGTGCCTTGATCGGTCAAGATCTCTTTTGGGATCCCCACTCGACTAAAAACCTGGACTACCTCCTTGGCAATAACCTTGGCGGAGGTGTTACGCAAGGGTATGGCCTCAGGATAGCGAGTCGCATAGTCCAGGATCACCAGAATATGCTGGTGACCTCGGGCAGATTTCACGACCGGCCCCACCAGGTCCATGCCAATCCTTTCAAAGGGGACCTCAATTATTGGTAGAGGAACAAGGGGGCTGCGAAAATGGGGCGATGGTGCTGACATTTGGCACTCGGGGCACGATTCACAGTACTCCTTGACCTCTGCATGCAAACCGGGCCAGAAGAATCTTTGGGTGATTCTCTCCCTGGTTTTTTCGACCCCGAGATGTCCCCCCATTACGTGACCATGAGCCAGGTCTAGCACCACCCTGCGAAAGGGTTTGGGAACCAGTAGCTGTTCTACCTCTTCCTTTCCATGTTTTATCACCCGATATAACAAATTGTTTTTAATTGCCATGTAGGGAAAGGACACCACCCAATTAGGATCCACCGGTTCCCCATCCAACACCTTAACATTTTCCCTGGCATTCATGAGGGTGGGCTCTCGCAGCTGCTCGGTACAGAAATCCTCCCTCCTGACCTCCAAGTCGGGTACCACATTTTGGCTACTCTCCATGTCAGGGTCAGGCGAGGTTTCCTGTTCGTTACCCTCAGGCTGGGTGCTAGCTTCTAAGTCCTCCGGTTCCCCAGCCATGGCAGGGAATGGTGGAGGATCTCCGGCCTCCTCGATCCCACCAACAGCCTGCCCTTCCCTTTGGCAAAACGGGTCTGGTGAGAGTTCCCGTGTTTCCCCAGTAGGGGGAGCGCTATCTACGGGCCTCCCTTCACTCTCCCATAACTTCAAAAAATGAGGAAAGTCTCTCCCCACTAAGGCTTCATGGAGCAGTGAAGGTACCACCCCCACTGAATGTGTTACACAGCCCCAGGGGGTATCAACCTCAACCACCGCTGTCTGGTAGTCCCGAGTGTCCCCATGGATGCATATTACCCCAATACAACTGGGGTGTAGTTTTGCGGGGTCTACACATGCACTCCTGACTAAGGTCACCACACTACCAGAGTCTAGCAGGGCTGTAAGAGGCTTGCCATCTATTGAAATAACGCACATTTGTTTTTCAAGGCGACTCTGACTTGTCGCAACACATGCGACCTGTGCAAACAGAGAAATGCGTCTTACCCTATCAACATAATCACATTGCATAGGTTCATCATTTAGAGGGCAATCTGCAGCAATATGGCCTAATGCATGGCAACGAAAACACCGTATTTGCCCTACCCCCAGTCCTTTTAACGGTCCCAAAAACCTTCCTGGCTTCTTTGGCCAGTCTCCAGGTCTAGGACCTACAGTCTCATCTGCTGTAACAACAGTCTTATCCACTCTCCCCAAACTCTTGAACCCCGGAACAGTCTTACCCGAACCGTTGGGAGATCTTGCACCCCGAGACACACCGAAGTGGGGCGTAGGTGGGTTTATCAAGTCCTCAGTAGCACTGTACCTCTCCACTAGGTCCACCATTTGGGCTGCAGTGTTGGGGTCCCCCTGTCCGACCCACTTTCTCAGGGTAGCAGGGAGCGCACGCAGGTAACGGTCCATTACCACACGCTCCACAATCTGAGGGCTGGTCAGAGTCTCTGGCTGCAACCACTTCCTGGTGAGGTGGACCAGGTCAAACATTTGTGATCGGGGTGGCTTGTTGCTGGAATAGGACCACTGATGCACGCGCTGGGCCCGGACTGCCATGGTGACACCCAAGCGTGCGAGTATTTCTGTCTTTAGAGTCTCATAGTCCTGGGCCTTATCTGGTTCTAGGTCAAAATAGGCCTTTTGGGGTTCTCCTGTTAGGAATGGGGCCAATAGTCCCGCCCACTGCTCTTTTGGCCATCCTTCGCGGTCAGCGACTCTCTCGAAAGTCGCCATGTACGCCTCAACATCATCCGCCGGTGTCATCTTTTGCAGGTGGTAGGAAGCACGTACAATCTTTGGTTCCGCTAACACCGGAGGTGCGGACCCCTTTTTCAGTTCCACCAGAGCTTCGGCGAACTGTCGGTTCATCTCCTGCTGGGCAGCGTGTTGTGCTGCAACGGCCTCTGCGACTTGGCGGTGTTGTGCTGCAACGGCCTCTGCGACTTGGCGGTGTTGTGCTGCAGCGGCCTCTGCGACTTGGCGGTTTATCTCCTGCTGGGCAGCCTGTTGTGCTGCAGCGGCCTCTGCGACTTGGCGGTTGGTTTCCCGCTGGGCTGCATTGGCCTGTAGCAGGGCCTTTAATATTTCTTCCATTTTCAGAAAAGTGCCCGCTGAATCCACCACGTGTGAGGGATTAGCTCGTGGGGATCACCTTTTCTGAAATCACAGTCTGTAAGCAGGCACTTTCTTTTAAGTCTGGCGGATGCCAGATTTTATTTATAAACGGTTTGCAGATTAAAATAAACAAAACAGTAAATTAAATCCTTGCCGTCCGGCGCTAAACTAAACAAACAGGATCTCCTCTCTATACAGTGTGGGGCTAGTCCCTGACACCCACAAAACATGCAGTAAAGCAAACCTTTTCAATCCAGCACTCAGCGCTCCCCTCACTCAGGTCCCTTCCTGAGTTTCAAGCCAGAGCCCTGTTGTGCTCTCTTCCTGGACATTTAAAGTCCAGCTGATTGTGGACTCCAGTGGACCCAAACATCCGGACCGGAATCCTAGCCAGGCCCAGAGGCTGTAAAACCCGGAATGGATTCCGGTTCAGTCTCTCATAATAGAACGTATGCGAGGTGAAATGTACCTATGATCATGTATCGCACCTCGCATACTGTCACACTATGAATCAATGATGTAATAGATGCACTCCTTTGGGGTGTGATATCATGCTGGGCTGGGCTAGTACATGCTGGACTGGGCTAGTACTGCTTCACATTATGGTACTCACTGGTACTATATATGTGTGCTGCTCTATGCAGGAGGAAGGACTGCCCACTGCTGGTGTGTAAAAATAAAGGAAAAAGGTAGGTATGAAAAAAAGGGGGGGCAAAAGTTCAGAGGTGCTTTGTTCCTACTGTTTACCCAAAACTGAAACAAAAATGTTGTCTGGATTTGGGCTTTAAATTCACAAACCTGTCTTTATAACAACTTTCCATCATTGTCTACACACAAGGAACCACATTGAGACAGAGAGTACCAGCACTGATGATAAACCTGATGCTATGTTCTGCACAGTCCTATAATCATAACATGTGCCAGGAACTTAACTGACTGTGCACACCTCCAATGCAGTGGCAGAGCTGACTCTTTTTGCTAAATGCATAGCAGTGTTCCGGGATCGATTACCTCACAGAAACGGTACCTCCTCCGTTTATTTATGTCTTCAGCCAGACAACTCATCCTGTCCTATTGGAAGTCAACCACCACTCCTCCCTTGTCACATTGGGTCTTGATTATGAACGAGACTATGAGAATGGAGGAGATGCTGGCTCTTGACAACGACACCTTTAATTCATATAAACTATTGTGGCTCATCTGGCTCCACTTCTCCTCCTCAGATACTCTTGCAAATATGTTGTCAACTCCGACATGATCATTCTTGCATGACAATAGGACAGGCTGAGTTTGTATCTTAGGGTCCCCTCCCCCCCACTGGCCCTTAATTACCCTTCTTGATTGTCTCATCAGCAGCTCCCACACTTTTCTTTGATCTCTTCTTGCTTACTTTCCTTTTGTCTTTCTTTCTTTTTCCTCTTTTCCCATCTTTTCCTCCTTTTTCTACCCCACCCCATTCCAGACTCCTGATCCCCCATTTTCATTTTTTCCCTGTCCTTTCTTTTGGTTTTGCCATTCCCTCCCAAAAATGTTTTGGTTACAATCTTGCCATGAATGACTATTCTCTTGTGGCCGAATCTAATTCTTATATCACTTCACGGTCATTGATGTTAATATTGTTCTGCATTGTGATAAGAGTTTTGCTGTGGGCGATTGCCATTTGGCTGACTCATCACACAAGCTTACCCGTGACTGGTTTCAGATTGTAACTCTATATACTGTTCTATGTATACTCTGTTGAAATACCAATAAATATATTTTCAACCCTAAATGCAAAGCAGTGGCTTTGTGCTTGAAGAAAATGGTCTGGGTAATCAATTGGTTGAGAAAACTGTATACCAGCCTTTTCCCAACCTTTTCAGCACACAGGAACCTTTGCTAAACTATTGCTAAAAAGTACTATATCTACAACTCATGATACATTGTTGGGATGGTCAATGGGAAGTTTGCTCCTTATATTTGTGGACACTGGGAAGAATTACCCCCTTGCAGATAGCTGAAAAGATCAATGATGTCAGTGGGAGGCATACATTGCTCATTGCTCAAGGAACCCCTAGCAACCCACGGAGGAAATATTGAAAAATAATTGGGTTTCCATACACCTTAAAGATGGCAAGCATTCATTGTTCGTTTAAAATTACTTAAAACATGTCTAAACCTAAGGACACACACTGATAGTATTGCACCTGTCCTTAAATATGGTGGCTTCTTTAGTTTTCTTTTCTTTTTTCACACTTTTGTTTCACATTTTAACCTAGTAATCCTGCCATTAACACACTTCCTATCCTAGGGTGACAACTGTACTGAGCAGCATTATCAATCTAGGATGGAGAGTGTGTTAGGACTACATAACAATGTGTTAGGACTGATAATGCCTAGTTTTCCATAACAAGGGGAAGTGTTTTGTATAGTCCATGTAGATAGTGGTGAACAATGCTAACTAATAACAACCCAGAGGCAGAGAGCACAGGAAGTTGACAACTCACAAAATGTCTGACTGGATGTACAGCTACTTTTCTTTTGCACTTGTCAAACAGATATCATAAAATGCATTTAAGTGCACATTTAACAGAACAAGAGGGAGAAAATAGAATAAATTCATTGTTGGATTTTGCATACACTTTAAAGTTTGAATTTTGCATCTCTTTTCCGTTATTTTAAGGAATAATTGAAAAGCTGATTAGACAGTTTTCGAGATATACTTGGGTTTAATAATTTTCTCAAATGTCTCAAAGGTATATTTTGTAATTCATTAAATATAATTGAATATGAGTAAGTGATTTTTTTTTCTTTTAAACTTACTAAAGTTAGGTTATCCACCATGTTAATAAGTGTATACTATACTTTATTCTTCACTATAACCATGTTATATCTTATCTACTTATTTAAGTCTATTTTCATTGGTGTACCAAGGTTTGACCTTGGGGGTCCAGGTCTGACACCTGATTAAATGCCCGATTATTTTCCCATCATGATTCCAACAGAACTATAATCAATACAGCAGTGAGTTAATCTGAACACATGTTCATTCCTTCATTTATGTATTTTATATTGTATTTTTGTATACTAAGAGTTTTTAATGTGATGAGAAGACATCTCGGATGTTCAGTATTTGCACTGGAGCTTAACAAAGTTTAGCTACACCACTGGTTATTGTTTTGTAACGGTACAGGTGTTCCTCTACAGCAGTGTAACAAATTTAGTCTTACATCACATAACCACAGTTTCCAGAACTTCTTGTGAACTTTTCTGCTAAAAAGTCAAGGCTATGCCAGTTTCTGTTTATGAAAAGTTGAATCGAGCAATTTAATTGAAATGTAAAATGATGAATAGAGAATTTTCATATGTCCATTGGTTGGCAACCATTTCCAAATGTGTGCCGTATTTTCTTTCAATGTTCATGGTTATTGGCACTTACTCTGTATTTCTGGTTATGTTTACAGGTCCCACAGAGGATAGAACAACAAAGTGGCACAACAGACAATATTAGCGCTGGGTCTGCTGGAGTTTGGGGCAGCTGGGGACCTTGGTCCGCTTGCTCGAGAAGCTGTAGCGGTGGTGTTATGGAACAAACTAGACCCTGCCTACCAGCCAACTACCATGAAAGAAGCTACCAAGGCCCAAATCACCAATATCCTGCTGCTGAAAGAACTTCCAGCAATCAAAACACTCTTGGCCATGAGACTGCATTGAATCCACACTCTGGTCATGTTGTATCTGCCATTCGGACATCGGTACCATTACACAGAAATGGAGATAATACTAGACTCAGTCCCCCAGCTGTCAATGATTTTAGTCATCTTGGGAGGGGAATATTAAGAGGAAATCGGCAACAACTGCCACAAGGGCATATCTCCAGACTTGATAGAAGGTATTTTGTTTTTGTTTTGTCTTGATATAGTTTCCTTTTCTAGTGATAAGGGACCTATGTATAATTTCCACGAACCTGACTAGAAAAATTAGATGCTTAACAGCCATGTTCTGTGTGGTGTGATTTTTACCATTCAAGGTGGGCCTTATGCCTTGTATGCACAGTCAGAATTTCTGATGGAAAAAGTCCGATAGGAGCTTTTCATCGGATATTCCGACCGTGTGTATGCCCAATTGGACTTTTTCCGTCCGTAATTCCGACAGACTTAGAGAACATGTTCTCTAATTTTCCGACGGAAAAAAATCCTATGGGAAAATCCGTTTGTCTGTGTGGAATTCCGACGCACTAAAAACCACGCATGCTCAGAATCAAGTTGATGCATGCTTGGAAGCATTGGACTTCATTTTACTTGGTTCGTTGTACGTCACCGCGTTCTTGACGGTCGGACTTTGGTGTGACCGTACGTATGCTAGACAGCTTGAGCGGAATTCCGTCAGGATTCCATCGGAAAAACCACCTGAGTTTATTCCGATGGAAAAAACAGTCGTGTGTACAGGGCAATGGTTAACATTTTCAATGGGGGAAAGGCACATTTGAATGTTGTGGTTAAATACAACCTGTTTGAGAATTTTCTTTATTCACAAACCTTAACAAGTGAGACAGAAAAACAGACAATGCTATCATGGATGGATTACAAACTTCTTGGCTGTATGGCTTCTACTAGGAGAAGTTCAAACGCCTAGCAAAAAGTAGATTATGTGAATGGTCATAGACTAGATATTCCTGGACTAGATACAAGTGCCTATTATCTTAATGCAGTTTCTTTTTTAATAAAATAATTGACTGTTTTGCAGAAATATCCCTTACAATGTAAACATTGGTAATCTTTTTGATTTATACTTATGTTGGTAAAATTACTGTGAGATCAATAAAAACCTGCTTAACTTTGGTGAAACACTTTTTAGGTTAAATATTTGTAAACACTGCTAGTTTTTACATTTGTAATGACTGTAGTTGGTTCACATCGGTCACAGGGTACAGAGCCACTCTGGTTGACTCTGTACAATTTGATTGTAATCTGAGCTGTCCAATGATACCTCCAATTAAAGCCACTCACAGACACACTGAAGTCTGAAGTGTGTTTTCTGAAGTGGCAGTCCAGAAATGCACATCCACCTCCCCACAGTTTTTTTACAATAAAGTAGTACAGAGGTTGTTGCAGTTGAACTTTGTTTTTTAAAAGCCAGCAGCTACAAATACTGCAGCTGCTGGCTTTTAAAAAATGAACACTTAGGCCGCGTACACACGATCAGTCCATCCGACGAGAATGGTCCGAAGGACCGTTTTCATCGGTTAATCGATGAAGCTGACTGATAGTCTGATGTGCCTACACACCATCAGTTTAAAAACCGATCGTGTCAGAACGCGAACACGTAAACCACTTACGACGGCACTATAAAGGGGAAGTTCAAATCCAATGGCGCCACCCTCGGGGCTGCTTTAGCTGATTTTGTGTTAGTAAAAGACGATTTGCGCTTTTCTGTCTGTTACAGCGTGATGAATGTGCTAGCTCCAAAACGAACGCTAGTTTTACAAGAACGAGCGCTCCCGTCCCCTCATTTAGTCTGAGCATGCGTGGATTTTGAACCGATGGTTGTGCGTACTAACGGCCGGTTTTGACCTATCGGTTAGGCGTCCATCGGTTCAATTTTAAAGCAAGTTCTCTTTTTTTGGACCGAAGGACAACTGACCGATGGGGCCCACACACAGTCGGTTTGGACCGATGAAACTGAACTTCAGTCTGTTTTCATCGGTTTTGTCCGATCGTGTGTACAAGGCCTTACCTGTCCAGTGCGCCCACGATGTTGGCAGACGAGGCTGAGCAATCGTTCGGTCCTCGGTGTGGAATCGGTGTATACACTGCTCCACCACCGCTCCTGCCCATTGAAATGAATGGGCGCCGTTTTTAAAGCGCTCTAAAATCACTTTGAAGACAGTGCTAAGCGGGGGCTTTTAACCCCTTTTAACCACTTCCAGTAATTTGTTTAATAAAAGTCAACAGCTACAAAAAGTGTAGCTGCTGACTTTTAATAAACAGCCACTCACCTGTCCCATGGTCCAGTGATGCACTCACCACAGCCCGTGTTCTCCCTGTCCTCCCCCGGCGGTTCCGGCATCTCTGCTTTGGGCACATGGCTGTGACAGCTTGCAGCTTCACAGCTGGGTGCCCACTGCGCATGCGTGAGCAGCGCTTCACTCTGTGACTTAAGTTCCACAGTGTGTATACCAAGCATGTATACTGCATACAGATTGATTTTACTGTTGTGGGTTTAGTAACACTTTAACCTTTGACAAAAAAAATGGAAGTTGATTTGTTTGATTTTGCACTCTTTGGTTTTAGTAAATCAACCCCATTGTGTCTTCTGCAGTAAAACTTTCGTGCCCGCCTGTTCCCAAACTTCTGTAGAATATACAATAAGCTGGTTAAGCTCAGCTCAGTATACATTCTCGGCATGCCTAGGTGCCGAGATGGATGAACTTCCCGGAGTCATGTCATCCTGGCACTAAAATATTGCAACAGAGTGAGTATAGTTTACCTTTAAATGGAAAGTAAACCAAATGTGTATTATTACCCATACTTTAAAACTAGCTTAATGTGGTAGTAAACTTTGTTCTACCACTTGTACGCAAGTACGCCTACAATAAAGCTTACCTGTAGGTTCTGTGAATATCTTCTAAACTTGCACTGCTTAGGAAATATTCAGAGTGCATACAGCCGGTGACATCACCAGCGCATGCGCTCTGAAGGTTCAGCATACAGTGCTGGACCTTCATAGACCGTGCCTTAAATGGTGGCTCCCACCCGCATGTGTGGGAGTGACGTCATTGCGCCCCCTGACACTCATGTAGCCAGGGGCCGTAAACCTGAAAGGAAGATGGGGGTAGATTGAAGCCCTCTCAGTGGTGACAGCATGGAGCTGGAGGGCTTTGTTTTGAGGTAAGTCTCTAATTTACTAGCATGTCTTGCATAGGGATTGTTTTTCCCGTCAATTGAATTTACTACTGCTTTAATTAGCTTTTGGAAGGTTTGTAATATTGTGAAAATCCCTTTACTGCTTTATTACTGTCATATCCATTTGTGGTTATGTCATGGGGGTGTCATGGCTTTGTATGCTTATTAAATATTTTTTGCATGGTTGGAAAATGGATTTATAAGTTCCAGTCCTAAGCCCAGGTTCACACTGGGCTACGGGAGTGAAGCCGTTGCGAGTTCAGCTGAACTCACACGATTTCACTCCCGCTGGCAGTCCCGATTTCGGCCGCGATTATAGAGACATCTGTGCACGTTTTTGCACAGATGTCAATGTAAATCACGGGCTGAAATTGCAAAAAGTAGTACAGGAACTACTTTTTGAAATCGGTGCAGCGCCGCAGATGCAGCGTCGCACCGATTAGAACGGTGCAATTGCCAGCAATTTGCGGCACATACCGCAGTTTTGACAAAACACACCAGTGTGAACCAGGCCTGAATGTAGGACAATTCACTTCACTTCTCGGAACACTACTTACTTATTGTATTGCAGGTGGTCTACATGAGTCCATTCAGCACAAAATGTGGATGCTGTTAGCAGCTCTTTTGTATAGGGTAACATATTTTAAGTTAGCTGGCCTTTTAAATCCATTGTAAAGGAATGCAGTTTTTTTTTGTAATGGTCTGGATGCACGTTTGGAATGGGTTACATAAATAGCTGTGATCTAGACACCATGCAACCATTATCTCACACTGGGAACAGCTGTAGAATCTACAAGGATTCACATTGCAGGTGGTTGAAATATGTCAGTTCTCTTTTTTTTTTTATAAAAATGTATTCACAGATCTGTAAGCCCAACCACATGCATACCAGAAGTTACACTGCAGGCAGAACTAAAAAGCCCCCAATGAATACATTTATGGGTTAATTAAAAAAAGAATGAAGTGTATCTTTACATGCATCTAGCAAAATTACCCAAATCTCTCAATAAATGTATCTATTAATTCTCTTTACTTCAATAGATAGACTGGTCTCTTCCTAAGAGGAAGAGAGTGCAGAATGATTCATCAATATGCTGCTGCAACTTCACTGTCCTGCAACTGCATTATGAAATCACAGTTGGCGGTGTCTCCTAGCCCAGGTTGTATTGCTCAACTGCAGTGCAATCTATAGAAAGGTCCAAGAGAGTGTAGAGTTTGGCTACGCTCATTAATACCTGGACCACAACAGAACCAACTTACAAAGTTGGGGTGGTCCACATCATTGTATGTCTGCTGAACTTTTAGCTTTTGCCTAGAAATCAGATTTAAGTACATAACAATGTTTATCAAAAATGTGTAAAATTATTTTTCTGTTATATATGTTTGATAAATACAAAGAAAAAATATTTGTTGACCTTATCAGAAATTTAGAGCCATCCTGTGACCTGTTTACTCTGTTATCACAAGGAAAATCAGTTCTAGTTCTTAGTTATCTAGTTTTTAGACTACAGAACAATCACTCTTTATGTTATGTAGAGATGAGGAGAGTCGGATGGACTGTGTGGTTTAAGAAAAGAAAACTGGACAAGATTACTTGCAGTTTTAGTCCAGAAAAGGCAACCCAAAGCATGGAATTAGGAGTTGATTGCATTTCTGGCAGGTCAACATGTAAGCAGGTGTAGTCTCCCCACTGTAGGTGGCACTCAACCAAAGCCTTCATGCACCTCCTTGTGAGGAGGTTCCTTTATGATTTCCTGTGTTCCCCAGGAGAACAACTGTCCCACGGGACTTTGGTGCTCCTCGTGACCTTGTCGGCCATCGTGGGTCAGGGAAGTGTCTGATATGCTTGGTGATAAAATGCCTATACATCTAGGGACTTCACTGATGCACAGTTTAAGTTTGTTTAAGCTTAAGTTTGAGTTTGACCTAGCTAAAAAGATTATCTGCCCTCTTCTAGCAGTGAATTAAAATTGTAAAACCATGAATGGATCATGCCTTTTACAACAGGTTGTTCTTGCTCAACTTATTATCCTTGAATTTTACAGCCTAAGCCAATTATTTCTTCAGATACTCCTTTAGTACGTAGTCTATGTCTGTTGGATCTCTCTGTGGATGCTGTCCATGCCTCAGTTTGATGGCTTTAAGACATCCCACTCATCTATGGTTTTCCAAATCCTTGTGCCCCTCATTGAGCGATAAAGAAAATTGGATTTTTGCACAATAAAATTTTTTTCTTGGAGTGCAGTGAGGGACACTCCACCTAACAAAACTGAGTCACGATGGTTAGGGGTGGGGTTAATGTGGACTGGGCTTTCACGGTTTTAGTATGTCCAGTGTTCACCGCCTGAAGGCAGCTGAACTTCTATGATTTTCTTTATCCTTGTGTCCCTCAATTTATGCCCAAAAAAATAAAAAATTACGGTAATTACAAACTCCTATTTTTAAAGTATTACCAAGCAGAAATATGAGTCACAAATTATACCATGCGGGGGCTAAAGATATAAAGAGATACATTGTGCAAGACAGTTGGGATTTATTCTGCCACCTTTACTGTATCATGGTAGAAAATCTGTCATACTCTACACACTTTTACAGTTAGGATAATTACACATAGTATGTCCATTTGCAGGCAGAGAAACATGGGCAGAGTGATTATATCAGTGTGCTTTGATCATTATGATGTCATTGAATTATTTTGACTGATGCAGATGATCTAAGCAAATAAAGATATAATCCCATCTGCAAAGTTTTCCTATAATGAACTATATGGATACGCTGGCTATGGGAACTGGTGTGTGTTTTGCATTGCACCCTAATCATAAAGGTCAAGTGGCAGCTGAGCT
Organism: Rana temporaria; assembly: GCF_905171775.1. NCBI lineage: Eukaryota > Metazoa > Chordata > Amphibia > Anura > Ranidae > Rana > Rana temporaria. The sequence goes on along the minus strand of NC_053491.1, from coordinate 77,672,535 downwards.
CTGTCACGATTCAGTAACTGTAACCCTGGCACCACGCCCTTAGGCAAAGGGCCACCTAGCATAACATTTTGAATTTTAGTTGGAATAAAATGTATTGGCAATAGCAAATATTTAAATATAGACTGAACCTTTTTCTAAGTAGCTCTGTTAACTAACAACCAACCAGGGAGTTATAAAACATGGTATAGTTTTCATATTAATGGCTGATCTGAGAAGGAGGAAAAAGGGTATAAGGCGCAAGTTGCTGGCAGGTGCCACCGATACACTTTCTATAGTGGTTCCAAGTCTAAAACAAATAAAATATTTGTTAAAAGTATATAAATTCACACTCTGTTATAGCTAAGAGCGTCTATTCATACTTGAGAGGGTGTGGGCCGTTTATAATTTCTTCTGCTAGATAAAATATGTTTTTTATGACCCAACTGCTCCCTTACAAAGTGTAACTTTATGCCATGTTAAGGAAGTTTCACACTATTTAAGATCTGATATTTCCATTACCTGTTTGCTTTCAGGAAACTGCGTTTTTAGTGCCAAAACAGCTTGGCCTTACAAGAAGAAAGCTTATTATTGTGCTGTAGGGTGCTGAGGGTATGTGCAGAGCTTTTTGGTTGCTGTAAAATGCTGATAAAAAAACTCTTGGCTGTTTCTGCCCTGATGAACTACAATAACGAATAATTGCTTTAAGAAAATACAAAGTCATTCAGCGGCAAAGCTTGCAAGTGCAAAGTTTGGGGAATAACACTTTTCTTAGAGACTTTTTGTTTTCAGTTCCTTAGGCTATTGCCTACACCTTTGTTCTCCAAACCAGTCTTAGGCCCTGTACACACGGGCGGATATCTGATGAAAACGGTCCGCCGGACCGTTTCCATCGGATATGTCCGCTGGCGGATTTTGATCTGATGGCTGTACACACCATCAGATCAAAATCCCCGCGGAAAACATCCGCGGTGACGTGGCCGCGCCGTCGCCGCGTCATCGCGGCGACGTGCGCGACCCTGGAAGGTAAATACTTCCACGCATGCGTCAAATCATTTCGACGCATGCGAGGGATGGGGATCGGACGGACTTATCCGGTGAGTCTGTACAGACGACCGGATAAGTCCGAAGGACAGGTTTCCAGAGGATAGATTTCTTAGCATGCTAAGAAATGTTTATCCGCTGGAAAACCGTTAGCTGGACAAATGTCCGCTTGAAAATGTCCACTAGGCCCTACACACGACCGGATCTATCTGCTGGAACTGATCCGCGGATAAATCCCAGCGGACAGATCCACGTGTGTGTACGGGGCCTTAAAGTGCCACTAAGTATTTTTACACATATGCATAAAAACAAGCTACTTGGTGCACAAAGCTGATGCCTGTCAAAAATGTCCTCATGTTTACTGTAGAAATTCAACATTCTGCCAAATGGTCCAATTCAATCAAACAGTCAGCAGAGTGAATTCTTTGTTTGCACTCTGCCATGAGGTCTGGGATTGTAAAACAAATTGATTAGGGCAGTGGATATCACACACTGCCTTTGGATCCTTGATGTTCCTCACATTAGTTGTTTTAGGCCGGGTTCACATATGTGTGAATTGGATACGGTTTTCACTGTATCCAATTCACATGACGTGCGAGTGTGACCGACTCTCAATGGAGGTGGTTCACACACGTCTGGGGCGGCCGCAGTGTGAATTCCAAAAGGGACATGTGCATGTTTGGGTCTGGTTCTGGTGTGAATCCAGGCAAAAATTCAGACCCAAATCACACCTGAACCAGTGAACAGAAATGCACCAGATCCCATGCTGGAAACCGCGGCCGTATATATCTGAGCCGGCCTAGAAATTCTGCCAAACATACCCTGACTTGAAAAACAGTGAAAACCACAATCTTAATTACATCATGGCAATATGCATTCACCTTCTGGTGAAATACAACACTAACATTGTTCCTCACTGCTCTTTTCATCTTGTCTACAGGAACTGTTCTTCAAAGGTTTATTGCATATGTTCTACATTGTTTAAAATTTGTATTGGTCCACATACAGATGTGGGTACACAAACCCAATGTTATACAGTCTAAACAGGAAATGTGCACTTCCATTAACTAGTGCAAAGTCTTACTCTTGTCACAGCACGTTCAGCAGGGACCATCTAGCGCTGTCCTGGTCTAGGGCTGTGGTTTTAAAGTTCCAGGTTCTATGCCCCATCTTGCAACAGCCAAACAGCATCTTCACACAGTCCATGAAGGTAGCCTTTTTAACATTGATTGCTGTAGCAACTAGGATAGTGTTCAGGGAGCTGGGGGATGCACCACATTACTAGCTGGAGAAATTAAGACACTCTTGTAGTAGGTCGGTTGAACAGTCCCTTAAGTGATGGGACATTAAGTAGACAGAACTGTCTCAGGCCAAACAAGCCTTGTAATTTGAGCTGTAGGGCTGATAGAAAAACCAAACAATTGTAGCAACCCCCCCCCCCCCTCTGGGTCAGTACTCGGTGTCCTTTAAGCATAAAATTCAACTCTGATTCCAAAACATAGGCTCACCCTGTGTACTCCCAAGGCAAATCTTCAGTGGCACCCCTCTTGGTCTCTGAAAGGGTTTGTGGCTGAGCAGAACCTCTCAGCAATGGCTGGGATCCTTAAAAGCAGGTTGGCCTTCAGCAGTACAGCCAGAAAAGCAAGTTGCCCTCCTTGACTGGGAACTTCTCCTCCTGGACAAGAACACTGTGCTCTGGGCTCCAAACTAGTTATGCACCTTCCAGCCACCGCCTGGACACACCTCTCCAGGGATTGGCTGGGGCTGCATAAATATTCAGGCTGCCTATATGGCCCTTCCACCCACTATGTTCTGGAATGGAAAACTTCAGAAAACAGGGGGAAGCAGCCAGACTAGCAGACTGAAGAGCTCAAAGCAAACAACAACAATTACCAACACAGCACAGCTGGTTACAGAAGAGCAAAACTAAATTTGCCTAATCCAAAAACAACCCGGTAGGAGGGTGCTACAAGAACAATGTTATTTTAGTTTCAATGCTGCATGGCTCCCACTCCCACTGCTCTCACACAGTCTAGTGAAGAAGGAGAGAGAGAGGGCAGTGCTGCTGCTCTTGTGCACCTTGCTAGACCAAGATCAGGCTCAGGTAGGTATTTAAGGGGGGCTGAGGAGCAGCTGCACCTGAAAGTTTTTTTTTACCCTAACACAGAAAACACATTATGGTAAAAAAAAAAAACCTTTAGCATTTTAATGTTAGGAATTTTTGCCAATAGTTAAAGGGGTTGTAAAGGTTCAGTTTTTCCCCCTAAATAGCGTCCTTTACCTTAGTGCAGTCCTCCTTCACTTACCTCATCCTTTAATTTTGCTTTTAAATTACCTTATTTCATCTGAGAAATCCTCACTTCCTGTTCTTCTGTCTGTAACTCCACAATGCAAGGCTTTCTCCCTGGTGTGGAGTGTCGTGCTCGCCCCCTCCCTTGGACGCCCCCTCCCTTGGACGCCCACTAACACACAGCTCCTTTCTCTATCAGCAACGTAGGGAGCGTCCTGACTCTCCTGTAGTCCAGGGAGGGGGCGAGCATGACACTCCACACCAGGGAGAAAGCCTTGCATTACTGTGTGGAGTTACAGACAGAAGAACAGGAAGTGAGGATTTCTCAGAAGAAATATGTACATTTAAAATCGAAGGATGAGGTAAGTGAAGGAGGACTGCACTAAGGTAAAGGGAAAAAATTGTACCTTTACAACCCCTTTAAGTGTTATTGATGAAGCATTTGACCTGGTGTTTTGCATGTAATGTTCAGCACTGTTATGAGACATGATGCGCACTAAGGCCGCGTACACACGACCGGTCAAAACCGATGAGAATGGACCGAGGTTCAGTTTCATCGGTCCAAACCGACCGTGTGTACGGCCCATCGGTCTTTTGTCCTTCGGACCAAAATTTTAAAACTTGCTTTAAAATCGAACCGATGGACCACTGACCGATCGGGCCAAACCGATGGTTAGTACACAAAAGCATCGGTTTAAAAATCACGCATGCTCAGAATCAAGTCAACGCATGCTTGGAAGCATTGAACTTCGTTTTTTTCAGCACGTCGTGTGTTTTACGTCACCGCGTTCTAACCCGATCGGTTTTTGAACTGATGGTGTGTACACACATCAGACCATCAGGCCACTTCAGCGGTGGACCGATGAAAACGGTCCGTCGGACCATTCTCATGGGATGAACCGGTCGTGTGTACAGGGCCTAAGGGCTTTGAATCGCCAACTATATATAAAGGGTCCACTTACCACCATTAGCCTCCACTTACCTTGCCTGTAATTTTGCCAAATACTGGTGTAGTTTGCATTCTGGTTACACTTTTATTTTTTACTGTCATGAATCCTAAATGCAAAGAATTGCTCAACCATCCTCTACTGTAATGCATTAGGTGAAACAAGTCTTTGTTCTCCAAATCACGATCTGCTTATATGGTTAAAAGGCAGTGGAAAATATGTATCCATGGTTGATGTAACTTTATTTATGTGTCTAGTAGATCACACAAAATATTCATAAAATCTGTTTATCATCATGATTTGTAGAATACATTGTCAGTGTCTTGTTGATAAAGACCATTCTTATGATTCTCTACATTTTTAGAATTATAAACACTGTTGTGGAATTTGTATGGGACATTTGCCAATCTGAATAATATAATTCAGAGCGATTGATAGTGTTTTTTTTTTATTTTTTTGCCAATGAAAGGTGCTGTTTAGCAATGTGCTCTCGATCAGTCATTATGTTGATTTATATTGATAAAATAATATTTTTGACTGCTGTTTTGGACAAAATACATTTAACAAAAATAGCATTATAGATTACAACCAGAAACATATGTGTAAATGTTTTTTTTAAGGGAGAACATGTGTGTATGTCTGTCTGTCTGTCTCGCTTTCTAGTGCTTTAGCCAATTGGCTGCAGCTTCTGATCAGTGTGTTCTGAGAGCGACTGGTTCTACTCCCGAAATACAATTTCCTGGCTGGGGCATTCCTTCATCTACCTCACTTGTGTGGATGGAAGAATCTGCCTGCTTGCTGAACGAAAATAACAAAGCAATGGGGTTGATTTACTAAAACGAGTGCAAAATCTGGTGCAGCTTTTCATGGTAACCAATCAGTTTCTAACTTCAGCTTGTTCAATTAAATTTTAACAAAAAAAATGGAAGCTGATTGGTTTCTATGCTGAGCTGCACCAGATTTTGCACTGCAGTTTTAGGAAATCAACCCCAATGTATGGCCGCTTTAGTAGCGCATGGGTTTTCCTAACCCAGTTTCATTGAGGCCGGGTTCACACTGGTATGACAAACGCTCCAACATTAGGAGCTAATGTCGCATGACGTAAGAAAATCTATGTTTTCTTATGGGAGTCGTCTTAACTGGTCCGACTTTAAAAAAAAGTTCCTGCACTTCTTTGGTCCGACTTTGATCCTACTTCAGCCCATTGAATATCATTGAAGTCGGATCAAAGTAGGATCCTTGTCCTAATCATCCAACTTTTGGCATCCTACATTGTGATTACAGCAGTAGTAAAAGGAATTTATCTCACACTGGGATTGTTTTGATTGGTCAAAGAACAAGTCAGACTATCACAAAGTTGGATCAAAGTACTATCCTGTTCATGAAAGTCGGATGGATGTCGGACCAATGTAGGATCAATGTAAGACTGATGTCGCAGAGCAAAGTAAGATGAAAGTCATATCACTGTTGTGTAGTATTAAAGCCGGTTCACGCTGAGCCGCCTGACGAGTCGCGTCCCATTCAATGCAATGGAACTGTTCTAATAGGAGCGACGCAAGTCGCTCCGACTTAGAAAAAGGTTCTTGCACGACTTCGGGGGCGGCTCAGGGCGACCTGCATTGACTTCTATACAGAAGTCGTTTTGCAGGTCGCCTCTGAAGTCGTCTTCAGGACGACTTGCAGAGTCGCCCCCGAAGTCGTGCCGAGGAAGTGTGAACTGGCTCTCAGTGTGAACCCAGCCTCATTCTACACATTTTATTTGGTTGATCATTAGCACCTGTTTGAATCTAAACAGGTAGTATGTGTTGTACCAGTGGTTAACCTCAATATTTATATATAAAAATAAAGACCACATGGAAAGATAAATTATATGCAAGGTCTGACTGTAATCTGTTTTTAGTATTCTAGGAAGCAGGTTGAGTACATTTGCTTAGGAATTCCTTCATGCCATCTCCACAAAGCCTTATGTGGCTGCCTTGTAACCTTCATTTACCCCTCTGCTCTCTACTTTCCAGTGTGTGGTACAGCTATAATGCTAAAATTTCCATCACATAGCAGCTAGTAAAATTCCATACTACTACAAACATTTTAAGTCTTTACAGTTGAGCTCCTTTTAAAAGATCAACACTAGTTCCTTTGTGTTTTTAATGCTAACATTGTTCCGCAGAATATGATAAAGATAAGTACCTTTTAATGATCTTTATTAGAACTGCAGCCTTAGTTCAGTACAAAAAGCTATTTAATGACTTAGCAGTACTATGCGGAGTCTGGCAAGTAGTAATATTATTAAAGAGCTTAAATAAAGCATGACCATTTACACAGTAACATTTTTGCATCTTTGATTGTAGAAAATCTTTGTCTAATGAAACCTATTTCATTTAAATGTATAACCTTTAAATATATTTAACTTAACCACTTAAGAAACTTGCCTGTTTTTCAGACTTGGTGCTTACAAGATTAAAACTGTTTTTTTTTTGCTAGAAAATTACTTATAATAATATAATATAATATATTATATATATATATTTTTATATATTATATATATATATTATATATATTTTTTCTAACACCCTAGAGAATAAAATGGCGGTCATTGCAATACTTTTTGTCACACTGTATTTGCGCAGCGGTCTTACAAGCGCACTTTTTTTGGGAAAAATATTCACTTTTTTTAATAAAAAAATAAGACAACAGTAAAGTTAGCCCAATTTTTTTTTATATTGTCAAAGATACTGTTACGCCAAGTAAAATGATGTCACGCTTCAAAATTGCGCCCGCTCGTGGAATGGCGTCAAACTTTTACCCTTAAAAATCTCCATAGGCGACGTTTAAAAAATTCTATAGGTTGCATCTTTTGAGTTACAGAGGAGGTCTAGGGCTGGAATTATTGCTCTCGCTCTAACGGTAGCGGTGATGCCTCACTTGTAGGGCCCCTCTCCCGTCGCCAATAACGGTGATCTTGCAGCGGATCCGCTCCAGAGACCACCGTTATCGTTTAAAGGACCGCTCACAGGAAAGATGGATATCTCGGGTTGTGGCAGTGGCTGCTGCCGTTACCGAGATAGCCATCTTTAAAAAAATGACGTATATATACAGTGAGTGGTCCTTAAGTGTTTAAAGTGTAAAGTCTTGTTTAAAAAAATAAATAAATAACAAACATGTTATACTTACCTCCTCTGTGCAGTTGGTTTTGCACAGAGCAGCCCGGATCCTCCTCTTCTCATGTCCCTGTGCATTGTTTACTGTGAAAATGACAATTGCAGTTTGGGAGTTAACCACTAGGGGGTGCTGAAGGGGTTAAGTGTGACCTCAAATGTGTTTCTAACTGTAGGGGGCGGGGCTGGATGTGTGACGTCATTGATCGCCTCTCCCTATATCAGGGAACAGACGTTCAATGACAGCGCCACTGTGAAGAACGGGGAAGGTGTGTTTACACACACCTCTCCCCGTTCTTCAGCTCCAGGGACCGATCGCGGGACTCCGGCGGCGATCGGGTCAACAGCCGCGGCCACGGAGCTTCGGACCGGGTCGCGGCTGCGCGCCTGTGACCCACGGCTGGGCATTTAACAATCACGTACAGGTACGTGATTGTGCCCAGCCGTGCCATTCTGCCGACATACATCGGCGTTAGGCGGTCCTTAAGTGGTTAAAATCACTGCTCCCGAAAAAAATGCAGTTTTTAAAACGTATTTATTTGCATTGATACATGTCCCCTGGGGCAGGACCCAGGTCCCCAAACACTTTTTAGGACAATAACTTGAAAATTATCCTTTAAAATTTGCATTTTAGACTTCTCCCATATATTTTTACAGGGTGTTCCGCGGCTTTTCGAATTTGCCACAAACGCCCCAAATTGTTCGCTGTGACATTACATTACATGACATTAAAAAAAGGTGTCTGTAATCGGTATCAGCGAGTACTTCAGAAAAAGTATCGATACTTGTACTCTGTCTTAAAAAGTGGTGTCGGTGCAACCCTACTTAACAGGATCTATCAGTAGGTATATAATGAAAACAGTCTGTGTTTTTAAAATAAGCAACGCCAATATCCAGCCAAGGTGTGTGTTGCATAGGAGTTGCCAGTAAAAGCCTGCTTCTTTATAGTTCATAGATGAAACACATTAAGACCAATGACTGAGGTGAAAGTTTCACTTTGTGTTTTGTCTGTAAAAAAAATACCACCGTGCAGCATCAATCTATATTAATCCCTTTCCTGACTTTTATAGGTTTGAGTTGGACCCTCCTAATATTTTGTTTGGTAAAACACCCCAGTCTACCTTCCCCATCATCACTGCATGCAGAGATTTCAAATTTCTCTTTTTTTATTGTCATTTCAACTAAAAGTGTAACACAAGACAGCTTTCTGGCATAATGACTATGCTGTAACAACCTCAAAACCTTTTGGCCCTTTGCTGTATCACACAGATTTCTTTCCCTGACATTCCTCCGGATTTACTGCATGGTTTACGACTTATCAGTGAAACTGAAGTATGTAACATAAGGTGTTTGGTCTGCATTTCATTGTGTAATCCAAGGTAGAAACCAAATAGATTTTGTTTTTCATTTAGCTGATGGCTTGATTGGCTGCCCGGAGATAATTCCTCTTTTGGAAGGCTGGCTGTGTATACCAGTATTATTCTTTGCAGGTATCTTGTACCCTGAAGCTTTCATGCCATGCTTCAATAGGTTATTTATTTTAACAGTTGTCTGTCATAGTTAATTACATGCTCTGTGGCATCGATTTTTACTTGCTAAAGCTTAACATTTTATTCCACAAACATGTCAAATGTATTTATATGATATTTTCTTCAGGCTATTACTTCAGTAACACTAACAGTAATAAAACTGGAAGTATGCAAGCATCAGAAGTGTGTTAAATGCCAAAGAGGTAGGGTTACAACATGAATGTGTGTGTCTGTATATAATGGAAGTGCACAGACCATTATAGAAGTGAGCTTACTGAGCTGTTCTGCTGCGTGAAAGACTAACTACTGACAAAACACTAAAAAAGACAGATGTGCTGCTGTTTTGGGGAACCCAGTAGAGGGTTTTTTGACAACAGTTTAGTTAGTGGCTCACATAAGTCGATATTTAGTTTGTTTTATGATATGGAATTGCTGTACAAAACCCTCCTGCAATGAGCTGTGTTTGTTTATTGCCTTGCTAATTAACCACTTGACCACCGGGCCTATTTTGGCACTTCTCTCCTTCATGTAAAAATCACAATTTATTTGCTAGAAAATTAATCAGAACCCCCAAACATTATATATTTTTTAGCAGACACCCTAGGGAATAAAATGGCGTTCATTGCAACTTTTTTTCTCACATGGTATTTGCACAATAATCTTTCAAACGCCTTCACGTTTCATGAATTAAAAAATAATAAAAAAAGTAAAGTTAGCCCAATTTTTTTGTATAATGTGAAAGATGATGTTACGCCGAGTAAATAGATACCTAACATATCACACTTTAAAATTGCGCACACTCATGGAATGGCGCCAAACTTCGGTACTTAAAAATCTCCATAGGTGACACTTTAATTTTTTTACAGGTTACTATTTTCGAGTTACAGAGGAGGTCTAGTGCTAGAATTGTTGCACACGCTCTCACGCATGCGACAATACCTCACATGTGGGGTTTGAACAGCGTTTACATATGTGGGTGGGACTTGTATGCATGTTCGCTTCTGAGCGCAAGCTACCGGGGACATGGGCGTTTTTAAAAAAAAAAATGTTTTAATTTTATTTTTATTTTACTTCATTTTTTTATTTTTACATTTTTTTTTTATCACTTTTATTCCTATTACAAGGAATGTAAACATCCCTTGTAATAGGAATAGTGTGTGACAGGTCCTTTTTATGGAGAGATGCGGGGTCAATAAGACCCCACATCTCTCCTACAGGCTGGAAAGCATGAGATCGTGAAAAAAAATTCACCGATCTCATGCTTACTTTATTTACTTCCGGGTACCCGGGAGTGACGTCATCACATCGCGCCCGGGCCTCCGATGGTCATAGAGATGACTGGTGACCATCTGGTCACCAGTCATCTCTATGCTTCCCATCCGGCGCTGGACGATTCATTCTCCGGGCCCCTGATGGCACGGGAGAGCCCGGAGAAGCACCAGATGGCGGCGGGAGAGGGGGATGTCCCCTCCCGCAGCCTATAAGAACGATCAACCGCTGCTTTGATCATTCTTATGGTGCGTAGAATCGCCGCCGGAAAACAATGATATCTGAATGATGCATCTAGCTCCTCTTTATGGAGAGATGTGGGGTCAATAAGACCCCATATCTGTCCTCCAGGCTGGAAAGCATGAGATTGTGAAAAAAAATTCCCCGATCTCATGCCGACAGCCGCGATTGCGGCTTTGTTTACTTCCGGGTACCCGGGTGTGACGTGATAATGACAGGAAGTCCCACTCCTACTGAAGCCCCCACTCCCCCCCAAAAAAATGACATGCCAAATGTGACATGTAAGGGGGCAAGGAGTGGTTTAAGCGGAATTTTCACTTTTGGGTGGAACTCCGCTTTAAACATACAGGACAAACTAGCTTGAACTGTTCCTGGATGTCCCTGTGTTGTTCATGGTTACCCCTGCCACTACGTGTGTAAATATGAAATACATTTTGGAACCCATAAGACCTTTGCAAGTCTCTATTTGCATTGTGTTGGCATACAGTATTTTGTGCGTTACATGTATTGTGTTATAGAAACCTGTTCATTTGGAGTGGGCTGCCAACATATATAATTAGATGAAAAGATTTACCAGATTCTTTTAACACCATTGTTCATGTGCATTGTGGTGTGCTACTGCATGGGAACATTGCCTGCTATTGTTGTAAGTCAGGGTAATCTCCATGAATGGTGCCACAAAATTGATAAAGTCAATCAATGGAATGTGTTATAACCAATTTAATGGTTTTTATTTGTTACGGTTAATACTAAATAGAATGGAGTTAGGCTGTGCTGGTTTTATTTTTGCTTTGAAATCCTTGACTGTGTATTAAGTTTGTGCTCAATATACTGGAGGAGGCTTTCCTGAGGGGCATGAGAAGTAGGCAGAAAGTACAAGGAGAAGTTCGTATGCCTTATGTCTTTGCTGGTATGCAGTTTATGAGTAACCAAAGAGCTAGGAGGAGAAAAAAAATGGTAGGGGACAGTTGCTGTTGCTACTGGCGATTACCTGAATAATTGATAATGCTAAATATAGTCACACATTTCTGGTGAGTGTTTTTTTTAAAGTGGTTGTAAAGTCATAGTATGATTACTGGCAGCCCCTATTTTACTTCACACAGTGTAAATGTTTGTTTAAAAGTATGCCGGTAACCTTATTTCAGATTGCATCTGCATGGTCATGTGTCCTCCCGCCGCTCCCCCCCCCCCATCTAAGGGCTACAGCAGGAGGGGCTGAGATCCCCCTCTGATGTCAGCCGGGAGGTCACATGACCACTGTTTTGTCCATTCAACCATTGCACAGAGGCAATCTAAAAGAAGGTATTTACCGGCATAATTTTAAACAACATTTTGAATGTGTAGTATACCTTGGCATATCAAAGGGGCTCGCAGTAATCCTACTCTAACCAGCCAGCTACTAATGGCGGCATGAGGGGGGAGGGGCAGGGAGGAGATTACTCACACACAGGAGCTGATAGGCAGTGAGGAAGGGGGAGAGAGGAGAGACTGCGGGATGATGGAGACACTTAAACTGGCCATGGTATCATGGATCAACAGCCATGATTACCATGGTCAGTTTGCAACACAGGAAGGATCAAACAGTTTTTTTACAGCATAGAAAGGGACAGATTTGATAGCACAAAGCACTATGCTGTTTAACCTGCTATAAAGGAACTGGATATCTTTTTTTTTATTTTTTATATGGTTGCAACCTATTTAATTAAAAGCAAGGCTGTTGGAATACTAGCACCAGAAAACTGGCATAGCGCTTGGTAAAATGCATGTTACCGCAAAGTATAGATTAGAAGAGTGGCTTTACATTTGACATTCCAAATTACAGAGAGTAGTTAATGTTAACCTTGTCTATCTCTGGGTGTAATGTTTTTCGCATTGATAAATCAGGAAGAAACTTGGATAAATGTATGAATTGTTCTTAGCAACAAATAGAAATGTTGATTTCATAATGCTGCTTTGTTGTGCACCAGTTATGCCATTGTAGAAATAGTAGGGTTACCTATGCCAGAGCCCATATTTCTGTTGAGGTCATGTTCTTAGTTTTGTACAGCCCCTGGCATCTCTCTATTTCCCTTCTGCAGAGTCACCACCTGCTTTTTCTATTCACATTTCTCCCAAACTGTTTGACAGTCATCACTGTCACTTATTGTGGCTGCAGGCTGCTTCTACTATTAACAGTTTGGGTCAGTTTGCCCTTCCTGGTTTGTCCTGTGGGCCTGTTGCTGTTCAGCTGTAGTGTTGCCTATCCCTTGATTATTGCTATAGGAGGTCCCAGAGTTGATGGATCCATTCCTGTGTCCTCTACTGTACAACAAAGGTAATTGGAATTTTGCCATATCTGTAAATTCAGTATTTTGGAGTACAGTACAAGACAGAGGTCCCTCCCCTTTATTGCTTTCTAAAAAAAACTGGAGTGTCATGGAGTAGGTAGGGTTATATGGGTCCAACATACAGAATTTACAAGTACCTTAAAATTCCTGTTTTACCTATTTTAGGTCCACAGAGAATGTTAAGTAGGTCCATGACCTCCAGTGACCTATTCCCACCCCTAATTTGATTGACCAGTGTAATGTACAAAATGTACTGCATGTACTGTTTTTGGAATTTGATTATTTTTCCCCTCCAGTAGTGTAACAACAACAGAACTGTGACAGGGTATATGGATATAACAGAAAAAACAATACGCTATGAATTTCAGTCAGAGTTTTGGTATATCACATACATTTCTGTCTGACATTACCCTAACAGTGCATGTATTCAGCTCTTGTTACAAAATGATTGGTGAAAACATTATAATAGTTCCCTTCAATTGGCTTGTCTTGCCCAACACAGTGGCTTGGCATGTGATTGGCCAATAGAAAAAAGAGAAAACTGCGCCAACTAATACATATACTCAGCAAGCAAGGCTGGTATAAATATGACAGTGTGAACAAAGTCCAAATGAATGTTGAATATTGAATGGACGCCTTAGATAGTGAAAATCAGGACGAACAACACCCAGGTGCACTTGACATCCGTGGAAACCACCACCACATGGAGAGCAGCTTACCAGATTGCAGATAAAAAACAGCGATGTATGATAATCCAACAGCGAATAAAACCATGGTATAACAAAGTAGGGTTACCATCAGAATATGGAGACTCAGATCCGTATCAGGCGACCGATCCGTGGGTCATAAACATAATTGAAAGAAACTGGACCATATCGTAATAACGTTTAAAAAGAAGGTTTAATAAGTATAAAATCTTACTCACAGACATCCGTGAATTGTATATGTATTAGTTGGCGCAGTTTTCTCTTTTTTCTATTTGTATTTGTGTTTGTACCACGTAATTGCAGCCTTCTGGTTTTTACACCTGATTATTAATTTTCTGGTTAGCGCAGTTTTTTCTTGTATTATTATGTAATTGGCCAAGCCTTGTTCGACCCTTTCAATTAAGCCCATACCGTGTACTAGCAGATGTAGCTGTTGACTATTACTACAGTAGTTAACACAATGGTATTTCTGCCTAAAGGAGTGGAAAACACACACACCATGATTGGTTCTCTCAGACCGAAGTCAGAAAAGACTAATATTAAACATTCATGCTCTTTGTTGGAATATAAATTAATTATATTATTTTTAAGCTTTGCTGATCAGTTGGCTAAGCTACTGAACAACATTTTCTATTTTTAGAACTTTCGTTTTATATATTGTATTATTTCTATTAATGTCGATGAAATGGCAACATCCAAACGTCTTTCTGTTTCCTTTGGGAAGAAATTCCTTCTGTTACTGCTGTACTGTACTGTCCCATATTTTCACGCCTGTGCTGATTGTAATATACACCTTTGGGACATACTGTATAAAATGTTGGTGAGAAAAATACTTTTCCAAAGAATAAAAAAGACAAAAAGAAAACTTCAAAAGGTTTCACATACTTTCTACGCTTTCAGCTATATTTGTGTTTCAACTTGGCTAGTGCTTTTGCCTTGGATTTTGCCAAGACAAATTCCAGCAGGTGTTTTTTGAGATTATTGCAAAGCCACACTCATGTTTTTTTCTGCTAGTCTCCACCAATTAATTTATGTTGAGAAATTCTTTGTTTTCTTGTTCGGTGTCCCAGCCTGTGGTCGAAACAATAAAATACCTGCCTACCTATTAAATAAAGGTGGTATGTTCCAGTCATATTTAAAAATAAAGATGTGCAGTATACCTTTGCTACATAATGATATATGCCTACTGGCAGCTACATTCTGGCTCTACTCCTTTTCACATAGAGCCGGCTGCTTCTTGAATTCTTCATCTGTAGTTATTATGGCAGTAATATTGTTGGAGGTCTACTGCATTGTATTTTTTGGCAGCAGCAGGGTTCCCCTATTGGGAATCACTCCTTCAGTTTTGGCATTCTAGTTTATCCTATAGGGATTATGATTATTGCTTTGTGATGTGGTACCACTGTTATTATCGCTTCATTTAAACTTTAAATTTTGTAATTTGATGTGTATAAATCTCTGTCAGAGCAGAGGGTCCTGGCTTTACTTTTAAATTGGGGAAAACAGTGCAATGAGTGTCTAGAGCGGCTAATCTCAGGAATGAAGTAGAGAGTTTACATTGGATTACTGCTAATTTGCTGGTCTTTCATGTTATCAGTTAGGCTACTTAGTTTTGTATAAACACCCACTAACTAGATGTAATGAAGAAAGGCTTGTGTTAAGAGTAATCGGCTAGTAATTCTTTTGGCAGAGATAAGCAGCTGTGATGTGAGGTGCCTGTGATTCTAGTATGACACAAAGTTCATGTTAAAGGACTTGGCTCACTGACAATCTTATACATCAAGTATAAATTTGTGTTTCAAAATGCAATCAGTTTTTACCTTGTAATATTGGATTTTAAGATCTGTTAATTTCAGTAATGGGTAAAGATGTCAAAATTTTCTAAACTTTGCATGCTGTGAATTATGCCCCATAGGGAATTCCTTTGTATCTTTGCACTTGGGTCAACATTGTTTAAAGCAGGTTGCCTTAGTAGTGCCTGTGCCTTCCCTGCAGCTCCTATACTTTATTCTTATCCAGGATGAAGTTTGTATGCTCTCTCTGTTTGCATGTGTAGCAATAACCTCCAGAGTCGCCACTGGAAATATACAGGTCCCCCCCTTCTGAGAGGATGCCCACCCTGTGTGCAGTCCCAAGAGCACACCAACAACTTCAGGCTCAGTCTAGGGGTGTCTTTTTAAGATGTATTGCATATCTTAAACAAATGTATGGAGGGAGGGTTTAGGATCGCAGGATACACAAGGCACAAAATATTAGAGGACAGTTTTCCTGAAACATCCTTGTTCCAGGAGTATAAGGCCTTATAGTAGTAGCCATAAAATGATGCTGAAGAAAGAGGGGATAGCCAGTCTAATCTGAGACCTCATGCGAGCAGTCATAGTCCTTAAGCAGCAATCACTTGCATTTTATCCTCAGTGGACAGTGCTACACCAGGGGCTTCAGGCAAAAGGCACCCATCTCTCTAGTCTAGCTTCCGGAGGCAAGTTTCCTTCCGCAACTTTCCTTAAGTCCAGCTTCTATCAGGCCCTCAGCCATAACACTCGCTAAAGCCCAACAACAGTACCATCTCTGGAACATACACATGCTCTCACCCAGGGGGAAAGGACCCAGGAGAATACAATTCTGATCAGATCCTCTCAAATATTTATCTTCCCACCAGCCACACCTTCTGGGTCAGTCTCCCAGGGATTGGCTAGGGTCAGGTAACTATTCATAATCCGGTGACTGATCCTCCCTTACCTTCCACACTGCTTTTGAAATATTCTTCAAGAACTGGCAGAAGCAATTAGCCACCAAGTTTAGTGATAAACCTGATTAGACCTAAAAAGTAAATTGCAGCTCAACTGGTTTTAGCAAAGCCATATATTAAATTTAGCTAGTCCAGGGATTTCTTTGGGTGCTTTTGTTCCCTCCCACAATCAAAAAACAAACGTATTGCCTAACACCAACTATTAGCCCAAGTGTATGGGCACCTGTATTTGACTGTGGTAGAGACATACGACTGAAATAGGATGTAAATGGTTCTGTGCTCTTAGTAAATATACTAATTAAGTAAAAAATGCATAAAAATAAGTCCAGCCTTTCCCTTCCTGTAATATAGGCATGTGGACTGTGCTGGTGTTAAGGCATCACCATGGACACCAAGGTATTCATACACAAGGACAACATTTTAGCATGTTGCTATGTTTCTAACACAACTGTGCAATCAGCTAGTTTTAGCAACGCTTTACCGCTGCAAGCTAGCAGCGCTTTTCGGCCTCTAGCAGGGCTCTTTTAACACTGCAAGCGGCTGAGGAAAGGATTAAAACCTGATTTCAATCACCTGAACCTGATCACCTGATTTCAATGGCAGGGGCCACTTAAAGATGCTGCTTGCAGGACTCTTTTTTTTGGGTCCTGTAAGTGCACTCAGGCTTTCACACTGGGGTGGCTTGAAAGGCACTTTTCAGGCGCTATTTTTAGCACTAAAAAGCCAGAAAAGTGCCTCAGTGTGAAAGTCGCCTAAACATATTGGGCATTATGGACAAATAAATTGGTTTGCTGTACTGTAATCAGCCCTCAAAAAATCCACTCGCCTGCTCGCATTTTGCGAGTGGATTTTGAGGTCTGGCGAGGAAGGGCTGCCTGGGAGCCGGGGGGGGGGGCGAGCACCGCCGGCAGCCTGTGTGTAATGGGAGTCCTTCTCCCAGTGACCGCGGAGGGGGAAGAGAGAGAGAGAGCCGCCCGGGTGTTTAGAGCACAGCGTGGGGAACACAGGATAATAGTTTTCATTTTAATTGCCGTGTTCCCCGCCGCTCACTATCAGATCCAGCCCCACCTCCTGGTCATGGAACATAGACAATCCTGGTGACGGGTGATCTGTCAATCAAAGTTCCCCGGCCAGGGGGCGGGGCTGAATATGACGTTGAGCGGCGGGAACACGGCAAGTAAAATGAAAACTGTTATGCTGTATTCCCTGCGCTGCGCTCTGATCACCTGGGCGGCTCTCCTGTTCCTCCCCTGCACACAGAAACCAGGTAGGCTGCATAGAGGACACAGGCTGCATGGTGGACACAGGCTGCATGGTGGACACGGGCTGCATGGTGGACACGGGCTGCATGGTGGACACGGGCTGCATTTGGTAAACACAGGCTGCATGGTGGACACGGGC
The DNA here is from genome assembly GCF_905171775.1 of Rana temporaria. Lineage (NCBI taxonomy): Eukaryota > Metazoa > Chordata > Amphibia > Anura > Ranidae > Rana > Rana temporaria. The sequence continues at coordinate 77,654,901 of NC_053491.1, read as the reverse complement.
TGCATTTGATGAACACAGGCTGCATGGTGAACATGGGCTGCATTTGGTGGACACGGGTTGCATGGTGAACACGGGCTGCATTTGGTGGACACGGGCTGCATTTGGTGGACACGGGCTGCATTTGGTGGACACAAGGCTGCATTGGTGGGCACTGATACAGTTGTTGTTAATATTTATTTTTATAACTTAATTCTGCATAAAACATTTAAGTGTAATTTCATGAGATTTATGAGGGCGTGTTTAGGGGTGAAATTAGGGGCGGGGCGGGCTGGGTGGGGCAACTGGTGGGCGAGTAACCCTTGAGGCCTGGCTAGTAGCTCAGGACTTGAAATTTTGAGCCCTGCTGTAATGATCATTTTTTAACCATCCACTCACTTCCTACCAGGCTGCTTTGGAATAAACTGCTTGACTTGCCGAGCAAATTGAAATTTACACAGGGCTATGCTTGCACCTGTCCCTAAATGAAAGTACTTTGGCATGCCAGTGAGTTTTTTTTCAGGCACAGGATGCAACATTACTGTATTTGACTTGTTCAGTCATGTACAAACTAGGTATTTTTGTAGGTGGACTAGCAGCAGATTGTAACTGAGGGGTGCATGGTGAAGGTAAGTACTGACTATTTAAACCTGTGACTTTGCCTAACAGAAACAAGAAATGACTGTTGACTTTAATTGTATGGGATGAGAAATTGTGTAATTATTTTTCTTTTCCTGAATAGAAATATCTGTGGTTTTCTATGCAGTCAATGGAAAAACAATCGTAGAAAGTTTGATTGTGCTGTTGGAAATCAGTTATTGCATTACTTGCTCCAGTTACCTTGAGCATGTGTATCAGGAGTATGAGCAGGAATTATGCAGCTGTGCTGTTGCCATTTTATCAACAGTTAATGTATTGGCACCCCAGTAAGAAAAAGAATACCAGGTTATGCAGGCTCTGTATTTCTTTAACAATACAGACCCTATAAATGCATGTAAAAATGTTAAGATACTCCAACAGTTGCATTGATTTGCAGTTTGACGAATATGTGGTTGTCAACTCTTGGATTCAATTACTAGACACTGAAATATTTCGTTTCGGAATTCCGTTTGTCTGAAAATTTATTTATTTAGTTACTCCCAAAATGAGTTTTTATTTATTTTCTTTTGTTATAAAATGCATTTTCGTCCGAAAATCCGAATTTATTAAGGTCGAATCTGTCAATTAAAGGCTTTGCGGTGTCTGTCAAATGTTCTAAGAAGATTCGGCGGAGCAGCTAAACTGTACGATGCCGCAATCATACATTTCCGGTCGAATGTTGCGCCTACAAGCTATAGAAGAATTATAATGTTGTATGACATGATATTTATAAATTATTATTACTAGTCAACTAACATTCAAGTTCTTCTATATAGAGCATTTGACCGAAAATTTATTATTGCGGTGTCGTACAGTTTAGCTGTTTGTCGAATCTTCTTACAACTTTCGACAAACACTATAAGCCTTCAATGACAGATTCGACGTTTGTATGTTTTTCTCTCCTACATCGAATCTTCGTCGTTCATGTCGAATGGTCTACCCCAACACTGTCTCTATAATGTTGAATATTTTCTCTCTATGTAGAATAATCTTGGACTAATAGAGTTAAGGTTAGGCACATTCGACCACAGGTTCGATAGATACAGATTGCTATTGTCAGCGTCTTGTCAAATCTCCTATCTATATCGAACTGTTGTAGCAACAAAAACAAAAATAAAGCATTTTTTTACGACAGATCTTTCAGATTTCGGATTCTGCGTGTTCGTTTTCGTTTGTTAAAACAATAACGAAAATACCCGAAATTCACGAAATTCGGACGAAAACGAATGCACATATCTACCAATTACACCATCTGAATTACTTGTGTTTTTTGCAGTGGAAATTATGTGGAATTGATAGACAGCTGAAGTATACTTTTATTCCAAATGGCAAAAAACAAAAATACAAAATGCCGATGTGCAAATAACTTTTTATAGCTTATTTCCTTTTTACAGTGTTCTGTTTTAATCACAAAAATGAAAATATGCTGCTATATTGACAACTGTGAAGTAGTACATTGACACTTCATCTGTTGTGTGATTTTTAACAGAATTTTAAACTAGATTTAAGGCATACAGTTGCAGTACTTTAGCATGTTATGCTGTGCAGTAACATTCATTGCTTTAAGACAGCCCAATAATTACAGTAGACTGCATAACATACGGTACCAAAAATGGAGCATGTATCATTTCTTGTAGTGCACCATAATGCACAATATCGGCAGAGTATCGGGATACCTTTTAAAATGAATATCACAGAATTGCACCAGCATATGCTGAACATTAAGGTAGTGCACTTGTTAATGTACATGATACCACAAGGCAATATTGTGAATGGGCCCTCAAAGATTTTAAAAGAGACATCTGTTCTAAACATGTTTTGTTTTTGCCTTGGTATACATGGCAAAATTAAAAAAACAAAACGGCAAACTTATTACATCTGTGTAATAGTTGCAAATATTCCCTACTATTGATAGAATGCCCCTTTCTCCCTCTTTGAACTGACAACACAGGGAGGCTAATTTCTTAAAGTAGTTGAAAAAGTTTTACACAATTTATTTTTGTAAATATCTACTTCAATTATCCAAACGCGTTAAAAGCAATTTTCTGTTCAATTTAAATATCCAATTGTGTGCAGGTAAATAAGCAGAAAATTGCTTTTTACGTGATTGGACAATTTAAGTTAATATTCATGCAACTGTGTGAAATTTTCTCAACTCAACTTAGTGTCTTTTAGGCTCTAACACTCTAAGAATGTGGTATCAGCCCTGCCTACTTTATTTCTGATGGATTAGAAAGAACACAGCCTTCTCCTCATTCCGCCTCTTTCTCGTCTCCATATCCTCTCCTTGTGTGCATGGAGTTATTAGCTCTCAAGATTTCATGTAGAATCAATGGATGTTTTTCTGCACATATTCAACGGACGTAACAAAACACTTTCAGTGGTGTATTTAGCAGACCAAAAGGGAACAAATTGGAGAAGTTCATTGTTCGTGTCCGCTTACACTTTTACAGTACATTTCTGCTAATGTATTGAATTCTGTCAAAACTGAGCCTGTCGTTCTCATGTAAATCAAAGAGACTTATCTAAAACAGCTGAAACACTCTGACACATTAGATACAATAAGAAATAGATATTCGGATAGCCCCATGAGCCCAAGTTCATGTTAATGAACTTAGACTTGTCATAGCAATGTAAACTACACCTGGGAACAGCATTGTGACTTATTCAACTGGAAAATGTATTTTGAAGGTTCAGTGTAACCACTGTTTCACCGAATGCCTTTAAGATATACCTCAGCAGCAGGTGACATTAGATTTCTTAGAAAGAACCATGGGCAAACTGTATGGTAACCCTTTCAGCTTTAGAAAAAAAATGCCATGTTGGGATTTCTTATGATCAAGTTTATATTACTATGTAATTTGATATCTGATTAATTAAAACAGATTTTGAAATACAATAACCAGGTACCATTTACTTGACTAAAATGAGCAAAAACATCAATAATTGTATTTATTTGTGTCTATACAATTCCTAGACATGACACCTGCTAGTAAATTGTTATGTTTTTCCATTATCAACTATGGTTTTGTGTCACATAGATTGAAGAAAGACACAAGTACATTGAGTTCATCCAATAGAAAAAATAGATCCCTGTATCATTATTTGATCCAGAGGAAGGCAAGAGAAGCCTTAAACGCATGGTTAAATTTGCTCCAATGGGGGAAACAAATCCCTTCCTCATTCCTTGAAGGCAACGGATATTCCCTGGATCAACAGTCTCTGGTGTTATTTACCTATTAATTTACTCAGTGGTGCTGTTTCTTGCCAACTTTGGCCTGACCCCAGTCATAAACTTTCATTATAACAAGTACTCCGTAGTGTGTGTAGTTGCTGGTTGCCACCAGCAAGGCCATATTAGGGACTGCATATCAGGGAGGGATAATCCAGCCAACATTCCTTGGATCTGCCTCAGAGTCTCCTCTCACTTTTCCCTGTCTAGCATATTTCCCAAGGTAGTCTAGGTGTATATCAGGATAAGGTGACCAAACAAAATGGCAACTTCTTGATTTGAAGATGCAGCAAATCTGCTATGCAATGCCCTGGCTATTACTTTCCTTAACCTATCATGGACAGCAACTCCAGCAGTCCTATACAAATAACATAATTTCCACTGTTTTATGCTTTGATCTTGAACTTTGTGATGATAGCTAAGAATAAAACTTGAGAACATATTTGTGGAAGGTGTTATTTCACACTATTAGTACTATTAGTAGTCCATAAAACTAACCAGATCTTCTTGTACAACTTTTGTGATTAGACCCAATTATAAACTGATTAACTGGGCAAAAGTAATTCATAAACAAATTCTTATATCCAGTATGTCCTCAGATGATCTTTCTTAACTACTCAAGTCCCACTTATTATAACCTAAAATCAGTGGTGCAGCAGTCACATGCAGCCGCAGTACTGTTTAAAGCATTGGTGGACTGAACTAACAGTCAGGGTCTATCTTTGGACCTATGACTTCACTTTCCTTAATTTCTTTACCTAGAGGTTGATTTACTCAAGGCAAATCGACTTTTACCTTTGCAAGGGAAGTTGCACTTTGCAAGGGAAGTTACACTTTGCAAGGAAATTAATCCCTAGAGCTTAGTGAATGAGATAAAGCTCTACTGACTTCTATTATCCAATCTTGCATTTTTTTTATTTTCTTTGCGTGTAATTGAGTATTCTTTGCATGTAATTGTTGACATGATTGTTTAATTGTATGATTGTTTGAGCAAACACATAGCCATATGCAAATATTTCATGGCAGAATACTTCTAAACTTTAGTTCTCCCCTGCAAAAAAAAAAAGGTAATTAATTGGTAGCACTCATCATTGGTACTGTATGTGTGTGTGTGTGTGTGTGTGTGTGTGTGTATATATATATATATATATATATATATATATATATATATATATATATATATATATATCTACATTCTACATCTATCCTTCATATCTGCATTTTGTGTTTTCCCACCCATTTTTATTTATTTGCTTCAGCAAAAAAAATATTATGGACAGTACTCAATTGTTTTTGATGCTATCCAAGAAAACCACCTGCTTTTAATAATGACCTCACTATCTTAATTTTGCTCCAAGTCTTTTTTTTTTTAGTTCTCCCGATTCCATGTTATCAGCTTGCCTTAAGCAGCCCATAGATGATTCCTTTTTCACACCTATATGTGAATAGGTTTTCAATATTTTCCATAAACATATTTGTGAGACTTTAAGGTGCTGAGGCTAGGATCACACATGTACAACTCTGCGAGACGCAGTTTGCAGGAGCATGGCAGTCTATTCATTCAATTGTCTCCTGAAACATGGGGAAAAGATCCCTGCAGCATTTTAAAAACCGCAGACCGCACGGAAACCACAAGTCCAGTGCTGTTCCCAGTTCAGGTGCGATTCCCAGTGCATGTGGCATGCCATTGGAATTAATGGCACCTGCACACATTCAGCGCAATTTTCTGTGCGGCTGGTTATGGCTGCGGGAACAGGTAAGGATCCACAGCAGGAACCAGGTGCACATATGTGAACCTAGCCTTATACAGTCCTGTTCAAAAGTTTAAGACCACTTGAAAAATGGCAAAATATCATATTTTATATTGTTGGATCTTAACAAGGTTCCAAGTAGAGCTTCAACATGCAACTAGAAGAAATGAGAGTGAGACAAAACATTTTTTGAGCATTCAATTTAATGAAAACAACGAATAAACTGAAACAGGCTGTTTTTCAGGTGATCAAAAGTTTAGGACCACACCTCCAAAAAAAAACTAAACCCCCCCAAAACGGAAATCCAACTTCCAAACATGAACTCAGTATTGAGTAGCTCCGCCATTATTGTTGATCACTACAAAAATTTGTTTCGGCATGCTTGATGCAAGCGTTTCCATGAGGTGAGTGGGAACATTTCTCCAAGTGGTGAAGATGGCCGCACGAAGGCCATCTACTGTCTGGAACTGTTGTTCATTTTTGTAAACTTCCCTTGCCATCCATCCCCAAAGGTTCTTAATTGGATTTAAATCAGGGGAACACGCAGGATGGGCCAAAAGAGTGATGTTATTCTCCTGGAAGAAGTCTCTTGTCCTGCGGGCATTGTGTACTGTAGCGTTGTCCTGTTGAAAAACCCAGTCATTACCACACAGACTAGAGCCCTCAGTCATGAGGAATGCTCTCTGCAACATCTGGACATAGCCAGCGGCAGTTTGATGCCCCTGCACTTCCTGAAGCTCCATTGTTCCACTGAAGGAAAAAGCACCCCAGACCATTATGGCGCCCCCTCCACTGTGGCACGTAGAAAACATCTCAGGTGGGATCTGCTTGTCATGCCAGTAACGTTGGAAACCATCAGGACCAAGTTAAATTTTTTCTCATGAGAGAATAAAACTTTCTTCCACCTTTGAATGTCCCATGTTTGGTGCTCTCTTGCAAAGTCCAAACGAGCAGTTCTCTGGCGTTCAAGGAGACAAGGTTTTTGAAGACATTTTTTGTTTTTGAAGCCCTTCAGTCTCAGATTGCATCTGATGGTTATGGGGCTGCAGTCAGCACCAGTAAGGGCCTTAATTTGGGTCGAGGATCGTCCAGTGTCTTGATGAGAGACCCTGCTTATGCAGTTCAGCAACCCGACCACGTTCAAAAAGGGAGAGTTTTTTTGCCTTTGCCATCACAACGTGTGACTACCTGACAGAAAGTGACAATGAATCCACATCTTTGCACAGATTTGGCCTTTTAAAGGCATGTGGTCCTAAACTTTTGATCAGCTGAAAAACAGCCTTAGTTTAATCGTTATTTTCAATTAATTGAATGCTCAAAAAATGTTTTGTCTCACTCTCATTTCTTCTTGTTGCATGTTGAGGCTCTACTTGGAACCTTGTTAAGATCCAACAATGTAAAATATGATTTTTTGCCATTTTTCAAATGGTCTTAAACTTTTGATCAGGACTGTAAATAATATATGGAAATTACCCCTGGTTCTGCCAGTATCTGCTGGGTTTCTCAGCAAATGCTACTTCTTCAAGGACTTGCAATCCCTTTCTATGAATTTTCAAAATCTGTTACTAAAGCGTTAGTAATCATAACTATATATAAACATACATGTCTGATCACCTGTGTTTACTATTGCAATATTTTTTTCAGATAAAAGATCAATTTTAAAGTCCCATATCAATATACATACTGTACAGACATCTGAAATTCCAGGTTCTTGTGTGATTCATGTTTTGTTCTCTTTCTTTTGCTCCCCCCTCCTTTCTTGCTTACGAATACCATAGCAATAGGAACAATGGTAAAATCATCACATTTTTCGGAATTTCATTTTGACAAAATTAGAAACACTTGCAGTGTTTTACACAGCAGAGGAGAGGGATAAACCCTCAGTAATAAGCATTACTGTCCCACAGCATTTTCATTTAAGAACAGCAACAGCTGAGCTTGTGTGAATTCGACAGGAGGGATGACATAAGATATGATCTGACATGGCAAATCAGCACCTTCCTTCACAGATCACAGCCCTACAATGATTCATTATGAGGCCCAAATGACTATGAAACCTGAAAGAAAACTGAACTTATCGTCAGCTTGGCAGCTCTTCAGAAGATTACAGAGGGTGTTGTAATACTCTTCAGTGTCAGCTTACTTTCTCTACTTAGGGTTTTCCTAGTCATTCCTGTAAATATCATTTTGGGCTAGAAATGTACCGTGTGTCAAAGGTACAATAAAGTTTTGTTGGATTTCCTCCATTATCGGAAAAGTTCCAGGGCCATTTAATTGGTTAGGGACTGGCTACATTCTTTATGAGACCTTATTAGACCAGAACAGGTCACATAGTAAATTAGTTTTAGAGAATTGAATTCTTGGACCTTAATGAATTTGAGTTGCCTAGAACACAAAATATTTTACTTAACAATGGGATCCTGCAATACATTAATGTCCACAAAGGTAAACTGAATAACTGACTTAGAAAGTTCTTCTGGCTTTTTACATTTCATTTAAAACATACATTTCCTCAAATAGTTTGCAAATGTTAAAGGATATTTCAAGTATACTTCTCATGTACAGTAAGATTGAATTTGCACAGCTGCTTTGGCTAGTGTTTCCAGTTGCATTCATTGCATCAACGCCCTTCATTGTTGGAGGGTAATGTGACTATTTTGTGATAGTCCAATTTATTTTAATAGAAAGTAGAAAAATGCATTTGCTTTTTGGGAACTTTTAATGCAACTATAAATGTGAAAGAATATGACCTAATCAGGTCTTGAGAATTTAACTCATCATCGCCACTGTTTTAAAAGGGATAGATTTTTATTGAAGTGGATTGAATCTTCTCCATATAAAATAACCTTAACATTTTTCCTGCTGTAAAGCAGGTTCTCAAAATAGGAAGGTAGAAAGTTTAAAATATTTCTGTCCTTTATAAATAGGCTTCAGGCCTGCAATGGGAACAGTAAGTAGTGCCTGTATTTACCTGTAGTTGCTCTCATGGGTACCCTAAATCCTAGCCTGATGTAGTCTGCAAAATTGGACAATTCTGGTGCTGGAGTTGCTGACCCTGTCTTCTTCTTCTTGTTTCTAATGGCCAATAAACCATCCTAATATAATAATGGACTGTTATAATCCATGGGAGCTGCAGTGGATACTACTCTGCAGTACTAAGCAGCCATTGCTATTATACAGGAGACGCATATCTCTGTCTGGGTATGTGAAAGATCACAACTTTCAAAAATAGACAGACCTGAGCCAAATTAACTAATTGTGCACATTTTTCAATTCTACTTAAGCTTGAATTGGTGTTTCTGACTCCACTCAGATACAGTGGTGGCTAGTGGGTTCTCCTTTTCGGGGGGCGACAAAAATGCACCAACCCCCCTGCCGGACGACCCATGGCACTGATTACAGCAGCACCCATCGGACCACCCATCGCACTGACCACAGCGGCACTCACCGGACCACCGGTGGCACTGTCCACCAGCTGGACCACCCACAGGTGGTCTGGTGCCACTTACCCGCTGTGTGGCGGGGCTCTCCTGCTTTGGCGGGGCTTTTCTCCTCCTCTCCTGCAGTGCGGGCAGCAGTGGCTCCGGTGTCTGCTCCTCCGGGTTTTTCCCCTGTGTGTCGCCTCTTCCGCCAAAGAGCTAGGCGTCCAATTGGGTCACCTGACTCTTTGGCCAATCGGGAAACAGATTAATGGTGGGGAGGAACTGTAGTGTGACCGTAGCAAAAATTAATTCACCATCATTACACAACAGGGGGGGGAGGGATCGGGATGTAGTTCTCTGCTCCCTGAACCCACCTCTGGCTCTAAGCACGTGCTTCAAAATACACACCCCCTGCCCTTCCCCGCGATAGTAATTCATGTGACTGGCATCCTGAAAAGGGCCAGGCACATGGATAGGGAGTGTGGCAGAGGCGTTGGGCCCCCCCCCCCCGTGTGCCCCAATGCACAAGCCGCCACTACAGATATGACACCAAAGGAAAAGTGGGGAAAGTAAGGCATTGTAATTTCAAAGCTTAGCATCCTTAAAATGTAAGAAATGATAGGAGATCCTACATGAAGAGTATAGTCCAGCCTGATGTGTGGGTTTATAAAGTATGCTAATTTCAAATGACTGCTTAAGACACATTATTTTCATACATGTAAAAGATAAAAAAAGATTTGGGAGCTATGGCACCTTATAGAAATTGGTGCTTTGTAATTCGACTGTCTGCCACTGGTCTTACTCTTATTCCAGTTTGCATTGGGATGTGGCTCCAGTTCTTTAGAGAGGTTTTGGTGTCCTATTGCATTCTGTATAATTTCTCCCTCTCTCCTTCCATTCCAGCTCTTTTCTTTATACCTTTTCTCATGATGTCAAGTGTTGTAAAACTACACTTACTTCAACTGATTCCCCTATCCATTCTATGTCACCAAGACCAAACCACCCAATTATTATTTTGATTTATGTAGTCAAATATATTTTAATAAATAAATTATTTTGCGTTTTCCAACAGGCAACATACACTTCACAATAATCCACATTCAGCTGCCAAGTCACTCCCTGTTGGTCTTTATTTCTGCTTGAAGTGTGTATCTTCATTTATGCTAAAATTTACCACAAATGTTGTAATCTACCATCCACTGCCTTTATGCTTCACATTTTCTATTGCTCTGTTTTAATATAAAAAATTATTAAAACTAAGTTATCAAAAGAACAAATGCTCAAATGATCTACAGCACTGTCCCCCTCAGTCTGATTCTGATTTATGTTATTCCAGTCCTCTTTTGGGTTGAACAAGACCCACTGTCATGCGACCCATTTCCTGTGAGTTCTGCCTGCCCCTCTGTCCTAGACTCACAGCTTAATGCTGCAGACAGTGGCAGCATTCAGGTTTCGCCCACTGCTGAATGAAGAAGTTGGTGGAGAAGACCTGGCATGCCATTTAACTGTACTATGGATGCCTGGAAAGAAGGAATGCGCAAATTGCTTGGCAAGCCCTAAGACCCTGAGCTTCTGGCAAACCGCTAAATACGTGGTTGATATAACTGCAGAGAATGCCAAAAGATTTTCATTTCTGTCTATCCAGTTCTGATATTGATACTGGTGATGCTGACAGAGGGTACCTGCAGTCTGCTTTCCTCTGTAGTTTGGTTCTTTAGTCCAGAATACAGCATTGCATATAAGTGGTAGCTAATAAATATTGATTGCAGAGAACCCCAATTAAGTATACAACCTCTGACAATCGTTGTTGCATGTACTATATGTGTAACCCAACCTATGTCTACATGAAACCTATCCCGCCTCCGCAAATTTACTAGTTTTATGAAGTACACTATGGCTGGATGCTTAATGCTTAGTTCCCTGTTCTATTTCATTGTTTACTACCCTGTTTGCATTAGTTGCAACTTTGCTGGTAGGCCATCAGCCACCTGAGTCCTATCTTGATCAAGGGCCATGACTGTCTGTGGCAGCACGTCTTTCACTTCCTCTCCTCACAGGACTCACTGAGAGAACAGAAGCCGTTGGCTGCTGTCAGTTAAATCCAGTGAGAAGAGAAGGAGTGGAGGGCACAGCGGGGGGATGCCATAAAAGGAGGTAAGTGGCCACTCTATGCAACAATTGCACAGAGCAGGAAGGTATAACATGTTTGTTATTTAAAAAAAAAGCCTTTACAACTACCTTAACCCAGGCGGCTGTCATGAAGCTTGTAGATGATGGGGGCTGTTAAGACAATGGAGGCCAGGTTCACATGTGGCTCTGTGAGAAGCTATCGGAGTGTATCGGAGCTTAGTGTGAAAACTTTGGCCGTACTGTGAGAAAAGTCCCGCCCCCCTCCTAGATCAGCTTGTGTGATAGGCAGAACAATGCGTCTATCACACAAGCTGATCTAGGAAAAGGGCGGGACTTCTCACAGCACGGCCAAAGTTTTCACACTAAGCTCCGATACACACAGCGGGAGATGCCTGCTGTGTGTGAAGTGTAGAGGAGGAGGGAGGGAGGGGAGCGCTGCAGCCACACTGGCAGTGTGTGATAAATTCTCTCGTCACGCTGCCCCGGCGGCTCCTCCTCTCTTCTCGTCCATCCCCATTTGCTTGTGACATCATCTGGGATGGACGAGAAGAGTGGAGAGGCCGCCGGGGCAGCGTGACATGAGAGAACTCATCACAGATGCTTCCTGCATACTGGCTGCCAGGTAAACGCTGTGCCCCAATGTGATCCAATATGCCCCGATGTGTGCCCCAATATGCCCAGTGCCCTGATGTGCCATGTGCCCTGATGTCCCATGCCCCAGTCTGCTGTGCCTCAATGTTGTGTGCCCTGATGTGCCCTGATGTACTGGGACCTGTGCCCTGATGTGGCCTGGTGTGCTGTACCCTGATGTGCTATGCCCTGATGTTCACTGTGCCCTCATGTGCCCTGATGTGCTGTGCCCTGATGTGCACTGTACCATGATGCGTCTGCCCGGTGCCTGCGCGCCGGGGGTGGGTGGGGCCGTAAAATGCACCTTCACCTGAGTTGGCAAAAATCCTTGCACCGGCCCTGAGTGTACCCATCTTCTGATGGATACTTCCAGCAGGATAATGTCACAAACCTTAACTCTTCTCAAGCTGGTTTCTTGAACATGACAATGAGTTCACTGTACTCCAATGGCCTCCACAGTCGCCAGATCTCAATCCAATATAGCACCTTTGGGATGTGGTGGAACAGAAGGTTTGCATCATGGATGTGCAACTGACAAATCTGCGGCGACCGTGTGATCCTATCATGTCAATATGGACCAAAATCTCTGAGGAATGTTTACAACACCTTGTTGAATCCATTCCACAAATAATAAGGGCTGTTTTAAAGGTAAAAGGGGGTCCAATCCAATACTAGCAAGGTGTACCTCATAAAGTGCCCGGTGAGTGTAAGTTCCTTTGGCCTTAGCCCAGGCATAGTGCTGTTTTTTTTTTTAAAAGACACATTAAGAAAGCAAAGCCCTGTGTTTTATGAATGTACTTTGTGCTTAATTTCTTTTGGGATTCTAAAGCAAGCAAATCTCCGTCCAAATTCATGATTGTTGAAAAAAGTTCTGGGCAGAGGAAAGCCTAGTCACATGACTTTAACAGTTTATGTGACTGGACTCTTATATTTCTATTTATTTCTATTACATTGTGTGTTGTAGTACCCCAAGCTAGTTGCATGTTTTATTGTGGTAGTTTTGGTTCAGTAGAGTGACCCTTGTTTCACTCCTATAACAGTTTGTAGGTCTTCTATCTTAAACCTACATTTCCTAAGGAATTTAAGGGCATTTGGCCAAGCACAATTCTCTCAGTACATACTTTGGCCTACCAGACATATTATATATTTTATATGAAAAGACACTTGATTGGACCATATTTTTTAATCTTTGGTCCTTTGTTTACATCTTTAGCAGAGTAAGGCCCCTTTCACACCTGCGGACCGTATGTCCGCTTTTTCATCCATCCATTTACAGATGAAAAAGTGACATACATTGATCCCTATGAGATAGCGGGTGTCAGCGGATGAACATCCGCTGACACCCAATCTCATCCGGGTCCGCAATGCTCCGATTCTGCAGACGAAGGAAATCCTATTTCTCCATCTGTCTGCCGATCGGATCAGGTGAACACGGACAGACGGCCCGTGTTCATCTGATCCTCCCATAGGGGAGAGAGGAAATCTGACAGAGCGAACCCTGCACAGTGTGCGCGGACCGCGCTGTCATCCGCCGGCTCAGCAGGGATCAGCGGCACGATCCCCGCTGAGCAAGCGGAGGTTCACGGGGCGGATCGTCACCGATCCTCCCCATGTGAAAAGGGCCCTTATTAGACCCATTTCACACTGGAGCGGTTTGCAGGTGCTATTGTGCTAAAAATAGCACCTGCAAACTGACCCTAAACAACTGCTGCTGTCTCTCCAGTGTGAAAGCCTGAGGGCTTTCACACTGGATTGGTGCGCTAGCAGGACAGGAAAAAAGTCCTGCCAGCCGCATCTTTGGAGTGGTGAAGGTGTGGTGTGTGTATAATGAAATCAATGGGACAGCGCAGCTATACCGCCGGCAATGCGCCTCTGCAGAGGCGCATTGCTGGAGGTTTTAACCCTTTCTCGGCGGCTTACACGGGTAAAACCGCCCCGCTAGCAGCCAAATAGTGCCGCGAAATTAGCGGTAAAGCGCCGCTAAAAATAGCGGCGCTTTACCGCCACCGCACCTCCTACCCCAGTGTGAAAGGGGCCTTAGAGCTGCATTCCTAAAAGATCTAAAAAAAAGTTATGTATTCATTTTGAAAAATCATTAAATATATTTTTAACCGATTGCCGACCGCCTCATGTAGATATACGTCGGCAGAATGGCACGGGCAGGCAAAGCAACGTATATATACGTTGCTTTAAACTGGCCCCCTAGTGGGCACGTGCACGCCGGTGTCCCGCAATGGGGTGACGGAACGGCAGAATGGGGGGATGTCTTTGTAAACAAGACACCTCCCTATTCTGCCTAGTGACACAGCACTGATCATCTGCTCCCTCTCATCGGGAGCAGCGATCAGTGATGTGTCACCGTAAGCCATGCCCCCTAACAGAATCACTCCTTAGGACACACTTAACCCTTTCAGCACCCCCTACTGGTTAACCCCTTCACTGCTATTTACGCAGTAAACAGTGCATTTTTATATCACTGATCACTGTATAAATGTGAATGGTCCCAAAATAGCGCCAAAAGTGTCACATGTGTCTGCCATAATGTCGCAGTCACAATAAAAATCGCAGATCACCACCATAACAAGTAAAAGAAAAATGTATTATAAAAATGCCATAAAACTACCCTATTTTGTAGACGCTATAACTTTTGCACAAAACAATCAATATACGCTTATTGCGATTTTTTTTTTCACCAAAAATATGTAGAAGAATACGTATCGGCCTAAATTTAGAAAAAATTGCTTTTTTTTTAAAAATAAAATTTGGTATTTTTACTATAGCTAAAAGTACAAAATATTCATTAAAAAAAAAAAAAAAATCCACTCTATTTTTGTCTATAGTGTAAAAATGAAAACCGCAGAGGTGATCAATTACCACCAAATGAAAGCTTTATTTCTGCGAAAAAAATGAGAAAGAAATTTTGTTAGGGAGCCACGTCGCACGATTGTCAGTTAAAGCGACGCAGTGCCGAATCACAAAAAGTGGCCCGGTCATTTGGCAGCCAAATGATCCGGGGGTGAAGTGGTTAAATGCAACAAGTGTAAGTACCCACATTTTAGTTATTGACCTCTTGTTATGCTCTGTACATCAGCACTTGGAACTAAGGAGGGATAACCAGTACTAGGGATAATAATCATGTTGACAGAAAAAAAGAGCAGAGCGTCCAGAGAAATTAGCTAATTATTATTAATTAGGGGAGAGCGCATTCCCAGAGGGGGTTATCAGAAGCGGGGAGGAGCCAAGACAGCCACCGAGGGACCCCAGCAGACGAGGATCGGGGCCACTCTGTGCAAAACAAGCTACACAGTGGAGGCAAGTATGACATGTTTGTTATTAAAAAAAATAAAATATTCAGACGTTTAGTGTCAGTTTAAGTTGTCCCTGGTCATACACAATATGAGCTAAGCCACTGGCTCATAAAACAAGACAACTGCTGTTTTGTCCTTCACTAAGGCCCCTTTCACACTGCTCTGTAGCAAAATTGTGGTAAAATTGCATATGCATTTTTTTTTTGCTGTGTTTCATATACATTTTCCTGTGTGTTTTTGGTGCATTTTTGCTGCACCTGTGAATAATGGACATGTGACTCTAAAATGCAGCAAAAATGCAGAGCGTTTTTACCACAATTTCCATTCAGTTCAATGGGAGGCTGCATTTTTGCAGTTTTAAATACTGCGCCAAAGATGCGGCATAGCAGGACTTTTCAAAATGCACAGTGCAGTGGTTTGAAAAGTCCCATAGGATTTAAAGGGAAACATTTTTTCTAAGTTTTTTTTTTGTAAGGTACAAATGCAGGAAAAAATGTATCAGTGTGAAACGGCCCTAAATCAGATTCACAAGACTAATGCCGCGTACACACGACCATTTTTCATGATGAGAAAAATGCAATTTTTTAAATTGGTCTTGAAAAACGGTTGTATCTAGGCTCCAGAGCATTTTTATCGACGTGAAAAATGGGCATTAAAAATTTAGAACCTGCTTTATTTTTTCTCGTCGTTTTTTACGTTGTGAAAACGGTCGTGTACGCTTTAACGAGGGGGAAAACACGCGCATGCTCAGATGCAAGTTATGAGACGGGAAAATTAGCATAAGCAGCCCAAAGGGTGGCACCATTCGAATGGAACTTCCACTTTATAGTGCCGTTGTACGTGTTGTACACCACCGCGGTTTGCTCGAGCATTTTTTTTCATGATCGTGTGTATGCAAGGCAGGCTTGAGAGAAATCACGTCGAGAAAAACTTTGTTTTTTTTAATGACACGAATAATGGTCGTGTGTACGCAGCATAAGAATGATTTGTAAAAAAGAAATAAAAAATCTATGGAAAATGTGTATGAGCATGCTTAATAATAATGAAAAAAAGTTGGCAAATATATTTGTTTTATTGTAAATATTTTTTCTGAGACTGCAACAATTACTTGTCATTGCATGAGTAATGGTTTGCCTCAGAGGAGGAAGGAACTATGTAAACTTTGGCATCCTCATTTTTCATGTTACAAGTACTATTCTTTTTGGTGCACCAGATTACGTACTATATGCAGAGAACATTCTTGTGGTTGCAAGGGAAAGCACAACACATTGATGTGGACACACAAGAATGCCAATTTTCAAATGTTTTCTGTATTGTAAATGCATCTAGAGCCAATGCATCTAAATGTTTAGATGAAGATTGGAAAGGTTAAAAAATATTCCAGTTGGATTATATGTGCATTTAAAATATTTTATGTTGCTACCTGTAAAAGTTTCCCTTGTGCAGACATCCAAAAGGCCTACAGTAAATCTACTGCTGGGTGCCACCATCTTATATATGATACCAGAATCCCCAACCCCAGACATTCCACAGCACATGTGTCAAACACAAGGCCATTTCATTTGCACCTCTCCTCTAGGACCCAACTCATCTCTACCCCCACCTTATCTCCATAGTGTGGTTTTCAGCTCTTTAGCGCCACCCTTTGGGCAACTTCTGCTAATGTTATGTTATGGTGAGCATTGCTTCTGAGCATGCGTGTTTGTACTGCGACATTTGTTGTCGGAAAATTTGAGAGCATGCTATCCCACATTTGTTGTCGGAAAATCCGAGCATACAAACGATTGGATTTTCTAACAACAGCCTGCCATCACACAATTCCCGTTGTAAAATCTGATCGTTTATACTAGGCTCTAGCCTGAAAACTACCTGCAGGAAGTTTGCATGTTCTCTCTGTGCTTGTGTGTGTTTACTCCGGGTACTTCAGTTTCCTCCCACGCTTCAAAGACATGCTGATAGGTTAATTAGCTCTGGTCTGAGGCCCCGTACACACGAGAGGATCCATCCGCTGGAATTGATCCGCGGACCGGCTCCAGCGGATAGATCCCCTGGTGTGTACAATCCAGCGGATCTGTTTCCGCGGATTTTTATCCCCTGGGATGGATTTCAAGCGGATAAAAATTTGAACACATGCTTTAAAATCTATCCGCTTGAATCCATCCCAACAGATTGATCCGCTGGTCTGTACAGACTCACCGGATCAATCCGTCCGAATGGATCCCCCGCATGCGTCGTAATGATTCAACGCATGCATGGAATTCCTTATATGACAGCGTCGCGCACGTCGCCGCGTCATCATCGCGGCAAAGGCGCGACACGTCATCGCGATGGGATTTCGGCGCGGATTTCGATCCGATGGTGAGTACACTCCATCGGATCAAAATCCGCGGAAATCCTCGAGAGGATTTATCCGCGGATACGGTCCGGTGGACCGTATCCGCGGATAAATCCTCTCGTGTGTACTAGGCCTCAGATTTACCCTTGCATGACGTTCTACCAGTGCACCCAAGATGGCCGCCTCACCATGTGCCCCAACAACAGATGAAGCTCTAATAAATACAAATTATTTCAAATAGAAATTGTGCTTTTAACTTGTTAATTTGGTGACATATCCTTACAATTGCTGCCACTTGCAAGACAAGTATGAGCAAATCTTGCCAAGGAGAGAAGTGTCCTCTGAGGCCTCGTACACACGACTGTTTTCCTCGACAGAATCCATCAAGAAACTTGGTGTCAGAGCTTTTTTGCCGAGGAAAACGGTCGTGTGTACATTTTTCATCGAGAAAACTGTCGAGGACCTTGACGAGAAAAAAAGAGAACAAGTTCTCTTTTTCCTCGTCAGGAGTCTCAATTTCCTCGTCGGGCTAGTTTTCGACGAGAAACATGTTCGTGTGTATGCTTAGAAACCCGCACATGCTCAGGATAAAGTATGAGACGGGAGCGCACCTTCGGAAAAAGTAGCATTTGTAATGGAGATAGCACAATTGTCACGCTGTAACAGACTGAAAAGTGCGAATCGTCTCTTACCAAACTTTAACTTAACACGCAGTAACATGAGATTAGCAAAAGCAGCCCCAAGGGTTGTGCCAGTGGAATCAAACTTCCCCTGCCGTCGTATGTGTTGTACGTCACCACTTTTGAGAACGACAAGATTTGGTCTTGACCGTGCGTACGCAAAGAAAGCTTGTCAAGTTTCTCGACAAGCCTAACAAGGAACTCGTCGAGGAAAGCGATGTTTTATTTGCGACGAGTTCCTCGGTCGTGTGTACGAGGCCTGAGAGTTGTTAATATAACTTGTATCCTCATTTTGCCTGACCTTGTATTGGATTTTCTATCACTTTCTGGCCCAGTGACAACGGTCACCAGGATAAATACATAGGGTGCATTTTCCCAATGAGGTCACAGACAGCAATTACAATCCTAACTGGGGTTTTTACTCAACCGCATTCTATGCCAAAAAAATAAAGTTAATGGGATTTTCCATAGTTACAATACGAATATTGTTTTTCAGGTTGAAACTGGAAAGTCTATTTAGAATTTCTTGGCTAGTTTTACATATTTGCTTAATCTGGCCGCATGTATGCAATGTGTATGAATCACAAGCTAGGGACAGTAGGGTTAGCACAACAGCTGTACTAGTGTGAAGGAGACAGCTGCTTTCCTGACTTATGAACATGTTCTGGTAACATTCATTTAAATGAAAGTAGTAGGAAATAGTTAATGGATTGTTCTGTCAACAGTCATTTGAAACATTGTGTGGGTTATTTCTTTATTGTTTGAGTAATACATTGGGGTTGATTTACTAAAACTGGAGAGTGCAAAATTTGGTGCAGCTGTGCATGGTAGCCAATCAGCTTTTAATTTCAACTTGTTCAGTTAAAGGGGTTGTAAAGGTGCAATTTTTTTTCCCTAAATAGCTTCCTTTACCTTGTAGTCATCCTTCACTTACCTCATCCTTCGATTTTGCTTTTAAATGTCCTTATTTCTTCTGAGAAATCCTCACTTCCTGTTCTTCTGTCTGTAACTCCACAGATATTCCGACCGGGTGTATGCTCCATTGTACATTTGCTGTCAGAATTTCCGACAACAAATGTTTGAGAGCTGGTTTTCAATTTTTTCGACAACAAAAGTTCTTGTCGGAAAATCCGATCATGTGTATGCAATTCCTAGGCACAAAAATCCTACGCATGCTCGGAATCAATTCAACGCATGCTTGGAATCATTAAGCTTAATTTTTCTCGTCTCGTTGTAGTGTTGTACATCACCGCGTTCATGACGGTCGGAATTTCCGACAACATTTGTGTGACTGTGTGTATGCAACACAGGTTTGAGCCAACATTCCATCGCAAATATCTGATCGTGTGTACGCGGCATGAGTCTGAAACTGGAGAGTGTATGCTAGGCAAGGCATACAAGGGAAAGGCCAATCGATGCACTAGATGTGTGATTCCCTTGTGGAAGGACCAGGAAGAAGCTGATTTGCAAAGTTGCAAGTGAAAATAGAATTTAGAAATTATATAATAGGGTGTTATTGTAGTGATTTTGCAATGTGTGTAAACTTGAAAAAAAACTCAGCGAATCTGAGTATAAGGATAAAAAAAAAATGCATTATTTGTAATAGAAATACATGGCAATGACCATTGTCTTTTATGATATATAAGGCTGTTTTTATGATGCAGCCCATTAATCTATTCTAGAATTACAGTAGAGACTAGAGAGTTTTTTTTAATAAACATTAATTGAGATTCTACATGCAGATATGAAATCTGTTTGTGCAATTGAGATTGCACTCACAGGCTTCAAAATCAATACAGTCATGGTTCATTGAGATGCCACTTGCAGTTGAACAAGTGGAATCTCACAGAATTTTTACTGGTATGGCCTTGGCTGCCTCTGCTTCTTTTCAAGAAGAAGTTTTAAAGTGGCTGCAAGTCAGCAAGTTATCTGATATGAAAAAATCTCCTCTTGGAAGGGACACATTTGTCATTCCTGAGGCCCCGTACACACGACCGAGTTTCTAGGCAGAATTCAGCCAGAAACTCGATCGGAGCCGTATTCTGCCGAGAAACCAGGTCGTGTGTACACTTTTGGCCGAGGAAACTGACGAGGATCTCGTCGGGCCAAATAGAGAACATGTTCTCTATTTCCTCGTTAGTCAATGAGGAAACATGGCTCGCCGAGATCCTCGGCGGCTTCACAAGGAACTCGACGAGCAAAACGATGTGTTTTGCTCGTCGAGTTTCTCGGACGTGTGTACGGGGCCTAAGTTGAGGGAACTATTCACTATGGCCTGACATGTCCAGTTTAGCTGGTTACTTTTTTTTTTCCCTTGAAAATAACCAATGAGGGTATTTGTTGCAGCCTGTGTTACCCCACTTACAACATGACTGTTATCTGAGTTTTCATTAAAATTCAGAATCAGAGTGTATTACAGTGCACCTTACTATGTATATTGCATTTCTAATATTGAAAGAATGCATTTTACATCCGTGTTCTTTTTTTTTTTTTTATCTAGAAACAGGACACGAACTTCAATTAGTCCAGGAACATATGGCTATGGAAAGATTCCTTATATACTACCACTACAAAGTGACACAGGCCAAAACATCCCAAGAAAAAGAAGACAGATTCAGCTAGGACGACAGCCTGTGTCTGGACAAAATGCAGCCCAGAGCCAGTCCTTCATCCTCCCATCAACTCATCGCAGTAATCTTTACCAGGATGAGCTCTATTCTCCAATTAGGCAAGAGCCTTCACAGTCTTCATCAAATCCGCAGTTTTCTCATTCCCAGCCCCTTCCAGTGGCACAAAGTTCATTCCCTGATGCTCCCAGACAAGGTTCCACCTCCCTAAATCTGCTCCGAGATAAACCACTGGCACAACGTGGATCTACAGCCATTACTTGTACTGGTGCCTACAAACAGTACAAATTGTGCAATAAACAGGTATGTGCAATTTTTTTTATTTTTTTGTATCTGTGCCGCTAGCCACATTTTATGATTGCAGTACAAAGGGGAGTTTGTATCTAACACAATATAGTTATTTGGTTACAATATCTTGCGATTCCATTCAAGCCCTCAATATAATTGGTAATCCATGATAAAGGGGGAGTATTGTTGCCCCAAAAAGCAGTGGCTGTTTTTATGTGATCAAACGATGAACATATAAAATCATCTTGGGCTCTAAAATTCAAAATTGTAAATAAAACTAAAGTGACTGGTGCATATTTGTTGACAACCCCACCTAAAGTCGAAATTCATTCAAAAGCGAACTAAGGCTAAACCTACTCCCATTCCCATTCTAAGCCTATTCTATCTAACCCAATTCAGAAGCTGCTCCAACCCAGTTTCATGATCAGCTGTCAGTGGCGGCTTCAGTGTAGAAGAGGGGCAGTCGACAATGGATGCCCCATAGTGCCCCATAGTAAGCCCTATGGGTGATGTCATCTGCCAGGCAATTGTAGCTGTTGCCGGCAATCTCTCCTGCACACAGAAGCCACTACTGGAGAGAATATTTGACTGGGCCGGAGTGGCTTCAGAATAGGTAAGTATACAGATATTCTTTACAGGGTTTGATAGAATAGACTTATCATAGGGTAGGGAGTAGGTTCAGGCTTAGTTAGCTTTTGACTGAACTTTCTCTTTAAAGTCAACAGAGGTGAAATGTTAGCCCATCAGATCAATAGGGGTCCTTAACTGTTACTAGGGGTTAGGGTGGTATTCATTTCCCTCATCAAAGCCCAGTTTGTTTGTGAGCTTTAGATTAAAATAATTCGGTATCGTGAACATCAGTGAGTTGCATAGCTCACTTCCTGAATCTTCAGCAATGTGATCTTTATTATCCCACGTGACCATAGAACAGTTGACATTCAGTAAAAGATTCTAAAGGTAATATTTTGTTTTCCACTATTTAAGTTCCACCATAAGAAGTGTAAGACACTGAAATGTTGGTCAATATATTTGACTATATTTAAAGTGTTTGTAAAGGCAGATGTTTTTTTTTATCCTAATGCATTCTATGCATTAAGATAAAAAGCCTTTTGTGTGCAGCAGCCTCCCTAATACTTTCCTGAGCTCCCACTTGATCCAGTGATGTCCATGAGTGCCTCCGCCCTCAGGGACTCTCCCTCCTAATTGGCTGAGACACAGCAGCGGTGCCATTGGCTCCCACTGCTCTGAATCAAAGTCAGTTAGCCAATGAGGAGAGAGCAGTGCACGGCTGAACTGTGGCTCCATGTCTGAATGGACATACAGAGCGACGGCTTGGCTTGTGTGCCCCCATAGCAAGCTGCTTGCTGTTGGGGCACTCAACAGGAGGGAGGGGCAAGGAGCAACCGACGAGGGACCCAAGAAGAAGATGATCTGAGCTGCTCTGTGCAAAGCCACTACACAGAGCAGGTAAGTATAATATTTTTGTTATTTTTATATACTGTAAAAAAAAAAAATAGACTTTACAATCACTTTAAGAAAAATCTGCCAAAGTGTGAATTCTAGATGCCAAGGGCCATCCTATAAAATAAAAATTGGACTTTGTGGTCTTGGTTATAAGCTAAACCCAGAAATGTTAGTGAAGATATTTTAACAAGCTATTTAAAAAAAATGTGCCAAAGGATGAATTCTAGACACTGAGGACTGTAAAATCCTTAAAGCGTAAGTTCATCCTTTTACAAAAATTGAAAAGGTGAACTTACACCTTCCTAAAACCCCTGGTCTCCGCTGCACCTACCTTCGTGGGTGGTTAGATCTCACTGCCCAGGCAGCCAGTATAGCAGTCAGAGATTTAAAGTCTAGCCCTCCCCCCTCTTTCTTTAGGGCTTCTGGGGGGAATCAGAGCTATTCCGATTGGTCAAGTGAACACACATGCCAGTGTTAATTCACCTTTTTTTTTATTTCTGTCAAAATGTGAATTTACTCTTTATTTTTTTGTTGGGATTGTCCTTTTAAGCAGCTCCCTTTCTAAGATTGAATTCAAGTGCTGGTGAGTCCTAATATTAAGTTGGCAACCTGAAGCCCCGATTTTTATCTTAGTGTGTTTTAGGCAAATCTTTAAGGCTTGGTTCACACCGCAGCAAAGAACGGCTCACAGCAGGAGTCTGTAGCATCTCTGTTCACTGTTTCAGGTCAGATTTCAGCCCACATTTTTGGCTGAATTCGGACCTTAAATGGATCAGAAGAAGAACATGACTCCTGTGCAATTCGCACTGGAGCCGCTCCGAGGATGTGTGAACCGGCGCCATAGAGAGCGGGTTACAATCTCCTGAAATGCAAATTAGATGCGGTGAAAACCCGCACCCAATTCGCAATGATGTGAAACCAACCTGACTCTTACTATAAAAAGAGGAATTATAAGAGGTTCAATAGAACTCTGCTCATTAAAATGTTATCTTCTCTATATGATTCCTATATAATATTAGTTTAATATTGCTGTACCAATTGATCCTAAACCATAAATAACTTCCCCATCATATATTTTACAGTCATATGTAACTGTTCAGTAAAATACTTAATGTTTTAAAAATAAAATCCTTGTATGGCATTTCACGATGAGGAACCTATGTTATACATTAGGTCGATTTTAAAGAGACAAGAGTAAATATACTGTGTGTTATTTTATACACTTAAAACCGCATGGGTGGAAAAAATTGCAGTCTGACCAAATAAATCACAGACAACGGGAAGTAAGTGATTTTCAAAATGTGTCCCAGTAGAAAGGAAAACAGAAGTGCACTGTAGCTTTTTTCAGTGGTTTGAATGTCTCCAATTTGTACAAATGCATTACTTTTAGGGGATTTCTACTCAGTTGGAGAGTCTTTCTTTACTTCTTGCTGTGTATTTGTGAGGGGAAGGAAATTTAATTTGATCATTCCCTTTTCTCTCAAAAGCTAAAAAAATGTATTGTTGATATAGGGCTCCATTCACAAAGCAGTATTTTCTTCTTTAAAAGTTTTGGTAAAATGCACCATAGCTTTTTTTTAAATGTTTTTCCAGTTCCTGTTTTCCAGTGGCTACGTCTCCTTGTAATGGAGTCACCCTTGCATGTGTGCTATCAACTGGCACTACAACCAAAAGTCTGTACACTGCATGCATGAACACAAACAGCTAACCCCAAAGCCTATGGTTGCAAGCCATTCTCCTACACCCCTATCCTTCCACCTCTTAACAAATTGATTGACAGTATATGGGGCCTGTACTATCCATTGTGACATGTTCCCTGTGATATGCTCTGTGTGCATGCTTCCCTACTGGGAGGTTCAGGGATCTGAAGCCGTTGGTAAAGAAGGGTGAAAAAAGTGATTGCTGGGCACACATTACAGTAAACAATATGCTGCTTGATCACAATGCATTAATATAAAAAGCTTATGTAGCGCTACCCCCTCAGGAGCCGCTGATTGATTTGGGATCAGCGTATTAAATTACCTCTATGTGGTGTCTAGGGGTGAAGTTAGTGAGTAGAGTAGTAATTGAATGTCCAATCTGTAGATGAAGTTTTCTGAATGCTTTATCTCTTGGTCCAACACGACCAACACATCAACTTGAGGTAGACAGGATAGGTTGATGAAAGTAGAATAACCTTGCAGTATCAGGCTTTGGATAAGGAAAGCAGTCCTGCCTTCTGTAGTTGCATCAGTATGTCGCCACTCTAGTCGAAGTGGGTGAAGTGCCCCTGGACAGACCCCTGCCACAGGCCTGGCAGCCAGAGTGTCACTTAAAGGTTCTGGGAGGAACAAGTCTCTGCCACAGACTTGGCTTGGATTGAATGTTGAGACCTCTGCCACAGGCCTAGTGCAAAGTTAAGTTAGGTGATAGAGCTAATCCTCCCAGTAAATCACGTTAGGGTCACCGGCTGACAGTGTGAGTGTACCTGTCAATGTCCGGTCACCAGATCCCCGATGGTTCATTCAAGCCCTTTTGGATAACCTGCCTCCGGGTTCTCCTCAAGCCGATCCCCCACTGAACGGCATACAGCCTGGGATCTCCTCAGTAGAAGTGGGGACCCAGTAAGTCACTGGGGCCCCTTGGTAGCATCAGTCGCTCCAGGCCAGGAGGGCCCAGAGTCAGGAACTCCGCGTAGCACGCGACCCCAGGCCAGGTAGGCCATAGTGGTGGGGCCCGTGATGTGCGCACACCCTAAAGGTGGGTGCCGCACCTGGAACCAGGAACCCGCGAAGAACCCAGAACAATGGCTTCCGCCACAGAAATACCCCTCCCCAGCATGCCCCACGAGGGAAAACTCCTCACATTGGTTGCTGGGGAGAAGTGGCTCCGTCTGGACCTCTCTGGCGCCACCTGTCGCCCAGGGATGAAACTGCATCCCTGCAACACAGACTGACCCACAGAACAATCCAGATTTGGCGACAGCCAAATTTGACTAAAATCAAGAATGAGAGCAACATAACTCTTCTCATTCCCCACTAAATTTAACATAGCGTCCTTTCTGAAAGTAAAGGGGCGCTACACTTTTAGTCTAAGTGCAGTAAAAAAGCAAACACATAAATCAACGCAAGAAACAAGCATTACAGTCAGTCAGGTGTGTCCCTTGTGCAGATTCCTCTTCTGTTGGGTAAAATCCTCCTTCATCGATGCTCATCCCCCCACCTCTTCCAGTGCAACTTCGTTAATTCGTAAAAGTAATAGTAGTGGTTTCTATAAATAAAGTAGCTTGGCAGAAAAGGTGGGAATAGTTGAGCACTCTTGATGAGTGCCTATGACAGCTACCATAGTTATATACTCCCACCACACCAGAAAACTGTGGGGGTGGGCATCAATTGAGGTGGATTTCACCTAACAGAAGACGCATCAGCACAAGGGACACATCCTACTAGACATGTGCATTCGTTTTTGTCCGAATGCATTTACGTCCGAATTTCAGGTATTTTCGTTATCGTTTTAACAAACGAAAACGAATGTGCACAGTACGAAAACCGAAAGATCCGACATAAACAAATGCTTTATTTTAGTTTTCGTTGCAACAACAGTTCGATATAGATAGGAGAATCGACATGACGCTGACAATAACAATCTGTGTCTATCGAACCTGTGGTCGAATGTGCCTAACCTAACACTATTAGTCCAAGATTATTCTACATAGAGAGAAAAGATTCGACATTGTAGAGAGAAAAGATTCAACATTATATAGAGAAAAGATTCGACATTATAGAGAGAAAAGATTCGACATTATAGAGAGAAAAGATTGCTGCTGGAATTGGGTGGGGGAAGTAAAATTAAAATAATGATGATGATGAATGTTATTGGCTGATTGTAACCAAAGAGGAGGAGCAGTAAAATAGCTATAACTAACTTGGCAATTCAACATGAACAACGAAGATTCGACAAAGCATCAAAAAACATACAAATGTCGAATCAGTCATTGAAGGCTTATGGTGTCTGTTGAAAGTTCTAAGAAGATTCGACGGAGCAGCTAAACTGTACGACGCTGCAATCGTCCATTTCCGGTCAAATGCTCAGCCCATAGGCTCTAGAAGAATTCTAATGTTGGTTGACTAGTAATAATAATTAATAAATCTAATTATTACTGGTCATACAACATTAGAATTCTACTATAGCTAGCTTGTAGGCGGAACATTCGACCGGAAATGTACGATCTCGGCATCGTACAGTTTCGCTGCTCCGTCGAATCTTCTTTGAACATTCGACAGACACCATAAGCCTTCAATGACAGATTCAACCTTAATTAATTCAGATTTTCAGGCGAATGCAATTTCTAACGAAAAACAAAATAAATAAAAACGAATTTCGGGAGTAACTAAATACATTTATTTTTCAGACGAAAACGAAATTCCGAAACAAATATTTCAGTGTGCACATGTCTTCATCCTACTGACCGTCAGTTTTGTCCCTTGTGCTGATTTTTTTTTTTTTACTTTACTTATACTTAGATTTTAATGGTGGGACTAAAACATATGCTAATACTTTAAGTTGTGGCAGCATAAAGGAAGAAAATGGTATCTTAGAGAAGCATAGTATACTGACTTGATCGTTTGTCGCATGTGAATAGCAGTCCCTCTGCATATTTGTATTCCTCCTTGTTTAAGCCTCAAATAATTGGTACAGTAGAGAGGTCATTCTAGATGCTGTGGTTTATTCCACTTAGCTCCTGACATTTTTCGCCTGCTGCTGTTGAAGGCCAGTAGGACCGCAAAATAAGTAAACTTTATCATGGTGTAATATTTGTTCTGTTTCTAGGTCTTTACTGTCACTGTAGACCCTTGTGAAGTTATCTGATATGTTTGGAAGCACAAATGTGAAATTGGCCCTCAGTTTTTTCTATTCGTTTTTTTTTTCCTCTCTGCTTTTGCTGTATAAACAATTATTATGTATTATGTAGAACCCTTAAAACCCAAGTATGGGTAAAACTTAAAAAAAAAACATAAAAAACAAAAAAACAAAAGGACAGTGCTAACATTTATTCTGAAGCGTCCCTCGTGCTTGAAATCTTCTGTTCTCCCCCAATAGGATGGACACAGGCAGCACTCTTCCTAAAGTACCGTATTTTTCGGACCATAAGATGCACCTGACCATAAGATGCACCTAGGATTTAGAGGAGGAAAATTAGAAAAAAATAATATTCTGACCCAAATGGTCTACTGAAATATTTATTAAAATATAACAGAATAATATTTCAACCATGTAAAGTGAACACTATTAGATAACACAGGCTGGATGGGGCACACCACTATAGCTGACTTGTATTAACCCCTCACATGCCGCAGCAGCTGCGGGATATGGCGAGGGCTCACAACAGAGACACAGGCTGGCTAGTATTAGATAACACAGGCTGGATGGGGTACACCATGGATATGGGCTAACAATGGACACACAGGCTGGCTGTATTACATAACACAGGTTGGATGGGGGCACACCATGAATATGATGGAGGAGGGGGTGCACTGATTCCTGTATGATGGAGGAAGGGGGCAATGATCCCTGTATGATGGAGGGGGGGGGCACTGATCCATGTATGATGATGGAGGAGGCGGGGGACACTGCCCCCCTCTTCCATCATACAGGGATCAGTGCCCCCTCCATAATACAGGGATCATTGCCCCCCTCCACCATCACACAGAAATCAGTGCACCCCCTCCTCCATCATATTCATGGTGTGCCCCTATCCAGCCTGTGTTATGTAATACAGCCAGCCTGTGTGTCCATTGTGAGCCCATATCCATGGTGTGCCCCATCCAGCCTGTGTTATCTAATACTAGCCAGCCTGTGTCTCCGTTGTGAGCCGTCGCTATATCCCGCAGCTGCTGCGGCATGTGAGGGGTAATACGAGTCGGCTATAGTGGTGTGCAGCAGCATCTTACACGGCGCAACACAGTGACGTTGTGTGGGCGTGCATTTGCGCACTGCAAAGCTTCCTGGTGGCTACAATGGCCGCCCCCTGTCCCTACTGTGTAATACTGCTGGGAAAAAGATGCCGCAGACAGATGCCCCCCCCCCCGTGATCTCAAGCTGATCGCGCTGACTGCCTGCTCTCTACGGACATGCTCTCTGACCACCGGTATGTTAAAAGGCGAAGTCGGGGGGGCGTGGACATTCAGTATTCGGACCATAAGACGCAGGCACATTTTCCACCATATTTTTGCGGGGAAAAAATGCGTCTTATCGTCCGAAAAATACGGTACCTGTGACAGGTCCCTTTTGATCTATTAATGCCCATAGCACTGGAAGATTGTGGCTGCAGGGTATGGGGATTTCAACTAAGACAGCCAGCACCAGCGCAAGGGACACTTCTGGGTAAATGTAAGGATCGCCCCTTGTGCTGATTTTTTTTTTTTTTATCTAAAATTCGTCTCTATGGCTTCTACATTGTTCTTTTAATACAGAAAGTGCTTTAAATATTGCCTCATTGTAATCATTTGTCTCTGGTTAATCATTTGCCACTATTCTAATTTTTTTGTGAAAAGTTTTGGAGGTTTCAATGTAACTAATGAAGAATATTAAGGATTTTACTCTTCCTGTAGCCTCATAAAAGCTGGCTTGCTTTGTGCAGTGTGCAGGGTTTAGGGAATTCTAATGACCATGTTCAAGTCTGCTTAAATGTGATGGTCTTTTCTACAAAAATTGTGTAGTTGTAAACATATAGGGCTAGATTCATATAGCCCGCCGTAAGTTTGTGCGGGCGTAGCGTATCTCACATACGCTACGCCGCCGTAACTTAGTGAGGCTGGGGCTGGATTCACAAAGAACCTGCGCCCTAAGTTACGGTGGCGTAGCGTAAATCTGCCGGCGTAAGCGTGCCGAATTCAAATTGTTAAGAGGTGGGCGTGTTTTATGTAAATAATACATGACCCCACGTAAATGACGTCTCTAACGAACGGCGCATTTGCCGTCCGTGAACGTATCCCAGTGCGCATGCTCCTAATCACGTCGCAAATAGTCAATGCTTTCGACGACGCAAAATTCTACACTGTCCCGACGTCCATACTTAACATTGGTTACTCCTCATATAGCAGGAGTAACCTTACGCTGGAAAAAGCCTTACGTAAACGACGTAAAAAAATCCGCCGGGCGCACGTACGTTTCTGAATCGGCGTATCTAGCTCATTTGCATATTCTACGCCGAAATCAAAAGAAGCACCACCTAGCGGCCAGCGTAAATATGCACCCTAAGATACGACGACGTAAGAGACTTACGCCGCTCGTATCTTAGCCTAATTTAAGCGTATCTGGTTTCCAGAATACGCCTAAATTTACGACGGCGTAGATTCAGAGTTACGACGGCGTATCTACTGATACGCCGCCGTAACTCTCTCTGAATCTAGCCCATAGTCTATTATAATTTGTACACATTACACTTTCCACTAGATTCACATTGTATTCTACCTGGGTTTATAGTCATTTGCAATATACGTAATCTACTTTATTTGTCAATGGACATTTTAAAAGCTAGTTGTGAAGCAGACACACCTTTGATTTAGCAATATATTTGCAAAATCTTAATACTATGTGTAAATCTTTCTTCACCTAATTTTGTGAAAATATAGGGAGGAGATGGTTATAATTTCAGCTGCACTAGCTGTACTATACGACCAAGTTAAACCTTCCTGCTTAACAACACAACAAATGCAGTTAAAATTGTGTAGTCCACACCCAGCTAAAGAGACAAAATAAATGCCCCACTTAAAAATGTGCATATAGTTCATGGGCCTGAAATTCAATGTTGTGGTTGAAGTAAAGCTCCCTGGTGGGTACTTACACGCATCATAAAACCCACATGTGTAACACACTGCAATTCACTTATGCAGCATTGGTGGCCCACTACTGGAGAATTGCCTCAAAATGAACCTAACTAATGAACGACCTATTCTTTGACCTCTCTATAAGCAGGAAAATACTGTAACAATTAGAGAAGCACTATAAGACACATTGCTCAGTATGAATGAAGCTTAAGAAATATGAGACATGACAGAGAGCAGGGGTCTGCATGTCATCAAACATAAGATTAGTCTTCGTCCTTGAATTCAATAATGTTTTCTTGTATCTATAGCTACAGGCAATAATGTGATTTAAAAGATGTAGCCCAAAATGAATATTTTCAGCACATGTTTTATTAATGTTCCCGTGGTAGTAAATATTGCTGAATAATGTTTGGCAATTATGGTAATTCCATTGTAAATTGGAAAGTCTGAGACCCTGGAAGTGACCTATGACATTTTGAACCTAATGATTTCTTAGGTTGCTATGTACTTTGTGATTTGATAATGAAGAGGAAGCTAACTGGAGATGCCTGTAGATTTTAACTAGAGGGAAAAAGTAACTCTGGACTGTGACAGCAACTAAATAAACTGGAAGAAAGGAACAAAAATGACTTGTCATCTTTCAATCTAGGCCACTTGTATTTATTTGTAAAAGCAAAAATAATAGCTTGTCTTTATTTTTTCTTAGGCAATATATATTTACGAAAGGCAAATCCACTTTGCACTGCAAGTGCACTTTCAAGTGCAGTCGCTGTAGATCTGAGGGGGACATGCAAGAGAAATAAAAACCAACATTTTTGCTTGCACATGATTGGATGATAAAATCAGCAGATCCTCCCCTAATTTCAGAGCTTCGGCTTAGATCTACAGGGATTGCACTTACAAGTGCACATGTAGTGCAGAGTGCATTTCCCTAGTAAATCAACCCCATAGTGTATATAAATTTAACAAATTATACATTTTCAGTCTCTCTTGGGTGAGTTAAAAAGATCTGCAATATTTCATACACTAGAAGTATATGAAGGATACTTTTGCATGTGTTTTCATCTTTAGACTATAAATGCTACTAAGTATGATAGAGTGAGAAGACATGAGTCAAGCGAGCCATCAGCACATTAACCCTGTGGAGGTTACAGTGATAATCTAAATCTACTTGTATCTACAACAAATAATAAAACCATAGCTACTGAATATAGCATAGGTGATTTAGATGTGCAGTTCTCATTACACTATTTATGATAATATCACTGATATACTCAATGTAATATAGTTCCTTTTTTATTTGCACAAAAAAATTGTTTCATCAAAGCAATATAACTTTTTACTAATTGTGCACACATGAAACTGGTTCCTTTTACAATTTTAAAGTAAGCAATCAAGCTTGTTCAGAGACTTATTGAACTGCAAGTTTCCATGTCCTCCATGGTATCTATCTTTACTGTACTTATAAGTAGAGTTGAGCGGACACCTGAATGTTCGGGTTCGGGTCCGAACCCGAACTTAAAAAAAAAAGTTCGGGTCCGAACCCGAACTCCGAACCCCATTGTAGTCAATGGGACACAGACTTTTAGAAAAAAAAAAATGCGCGGAGGTCCCCGCAAATTCAATAACCAGACCCTTTAGGTCTGGTATGGATATTAAGGGGAACCCCGCCGTCAATTAAAAAAAAATAATGACGTGCGGTTCCCCCTAAATATCCATAACCAGACCTTTCAGGTCTGGTATGGATATTAAGGGGAACCCCGCCGTCAATTTAAAACAAAAATGACCTGCGGTTCCCCCTAATAATCCATAACCAGACCCGTTATCCGAGCACGTTGACCTGGCCGGCCGCAGAAAAGAGGGGGGGACAGAGTGCGCCCCCCCCTCTCCTGAACCGCACCAGGCCACATGCCCTCAACATGGGGAGGATGTCCCCATGTTGATGGGGACAAGGGTCTCATCCCCACAACCCTTGCCCGGTGGTTGTGGGGGTATGCGGGCGGGAGGCTTATCAGAATCTGGAAGACCCCTTTAACAAAGTGGACCCCCAGATCCTGACCCCCCCCTGTGTGAAATGGTAATGGGGTACACTGTACCCCTACCATTTCACGAAGGAAGTGTAAAGTCTTGTAAAAAAACACACACACACACACCGTAGAATAAAGTCCTTTATTAATAAAAAAAAAAAAAGAAAAAAACTCCAGCGGTGATAATCCACTCGCTTCCTGCTTCAACGTTGTCCTGATCCTGCGATGGCTGCGGGTGATCTCCAGCGATGAGAATATCCTGCGACGGGTGATCTCCGCTCCAGCGGTGAGAAGATCCATTCATCCAGAGCGCAGCATCCCCGACCTCCTCTCACCGCTGGACACAGCCCAGCGCATGACGCGCTGAAGCTACGTCACTGGGTAAGCCCCGGCTTCCCTCTTCCTGGGCTTTCCCAGTGACGTAGCAGAGGGTACGTCAGAGAGTGCGGGGTCACATGACGGGTGGCCCTGCCTCCTCTATATAAGTAATGTCACAGCTTCAGCGCGTCATTCGCTGGGCTGTGTCCAGCGGTGAGAGGAGGTCGGGGATGCTGCGCTCCGGATGAATGGATCTTCTCATCGCTGGAGCGGAGATCACCCGTCGCAGGATCTTCTCATCGCTGGAGATCACCCGCAGCCGTCGCAGGATCAGGACAACGTTGAAGCAGAAAGCCGGGAACGAGTGGATTATCACCGCTGGAGTTTTTTTTGTTTTTTTTATTAATAAAGGACTTTATTCTACGGTGTGTGTGTGTGTGTTTTTTTTTTTACAAGACTTTACACTTCCTTCGTGAAATGGTAGGGGGGGTCAGGATCTGGGGGTCCCCTTTGTTAAAGGGGTCTTCCAGATTCTGATAAGCCTCCCGCCCGCATACCCCCACAACCACCGGGCAAGGGTTGTGGGGATGAGACCCTTGTCCCCATCAACATGGGCACCTTCTCCCCATGTTGAGGGCATGTGGCCTGGTGCAGTTCAGGAGAGGGGGGTGCCGCACTCTGTCCCCTCCTCTTTTCTGCGGCTGGCCAGGTCAACACGCTCGGATAACGGGTCCGGTTATGGATATTTAGGGGGAACCGCACGTCATTTTTGTTTTAAATTGACGGCGGGGTTCCCCTTAATATCCATACCAGACCTGAAGGGTCTGGTATGGATATTTAGGGGGAACCGCACGTCATTTTTTTTTTAATTGACGGCGGGGTTCCCCTTAATATTCATACCAGACCTAAAGGGTCTGGTTATTGAATTTGCGGGGACCTCCGCACATTTTTTTTCCCAAATTTCGATCCCGGACCTGAACTTTTTCCAATTATTCGGGTTTGGGTCCGGGTTCGGGAAAAACCCAAAGTCCGTACCGAACCCAAACTTTACAGTTCGGGTTCGCTCAACCCTACTTATAAGGCAAAAAAAATACTATTATAATAATAATGATGGGCCAGATCCACGTAGATTGGCGTAACTTTAAATGGGCGTAGCTTATCGTAGTAACGCTACGCCGCCGCAACTTTGAGAGGCAAGTGCTGTATTCACAAAGCACTTTCCTCTAAAGTTACGATGGCGTATCGTAAATCTGCCGGCGTAAGGGCGCGGAATTCAAATGATAAAGATGTGGGCGTGTTTTATGTAAATTCTACTTGACCCCACGTAAATTACGTATTTTTTGAACGGCGTATGCGCCGTCCGTGGGGGTATCCCATGCGCATGCTCGAAATCACTTCGCAAATAGTCAATGCTTTCGACGTGAACGTAATTTACGTAAAGCCCTATTCGCGAACGTTTTACGCAAACGACGTATTCGACGGAAAATTTGACGCTGGCCCGACGCGGAAATCAACGGAAGCGCCACCTAGCGGCCAGCGTAAATATGCACCTTAGATCCAACGGCGTACTAAGACGTACGTCAGTCGGATCTAGCCCAGCTTCAGGCGTATCTTGTTTTGTGGATACAAAACAAAGATACGCCGGAGCATCCTAGAAGTTACACGGCATATCAAAAGATACGCCGACCTAACTTCTTTGTGGATCTGGCCCGATATACACTGTGATCAGCATTAACGAGTACACAATTTTTTTTTGCTACATAAAGTTTTTTTTTAAATTTTGAAAAAACTGAGTTTTATAGAACATTTGTTAAGCTCGTTACATGAAAGTAAGATCACTAATACAACTTAGATCACCAAATCTTCAGTTTTTACTCAAATTAGTTGTTTCAAAAATGAATACACCCCACAACAAAAACTACTACATCTAGTGTTTTGTACGACCTCCATGAGTTGTAAGGACAGCACCAAGTCTTTTAGGGATGGAATGAACAAGTTGGCATCATCTATCTTTTTCCATTCTTCAAGAACGACCTCTTTTAGAGCTTGGATGGAGAGTGATGCACAAATTGTCTCTTCAGAATTCCCTCTAGGTGTTCGATTGGGTTCAGATCAGGAGACATACTTGGCCACTGAATCACTTTTACCCTGTCCTTTTTCAGAAATGCAACAGTGGCCTTAGATGTGTGTTTTGGATCATTGTTCTGTTGGAAAAATGCATTGCGACCAAGGGTATGGAGTGATGGTAGCATCATCTCTTTCAATATAGAGCAGCACATCTGTGAATTCATGATACCGTCAATGAAATGCAGCTCTCCGACACCAGCAGCACTCATGCAGCCCCACAGATGGACACTGCCACCACCATGTTTCACTTTAGTCACCATGCATTTTTCTTTGTACTCATTACCTTTGCGACACCATACAGTTTTTAAGCCATCGGTTCCAAAAACCTTTATCTTGGTCTCGTCACTTCAGAGAAAAGAGTCCCAGGAGTTTTCTTCTTTTTCAGCATGGGTCCTGGCAAATTCTAGGCAAGCTTTTTTGTACATGGGCTTTAGGAGAGGCTTCCTTTGTGGACAACACCCATGCATGCCATTCCTCTGCAGTGTATGCCAAATTGAAAGGCCTGGACATCTCTGTGAGAATGCAGTCCCATCCTTGTTAACTTTTTGTATCACTTTTGCCACAGTATTCTGACTGATAAGAAAAGCTTTGCTGATTTTCTTGTAACCTTCACCTTTCTTGTGTAAATAAATGATTTTCTTTCTTAGGCCTTGTGACATTTCTCTTCCATGTGGTGCCATTGCTGACAGCATGAAATGGGATTTTCTTTGTTAAGTAGCGCACTTTTATAATCAACTGTCTGCTGGACACCTGTTTAATGAATAATTAGACTCGCTTGTAGTTGAATTCTTGTTAATTAGGATTTTGTTGTCTTAAATGTAGCTTTTCTCCTAAGACTTTCATTGGGGTGTATTCATTTTTGCAACATGGTCTTGAATGAATTTGTTAGGAAAAAAACTTTTTTGTGTATGAAAATTAACAAATTCTGGTTGCAATCAATGGCCAGCATTTGTGCGAGTATTTTGTAGTATAGTGTCCCATAGAAAATGTTGATTCTGAAAGGAAAATAAAGGTTTTCTGTTGGGGTGTACTCAGTTATCATTATACAGTGGGGATCGAAAGTTTGGGCACCCCAGGTAAAAACTTGTATTATTGTGCATAACGAAGCCAAGGAAAGATGGAAACATCTCCAAAAGGCATCAAATTACAGATTAGACATTCTTATAATATGTCAAAAAAGTTTCTTGCTTTAACTTCCACTGTTCCTGATGACTGTCATTTCTTAATTACATTCCGAACAGAGGATATTGACATGTGAAAACGCTTTGCTATCTTCTTATAGCCTTCGCCAGCTTTGTGAGCGTCAACTATTTTCAGTTTCAGTTTTCTAGACAATTGCTTAGAAGAACCCATGGTGCTGATTGTTGGGGCAAGGTCAGATGAGTCTGGGCATTTAAAACCTTTGAGATTGACATCACCTGGTCTTCCCAGACGATGATTGAGAACAATCCATAACACTGGCAGGTCTCAGCTTTGCAAAGGGGGCAGTGCATGCTATAAATTCTGCAGGGTGCCCAAACTTTTGCAGACGCCATTTTTTTGTTTTCTGTCATTTTGAAAGTGTAAATGATGGAAATAAAATCTAACTTTTTTTGACATATTATAAGAATGTCTAATCTGTAATTTGATGCCTTTTGGAGATTTTTCCATCTTTCCTTGGCTTTGTTATGCACATTAAGCCCTGGTTCACACTGGGCTTACGATTTGGAACGATTTGAGATGCGATTTGACATGTCAAATCGCATCTCAAATCGGCGGCAATTGTCGGCAATGGCACTGTCCTAATCAGTGCGACGCCATTTCAAAAAGTAGTTCCTGTACTACTTTTTGCGATTTCGGGCCGCGATTTACATTAAATTGCAGCCAAAAATCGCGGCAAAATTGCGGCCGCGAAATCGCGGTAAAATCGCGCATTTTACCGCGATTTTGAATTCGCAGCAGTGTGAACCTAGGCTTATACAAATTTTTACCGGGGATGCCCAAACTTTTGATACCCACTGTGTATATATATATATATATATATATATATATATATATATATATATATATATATATATATATACACACACACACACAGATAATATATTAAATATATATTATGCACTGTCCGTGATACTTTTTTTATTTGCACTAACATATAATTTTTCATGGAAGAGCTACAATCACCTCAAGTATGTAAATATGTATTATAAAATAATAACTGACTATTACAAGTAAAAAAAAAAAAAAGCTTTTGCTGCAATATTTACCGTACCTTCAGAGCTACCCCTACAGTAACATCTTTCTGACACTATATGTTGCATGTCTTTTAGGTTGACTGACAACCAGCATTATTCAACCCATTTCCTCTGATCCAAGCCTGTAATGCAACCAACCCAGGACAGAGTCATTGCATAGCCTGGACTGAGAGTACTGCTACACTGCATGGTGCTCACACATCATTAGGTGTCCACCATTCAGTACAGGCATAAACACTGCCCAGTGATGCCATTTCCCTATGGGGATACTAGCCAGACATATAGGCTAGTATCCCCATAGCAAGGAAGCAGTGAGTGTTTAGCAAAGCCTTACATGCTTGTGTCAGCCGCACAATGATGAAAAGAACTGGGCTCTTTGGCACTTTTTGTGACTAAAGGCAATTAGGCCTAAGTCCAAATATAGGAAATTATGTCAGAAAAAAACCCTTCCCTAGAGTTCCTTGGGCACTGAACCTAGAATGTTAAATATTAAATAAAAATAATGATTTGTTTTGTGTGTGTTTACATTTCTCTCTTACTCACATGCATCAGTGGGCTGGTTAGAGGTCTGAGGGACCCCCTAACAAAAACATAAACTTCCCTTTGCACAGTGCCAGTCATCATCTGGCTAAAGTGCTTTGGAGGGACCTCCATTTTTTGGAGAAGTTTGCTTCAAAGCACACCCAATGCTGTTATCATCGTAGGAAAGGGGGCCATAGGGGCGCCACTCTATTGTTGTGGAGATACCAGCCTACAGGTCTGGCATGGTAGGCTGGTGTGCTCATGGGACACACTGTTTTGTTTTAATATTTTTCATTTGAAAATATACATTAACCCACCTAAGTGCTGAAACTGTGTATAGTAAACTGTGTTAATCCACAGTTTCAGCGATAGGTTTTTTGATATGACAATCTTCGATCTAGCAAATAAATGATGGAACATAAGAATGTGTAATGTTATAAGGAATATTGTTAATAACAATAAAAATTTTGATTATAAAAAAAAAAAATCCACAGTTTCAGCTCTATGAAAAGCATGCTGACAAATGGATGAAAATGCATTCTTGTTATTTAACAGGATTTACCCAAAGATGAAAAAGAACTGCTACGATGTTATTAATATTGGTTGTGGCAAGATTTAAGATAACGAGGACCAGAAAATGCTGGGCGAATCTTGTTGAACATCACTTGGGCAAATTTAGCTATTTTTCTCACTGGCTAAATTTAAATATTGATAAATACACCCTGATGTTTCTGTGATGTAAAAGCATCAAGCCAGGTGCTCATTGGCCCTATTCCATGAAGGCCAGGGGTGTCACTGAGAGTTTGGATAGTCTGCTGCCAAAAATATCTCTATAGACTAATAATTCTTGCTTGCTGTAGATAATGTTTAGATAAGTGGGAAGAATGTGTCAACATGTTGTAACTGTAAAGGACCATCACTATGTCTGTATCTGGATTATTTAAGCCTTGCAGTCAAAGTGCCTAAATACTTGTTTTAGATTAGTATAAACTATATGTAGCGGAATGCTTGGTGTACAATTGAATGCTCATAGCACACTTCTAAAAGTAATATTAGCTTTGATGTTTCCTAAAGTATCTTTTTGTTTTTAATTAAATAATTGAAACGAGCATTAATTAAAGTGTTACTAAACCCACAACAGTAAAATAAGTGTGTATATGCAGTAAAGCATGCTTGTTATACTCAATCTGGAATTTAAGGGATTAATCCTCTGCATTGTGTAAAACGTCTGTTTTATCCTGTATGCACAGATCCTTCCCCTCCTGCACTGTCTATCTGGGGGAGGCCAGCTAACACAGGCAGGGTAGCACATGCTCAGTTGTGTCTTTAATGCTGGAGAGAACAGTTACTTGTTCTCAGAGATAACCAGGTCACATGATATTAACATCACACATGTGGGCGTGTATACAGGCTGCAGTGGAAATCTCCTCCTACCTGAACTCTCAGCACTGGAGAAACTCTGCAGTTTATCATGTAACCGGGGTATGCAGATCATCCAAAAAGGTACATAGTGGCAGGGTGGCTTTGGCCAATTATGGCTCAGGAGGTTTAGTTCACGCCCCACACTATAAAAGGCTGCCTTGTGTAGTGTGTTGCGGTGGTTAAAAGAGAGAAGACAGAGAGAGAGAGAGTGTAATTTTTAGTAGGTAGATAGAGCAGGCAGGCAGGCTAGTCAGTTAAAGTTACAGTGTGTAGAGGATATATATGCATCCCAGGTGTTGTATATATATTTATACACTGTATAGTTTAGCTAGATCAGCTCTTCCTAATTTACTGGCAGGCAGGTGATTGTGCTAGCTGCAGTATCCTCACGTGGTTTATTGCCTTTGTCCTCTGTAGTTTGCACATAAAGCTACTTGGTGTGTACTTCCCGTGTCCTCTGCAGTTTGCACCTAAAGCTACACGGTGTGTACTGCCCATGTCCTCTGCAGTTTGCACCTAAAGCTACGTAGTGTGTGTACTGCCTTTGTCCTCTGCAGTTTGCACCTAAAGCTACTTGGTGTGTACTGCCTGTGTCCTCTGCAGATTGCACCTAAAGCTACGTAGTGTGTACTGCCCGTGTCCTCTGCAGTGTACACCTAAAGCTACGTGGTGTGTGTACTGTCTGTGTCTGTGCTATTTTTCTCAATGATTTTCATCCATATTGCAGGGACCAGACATTATATTAAAGCCGCAAGCAGTTTTAAATTACCTTTTTCTTATTGTAATCTAATTTTGTGCAGGGACAGTTCTTAACACGTGTCACTTCAAAGGCATACTATAGACACCCAGCAGGTACGATATTTAAAGGAATTTTTCATTTATTTATTTTTTTAATTTAAGCATCATTAAAATCACTGCTCCAGAAAAAACAACTGTTTTTAAAACATTTGTCCATTGATACATGTTCCCTGGGGCAAGACCTGGGTTCTCAAAGACGTTTTACGACAATAACTTGCATATTAGGCTTTAAAATAAGCACTTTTGAATTCGAACGTTGGAGTCCCAATGTTCGCGCGAACGGTCGGTCCGTTCGAAGGTTCTGGTGCGAACCGAACAGTTCGGCTCATCCCTACTTACCAACATCAGAACATAATCCCAATAGTTAAGTATGGTAAAGGGCATATCAAGATTTGGGCTTGCTTTGTGGCCTCAGGAGGGGAAATTAATTCCCAAATTTACCAAAATATCTTGCATGATAATGTGAGGGTGGCTGTCCGCCACTTGAATCTTAGTAGAAGTTGGATGGTGCAGCAGGACAATCACCCTAACCAATGAAGTAAATCCACCACAGACTGGCTTAAAAAAAATCACCTTTTGGAGTGGCCCAGTCACAGCCCTTACCCCCAGAGAGATGCTGTGGAATGAACTCAAGAGAGCAGTTTACACTGAGCATCCTACAAATGTGTCTGAGCTGAATAATTTTGTGCAGAGTAATGGTCAAAAACTCCTCTTGAACATTATGCAGGGCTGATCCTGAGCTTCCCGAAAGTGTTTGCTTGAAGTCATTGCTGCCAAAGGTGGTTTGACCAGCTATTGTAGTAGCTGGTCTATTAGACCCCTGATGTCTTCCCCACCCTTCAAAGCAGCTGATAAAAAACAGATTGTATTTGATCAGCTGTTTCTATTGCTGTAACAGCCAAGAAATGACAACTCTGAAGCTGGAGAGGAAGAAGAAGCGTTGTGACGTCACCCGCGGCCATCACGCTGTCTGCTATACAACGCTGTACATATCGGCACCAATCGTGGTGCTTTGCTTGTGACTATTACATTTTACTGTTATCTTATTAAATTACCAGTCGAAACGGAGAGCACTATGCCTTGTGTTTTATTCATTACATGACCTGGGATTGTTCCTTACGATTTCTCCCTGGCATCTGACTGCTCCTGGACCTACTGGATCTACTGTGATCCATAAGGAAAGCGCATGTGACCCTCCATAACTAAAGGGTCCACTTGATTAGGTGAGAGGCCAATTTGTGTGGTGGTGGAGTTGTGTTACGCACCTGTGGATTCACTGATACTGTTATCTGTCTGTCATCAACTAGACCACTCACTGGAGGTGTATTGCACTTTATATGGACTTTCAGATTTATTTTTAGCGCTGCACCATCTGCATTTGTTTATCTATAGGGATTTTATGATTATTGACCCTGGTGTTCAGCTGCTATAAAATTTTATTTATTTTATTCTGACGCTGGAGGTGACTAAATCCTCATCGTGTCTGGCTTCATTTGCACAAAGAGGAGATGGGAAAAGGGATGTTGCTCCATCTCCTCTACAGATTGCTTACCTCAGTCCCGGGCTCCCTGGAGGAGCAGGAAAACCTTTAGTACTACAGTGATTTGCAGCATCCACAAGGATCGCTTAGGTATGAGATATGTATCTTTAAATTGGTCTGAGTTAGACCAATGTCACAAAGCAATACAATTCATACCTGAACTTCAGCTTTAAGTATGTTTGAAAACCTCTGTTGTGTACCAGCAGGAAG
The DNA here is from genome assembly GCF_905171775.1 of Rana temporaria. Taxonomy (NCBI): domain Eukaryota; kingdom Metazoa; phylum Chordata; class Amphibia; order Anura; family Ranidae; genus Rana; species Rana temporaria. Next base: position 77,613,410 of record NC_053491.1, on the reverse strand, counting down.
TATAACTTGGCACCAGAAGGACTTGTGCGGCGTGTGTATCATCTGCTGTGCAGGACCAGCCTAAAGCCTTGTACACACGACTGGTTTTCCCGTCAGAAAAACTGCCAGGAGAGCTTTTGGCCTGGAATCCCGGCCGTGCGTATGCTCCCTAGCAGTTTTCCTGACAGGAAAACTGCCAGAAAAAAACTCTCTCTTTTCCTGTCGGGATTCCCGGCAGAGTGTTTCCTGCCGAGAAAACCGGTCGTCTGTATGCTTACCTGCTCGATAACAATTCGGCGCATGCGCGGTAGCCTAGAAAGTAATTTAGCCGGTTCGTCATAGTCTTTGACGTCACCGCGTTCTTGCCATTGAAAAGAACGGCGGGTCTTTTGTGTGGCCATGTGTATACATGGCTTTTCAAGGCAAGCTTGGCAGGAATCCCATCGGGAAAACTGACGGTTTTCAAACAGACGGGTTTCCTGGCCGTGTGTACATGGCTTAAGCCTTACCTGATGCTTTTAGCAACCTGTTGTCAATTCTAACTAAGTGTCAGAATTACATATCTCTATACTTGATAGCAAAGCATAAGGATGACAGCCAAATAACTAGCATTCTCAAGAGTTTATTGATGGCAGCCTCTATTAATCATTAATGAAATTGCTTTCTTAAAAGAATATGAATAAGTTAAATAGTATATATGACAATTTGTGAGCTCCTAAAATTCAATATAAGCTCTGAAACCACAGATGTGTATGGAAGTATAGTAGGGGAAGTCATTAACCTTAAAGCTGTTAATTTACTGTAAAGTTCCTCAGGCCTAGTGCTTACTATTGTTAGGGGACTCATTTAGCAGAGCTACATTCTATTATGTATTTCACAGGAAATCAAGTCATTAACAACATTTTCTATGTCCAAAGTTCAATTTTAATTAGGAAAAGATTTTTCCTCACAAGCAGGCGGTAATATGATCATTTTTGAGGCAGGACACATGACTTGAAGCAACAGCAATAGGAGAAGTCTAGCGGATCTGTTATGGTGTTAAATGTTCAAGGTAACTTTCACTGACATTAAACCTTCTTCCTTGGTCATCTACACCTGTGTAAAGAAAACAAAACGCTAACCCTGACTAGCTTCTAGGATGTTCTGAGTGGAACACATTGTGGTCGTCTGGCACTTTTTCTGCTACTTTGACTTAGACTTTAAATGTACCAGCTGTGTTTATACATTCTTAATGCTGAACTCTGGCACCTGAAGGTAGAACCATTCTTATTTCCAGGTCAGAGTTACCAGGCTGGCTCCTTCCCTTCCTCTTCAGATATAAAATACATTCTTTTACATTTTAAAGACCATTAAACACATTCCTGTCTTGACTTGGGTTATTCTACTCATACTGTACATTAGGTATTTCTTTATATTGTTCTAGTTGGGATATCTGATTGCCTTATACTTATTATTTGCTGTGAACCAGGATTCAAAATAACTAGATACATATGCCATTTATAGATATCCCCATCTCGCTTTAATATTTATAGCTAAAACGTTTTAGATATAACACACATGTACACTTTCTTGACTGGGAAATGATTTGTTACTTCTATCAAAGAAAGAAGATAACCAGCCAAAGTACAACTCGGATGCTATTTTTGCACATATTTTCTGGTCAGTCTGTGGAGCTGTAAGGTTCAAGGAACACATCTGAATTTTACCCAGCCAGAATAGTCTGGAAATAAGACATATTTAATGAAATGTTTAAAGCCTAAATGCAGCCAAAAAGACCAGTAGAAAAAACAGCACAAGGGACATAACTTATGTTATTATGATGTTTCACTTGTGTCGATTCTTCTTCTTTTAGCAGTAATCCACTTGGTCCTGCAATCTTACAGTACGGCAAGGGATAACAGAGGGACAGTCATAGGCTTGGCACTCATTAAGGAAGTTGAGCTATGCTTGCCTTTTCCTGCCAGATCTGCCATTCTTAGAAGCCGTACTACAGCTTCTATGAATAAAACAGGATCTCTGAATGAGGGATGGGTGGATTATTGGTAGTTCCATTCCATTCTTGATGACACAGACCCTTAAAGGGGTTGTAAACCCTCTTGTTTTTTCACCTCCTATGCATTAAGGTGAAAAACAACTGACTATTACTGGCCCCCCAGCCCCCCCGTTTTACTTACCTGAGCCCTGGAAAGTTCAGAGTCGAGAACACGCTGGATCTTTGCCTGGGGTTCTCGGCTTTTCATTGGATAGATTGATAGCAGCCCAGCCATTGGCTCCAATGTCGTGGATGCAAACGGGTGGGGCCGAGTCCTGCATTTCGGCAGCTATGAATGCAGGACTCTGGAGAGTGCCTGCAAGGTAACCCCCTTGGGAGAGCTCTTCCCAGAGGGGGTTATCTGATGTGGGGAGGAGCTGAGAGAGCCGCCGGGGGACCCCAAAAGAAGGCGTTCGGGGCACACTGTGCAAAACAAGCTGCACAGTGGAGGTAAGTATGACATGTTAGTTATTTAAGAAAAAAAATGAACCCATAATGTCACTTTGAGGCAAATAGGCTGTTTACTGTGCAAGGGAATGAGGTGAAGCTCTGCTTACTTCCATCATGCAATCATGTGTAAGCAAAACTGCTGTTTTTTATTTACATTACCTTTGGTTGGGTGCTCTTTGCAAAGTGAAACATCACTATATTCACTAAGCTTTGGGGAAAATTCTCTTGGAAAGTGTACAGCCAGGAGCGCCAGTGGGTAACCCCAGAAGAGGAGAATCAGGGCTTCTCTGCACAGAGCAGGTAAGTATAAAATGTGTGCTATTAACAGCAAAAAAAATGATTCTTTAAGATCACTTTACTATAAGAAAGTGTGCAGCATGCCCTGGTTATCCTGTTGGATCATGGTTTATTAGGAAAAAATAAAAAATAATGATGGCTCTCTAAATACCCAAGTAAGAAAAACATATTTTCAACAATTAGTCTTTGCCTGAAATCAGTTTTTCTTCATATCTGTCAATATCTGTCAGATATCAGATTAATCCCATTGTATTCTGCAGAAGAGGTTATATATAGATTACATTTTCAAAAAACGAACATTGAACTTATACAGATAATTTCATCCAATTATAAAGCTAAGGTCGATGCAGTTTTCTTAGCGGTAATGTTTACAAGATGTTTCTAGGTTATGATCAACTACTGGATGTATTCAAATGTGTTGTAATGCTGCAAAGTTGACTTCTGCTGGAACTAGTAAAAGTCTACAGTACATCCAGAAACATCAAAAACTTGACTTTCAGTAAGAGGAAATGAAAGACATATTTTATACCCCAGAAGAACCTAACAAAAAAACAAAAACATCTGGAATTCCTCAACATTAGAAAGCAAGCAATCTCCTGTTGACTAGCTACATTAGTTTGTGGCTGTAAACCTAATATTTTGGTATATTATTGGTTTGACAATAGATGTATAGCCGCATTTGTTATCAATATATAATTTAATCTGCAGCTTTTAAAAACAAACTCCAGTAAGGTAATTGTTTTGTGCATGCTTGAAAGAGATTTTAGTAAGTTTGATATAGTTGGCAAAAAATAGCAAAAAAAAAGAGTAAAAGCATCTGGTGTAAGGGTTAACTGATATTTGATAGAATGCGTCTTATGGACTTGTTTGAAACACTTTTTTAATACTCATTTAAAATACTTTATTTTGAGGAGAGATTATCAGATCCCCCAATGGAGTACCAACTATTTGAAAACTTTCTTTATGCGACATAAGTTATTAAGCAATGGCTGGTGTCCCCATGGCTTAAGCCCTCTACATTTTCGGCGCAGTGAAGAAAAATAGAGAGCAACTAAGCATGTGCAGAGCAGGATGGAACCGTGTATTACTGGATTTTAAACAGTATAGGCACATATTTTTTATGTTTTTTAATAAAGATGTAAGCTTTCAGGACCCTACTTAAAGCAGAGCTTAAAGCAGAGGTCCGCCAAATACTGCAGCTGCTGACTTTTAAAATAAGGACACTTACCTGTCCATGGCACCTGCCATGTCGCCACCCAAGGCTGACCCATCCCTCGTTCCTCGGATGTTGCTGTTGCCGCCATCTTCGGTAAGGGAATCAGAAAGTAAAGCCTTGCGGCTTCACTTTCTGGTTTCCTACTGCGCATGTGTGTCTCCCAGAAGACAGCGGGGGGGACAGAAAGTGACGTAGACCCCTGCAGATTCTGCGGGGGTCTATGACTGGAAGTGGGTGCAAATACCTGTATTATGCAGGTATCTGCACCCCCTCCCCCCTGAAAGGTGCCAAATGTGACACCGGAGGGGGGGTTTTTCCAAAAAGCGCAAGTTCCATTTTTGTGAGGACCTTCACTTTAAGCCAACAATTTAACCGTTCCCGCCCCAAAAGAATCTCAAGTTAGCAATGTTCAAAAAATGTTAATAAATCCTTACCACTTGTTGACCTGCCACAGTACATATACTTTGGCAGGTTGGCATGTGCAGGCACAATCACATACCTGTACATCACGTGCCTGCATCCACTCTCACTAGGGCTCGCAGCATGCCCCCCGGTACTCTGGGCCCGGTGATCATGTGTTTGCATAAGCTATCACATGATCACAATGTCAACAAAGCTGTTATGAATAAATTCATTCATAACAGTTGTGTTGTCTATGCTGTGATTGGCCCACAGCTATCACATGGTACCTGGGCCAAACACAGCACCCTGTATCATGTGATTAGCTATAGCCAATCACAGATCACTTGTGATCACAGCTGTCATGAATGGTTAACACATTCTTGACATTTGAAAACGTTGCTGTTGCAATGATTGCCATTGTAACAACAAGCAAAATATACTGGGGACAGTATGTAAAAAAAAGTTTTTTCACTAAATTTCATCATTTTCAAAAAAAGTCCTAACAATTACAACTTTAGAAAGCTCGCCATGTCTATTGCTAAATGCCTCAGACTGTCTACTTTCCAAAAATAGGTTATTTGGGGGCAATTTTTTAAGGGCCCCGAGAAATTATCAGTTTTTTAATATATGTACCATAATTTTTAGACTCCATCACTTCACACAAACCAATTAAAATACACTTATTGGGACTTTTTTTTTATCAAAGACATGCAGCATAATACATTTTGGTCTAATTTGTGATGAAATTTGGTTTTATTGGATATGTTTTATGACAGAAAGTAGACAATATTTTTTTTCCCGTTTATATTGCAAAAAACAAAAAAACAAAAACCCCAGTAGTGATCAAATGCAACCAAAAGAAAGCTCTATTTGTGTAAAAAAAATATATATAGCAATTTCATTTGTCTACAGTGTTGCAAGACTGCACAATTGCCAGTTAAAGTAGCACAGTGCTGAATAGCAAAACATGCCCTGGTCATGAAGGGGGTAAAACTTTCCAGAGTTCAAATGATTAATCAAGCATACAAATGTTGTCTTATGCAATGTTTTTATTTACATTTTGCCTACTAGTGCATGTGCTATCTATGCTACATACAAGGCAAGCCTTTGGTAGCAATTGCCCGTGTCAGTGTGCTTATGACAGCTCTCAACCAACATTTCAAGTGGATGGTGTCCTAGCTGATATGTGCAGCACTCTTTCTTCAGGCTGTATGCAAGTCTTAACCAGTTCCCGACCCCCGCATGTACATATACGTCCACAATATGGCACGTACAGGCACATGGGCGTACACGTACGTCCTCGCCTATTAGCGGGTGGGGGGTCCGATCGGGACCCCCCCCGCTACATGCGGAGGTCGGGTTCGCTCGGGGAGCGATCCGGGACCACGGCGCGGCTATTTGTTTATAGCCGCTCCGTCGCGATCGCTCCCCGGAGCTGAAGAACGGGGAGAGCCGTGTGTAAACACGGCTTCCCCGTCCTTCACTATGGCGGCGCATCGATCGCGTCATTCCCTTTATAGGGAAGACACGATCGATGACGTCATTCCTACAGCCACACCCCCAAACAGTTGTAAACACATACTAGGTGCACCCTAACTCCTACAGCGCCACCTGTGGTTAACTCCCAAACTGCAACTGTCATTTTCACAATAAAGAATGCAATTTAAATGCATTTTTTGCTGTGAAAATGACAATGGTCCCAAAAATGTGTCAAAATTGTCCGAAGTGTCCGCCATAATGTCGCAGTCACGAAAAAAATTGCTGATCGCCGCCATTAGTAGTAAAAAAAAAAAAATTAATAAAAATGCAATAAAACTATCCCCTATTTTGTAAACACTATAAATTTTGCGCAAACCAATCGATAAACGCTTATTGCGATTTTTTTTTACTAAAAATAGGTAGAAGAATACGTATCGGCCTAAACTGAGGAAAAAAAATGTTTTTATATATGTTTTTGGGGGATATTTATTACAGCAAAAAGTAAAAAATATTGCATTTTTTTCAAAATTGTCGCTCTATTTTTGTTTATAGCGCAAAAAATAAAAACCGCAGAGGTGATCAAATACCACCAAAAGAAAGCTCTATTTGTGGGGAAAAAAGGACGCCAGTTTTGTTTGGGAGCCACGTCGCACGACCGCGCAATTGTCTGTTAAAGCGACGCAGTCCCGAACTGTAAAAACCCCTTGGGTCTTTAGGCAGCAATATGGTCCGGGGCTTAAGTGGTTAATCTAAATTATTTGTTGAGGGTATTTTATCAATTCTCAATGCAAAACAGTATTTATTGAACAATGTTTAAGACATTCCATTAAAATAGAAAGTACATTTGCTAAAATGTTATTTCCTGGCAATGATATATTTTGCTCACAACACAAGAAGTATCTCGGAGCAAAGTAGATCTTTACCATTAAGATGAGAATTCTGTTGGCCTATAGCCAGGTAAAAATAGAAAATGTAGAGCACTTGGTAATTACTAAGTAATAGACATATAGGAATGAGTGAATGTATAATAACTACTAAAGCCAGTTTGCAAGTATTTCTAAGAACTATCCCCCCCCCCCCCCTGCTGTTTACTATGTAAAGCTAATGCTACTTAAGTAGGACCTGAAAGATGATAATAAAAGAGATGCACCCATGTTCTTGTGGTCATAGCAGACATTTGTTAGTTCCGGTTCATACAGGGGCACCACGACTTCCAGCGCGACTTTGCGAGACGACTTCAGCGCGACTTGGAGTGACTTACGACGCCAGGACAGGCAATTTTGCCAGTGGCCAATCAAAGAAAAATCAGCTCTGTGGGAGGGAGGGGTTTGTCTGAGAAAACAATTTTCTCTTCCTCTAAAGTTGCTTTAGTTAAATCGGGAGTTCACCCAAAAAACTATTTTTAACATTAGATTGAGGCTCGTTTTGTGAAGGGGAATCGGGTGTTTTTTTTTTAAATCGAAGCAGTACTTACCGTTTTAGAGATAGATCTTCTCCGCCGCTTCCGGGTATGGTCTTCGGGACTGGGCGTTCCTATTTGATTAACAGGCTTCCGACAGGCTTCCGACGGTCGCATACACCGCGTCACGAGTAACCAAAAGAAGCCGACAGTCGGTGCGGCTCTATACGACGCCTGCGACACCGACGTTCGGCTACTTTCGGAAAATCACGGCGCGCTGTATGCGACCGTCGGAAGCCTGTCAATCAAATAGGAACGCCCAGTCCCGCAGCCCATACCCGGAAGCGGCGGAGAAGATCTATCTCTAAAACGGTAAGTACTGCTTCGATTTTAAAAAAAACACCCGATTCCCCTATAAACAAAAATAGAGCGATAATTAAAAAAAATAAATATTTTGTACTTTTTGCTATAATAAATATCCCCATTTTTTTTTTAAAAAGCCAATTTTTTTCTCAGTTTATTTTATCTTAGTATTCTTCTACATATTTTTGGTAAAGAAAATCGCAATAAGCTTTTGATTTGTTTGCGCAAAAGTTATAGCGTCTACAAAATAGGGGGTAGTTTTATGGCATTTTTATTAATATTTTTCGTTTACTTGTTATGGCAGTGATCTGCGATTTTTTTCATGACTGTAACATTATGGCGGACACATCGGACACTTTTGACACTATTTTGGGATCATTCACATTTATACAGCGATCAGTGCTATACAAATGCACTGATAACTGTAGAAATGTGACTGGCAGTGAAGGGGTTAACTACTAGGAGGCGGGAAGGGGTTAAGTGTGTCCTAGGGAGTGATTCTAAAGCCCTGTACACACGATCGGTTCATCGGTTTACCGATAAAGCTGACTGATGGTCAGTCGCGCCTACACACCATCGGTTAAAAAAACGATCGTGTCAGAATGCGGTGACGTAAAACACAATGACGTGCTGAAAAAACAGAAGTTTAATGCTTCCAAGCATGCGTCGACTTGATTCTGAGCATGCGTGGATTTTTAACCGATGGACGTGCCTACAAACGATCGTTTATCGGTTAGGTATCCATCCGTTAAATTTAAAACAAGATTGCTTTTTTTTAACCTATGGATAATAACCGATTGGGCCCACACACGATCAGTTTGGTCCGATGAAAACGATCCATCAGACCGTTCTCATCGGTTTGACCGATCGTGTGTATGCAGCATAACTGTTAGGGGGCGTGGCTTGCCGTGACACCTCACTGATCGCTGCTCCCGGTGAGAGGAAGCAGACGATCAGCGAAATATCACCAGGGCAGAAAAGGGAGATGCCTTGTTTACAAAGGCATCCCCCTGTTCTGCCATTCCGTGACCCGATCTCGGGACACCGGCGGACATCGAGTTTGCGGGTCCCTCAGGCACGGCCATGGAGACCGCAACAGGCACGCCCGCTAGGGGGCAGATTTAAAGCAACGTGTATATACGTTGCTTTGCCTGCCCGTTCCATTCTGCCGACGTATATCTACGTGAGGCAGTCGGCAAGCTGTTAAAGAACCTTTCATAGAAATGTAGGAGTATAAGGGTCAACATATGTATTTATACCAACTGTTTTCACATGCACAAAGTTGGTAATGAATAAGCACTTTAGTCCATTCTAACCACTGATATTGAATGTTCATTCATACCTCATAAACAAAGAGCATAACCCCCCTTGGTATCTTGGTAAAGTTGACTTTTTGCTGAGAACCAACGATGAAAAAAGCTTATATTTGGTAAACATTATTTGTTGGGACAAACTTCCAAAAATGAATGAACGCTGACATGGCTGTGTAGTTAGTGGTCATATATTAATGTCAAATATAGTTTTTACTGCAACTTATGTTCTTGGGTGTCCAACATCCTATACAAGATTTTACATAAATATTTTCTTTTAAGTTGTAAAATATCTGCCATTTTGTGTTATTGCAAACATCTGCACCAACATATTATTGTGTGGTTAAAATACTTTCCCTTGGGTGGACCATTTTGTTTTATTTGTACAGTATAACACAGTAACCTTGTATAATCCATAGTTTAAATATTTTCTCCGAGGGCTCAAATTCCTGTTAGTGTGTCATGTGATATGATTGATGTTTAATTCTGCAACCTGCAATTTTTGGTTGCAGTGTTGGCTTATTAGATCTGTTTGTAAAATACAGAGAAGAAAATAGATGAAAATGCTATGGTTTAAAGCGGTATTAAACCCAAAACCAAACATGTAATATATTGAAGCTTATCAATCATTAGATGTGGTGGCTGCATTCGTTTTCTTTTTTAGGCTTTTTCACTCTGTTTTTACAGTGGTAAATTGGCCAGTAACACACCTCCTGTATAAGAGAGCCCTCACTCTGGATGAAGGGAACAGGGGGCACCTTTGGACAGGAGCATTGTTAATCTGGGGGGTGGGGAGTGTCGGATGCTGTAGCAGATTCCTAAACAATCTTAAGCCAAATTGCAGCTAATACTTTAGAAGCTGTTAAAGCAAACCATTTTATTCCTTTTTGGGATAAAGGTTTTACATAAATAAAACCCGATCGCGTAAGCACCCCTGTCAGTGGTAAATGGGTTATCTTGACCCTCTCAGGCCTCGTACACACGACCGAGTTTCTCGGCAAAAACCAGCAAGAAACGTTTTTTTTTGTCAAGGAAACCGGTCGTGTGTACATTTTTCAACGAGGAAACTGTCGAGGATCTCGTCGAGCCAAAAAGAGAGCATGTTCTCTATTTCCTCGATGGAAATTGAGAAAATTGGCTCACCGAGATCCTCGACAGCCTAACAAGGAACTCGACGAGCAAAACTATGTGTTTCACCCGTCGAGTTCCTCGGTCGTGTGTATGAGGCTTTGCTGTTACATCTGCAGGACAGCTTATTCTGTAATAGACTTATTAGCATGATCACCAAGTGAAAAGGAAAGAAAACGAATGCAACCACCACATTTAAGAATTGGTAAGCTGCAGTATAATAAATGTTTGCTTTTGTGTTTAATATTGCTTTAAAGAGGAAGTAAACCCTCACACACAAACAAAATAAAAAAACACCCTGCAAGAGAAAGGCATAATGAGCTAGTATGCATACTAGCTCATTATGCATACTAGCTCATTATGAATTACTTACCTGAGATCGAAGCCCCTCGCTCACCTCCTCCGTCGCTGCCATGATACCCGGAGTGACTTGCGGGTATCGCTGCTCTGCGCAGTGACTGGCCAGAGCACCAATGACGTTACTCCCGCTCGCATGATCGCCTTCACTAGCGGCACGCTCAGTGCAGCTGCGTCGTTGTCTACGGCGTGAATGCACCATAGACATCAGTGCAGTGTTTTCTGTAAATATCTCTTAAATCGTGTAGGTTTAGGAGATATTTCTTGTATCTACAGGTAAGCCTTAATCTAGGCTTACCTGTAGGTGAAAGTGGTCACGGTCGGACCAAAACGATGAGACTGGCCCGTCGGACCGTTTTCATCGGTTCACCTCTGAAGTGGCCGTACGGCCTGATATGTGTACACACCATCAGTCCAAAATCCGATCGTGTCAGAACGCGGTGACGTCAAACACACGACGTGCTGAATAAAACGAAGTTCAATGCTTCCAAGCATGCGTCGACTTGATTCTGAGCATGCGTGAGTTTTGAACTGATGCTTTTCTGTACTAACCATCGGTTTGGTCCGATGGGGCAGCGGTCCATCGGTTCGGTTTTGAAGCATGTTTAGAAATTTTGGACTGAAGGAAACCAGACCGTTAGCCTATACACGCGGTCGGTTTGGTCCGATGAAAATGAACTCTGGTTCATTCTCATTGGACCAAACCGACCGTGTGTACGGGGGCCTAAGGGTTTACAACCACTTTAAGAGAAGGGTCAAACGGTCCCATCGTGTGTAGATAGCAGTATATTCAACTTGAACAATGTTTCTTAATTTTACATAACTTTTAATAATGTGTATAATCCCTTAATTGGCAAAAAAAATAACTCATTGACACTTTGCATTTATAAACTGGAGAGGAAAGACCACATTTATTGTACATCTTGGGTACCTATAGGCACAGACAATCTGGTGCCATAAGCTCCACCCATAAACAGTACAAATTCTGAATGACCCCTCTGCACACTGCTACACACCCTTTGCACAAAAACAGGGGGCCAGATTCACATATAAATGCGGTGGCGTAACGTATCGTCTAAACGTTACACCGCCGCAAGTTTTCAGCGCAAGTGCCTGATTCACAAGGCACTTGCGTGTAAACTTACGGCGGTGTAACGTAAAGGCGTCCGGCGCAAGCCCGCCTAATTCAAATGGGGCGTGTACCATTTAAATTAGGCGCGCTCCCGCACCGGACATGCTGCGCATGCTCCGTTTTGAAATTCCCGCCGTGCTTTGCGCGAAGTGACGTCATTTTTTTGAACGGCGACGTGCGTAACGTACGTTCGTATTCCCGGACGTCTTACGCAACAAAATAATAATTTTAAATTCGACCCGGGAACGACGGCCATACTTTAACATGGCTCGTCTAAAGTTAAGCCATGTTAAAGCAGGCTTAACTTTGCGACAGGAAAAACTAGCGACGACGTAACGAACACGAAAACCTTCGTGGATCGCCGTAAAACCTCATTTGCATACCCGACGCTGGAAAACGACGCAAACTCCACCCAGCGGCGGCCAAAGTTTTTCATCCTAAGATCCGACGGTGTAAGTCAATTACACCTGTCGGATCTTAGGGCTATCTATGCGTAACTGATTCTATGAATCAGTCGCATAGATACTCTCAGAGATACGACAGCGTATCAGGAGATACGCCGTTGTATCTCTTCTGTGACTCTGGCCCAGGGATTTTGTGTTCACATACATTGCAAAAGAGGTTTAAGCTTGCCAACTTTAACTACATCAATGTAATCCTTCTCTGGCCAGTCCCCACTCTACTCTGCAAGTGCAAATGCTCCAGTGGATATAATACCAACATTTGGTGAAATAGATAAAAATAGACACGTATAAACAACCCAATTGGTCAGGTTAGGAAGGGAGTTTAAGTGTCCAGTGGGCAAGGGGTAATTCTACTTTAACTCTGGGTAAGTCAATTCAACAATGACTTACTTATGATAACAATTTAGGGGGTAATCCACAAAGATCCGGCGTAACTTAATTTTTTCCATTTAAGTTACACTGCCTTAAAATTTCTACCTAAGTGCCCGATCCACAAAGCACTTACCTAGAAATTTTGGGCTGTGTAACTTAAATTTCGCCGGCGCAAAGCGTTCCTATTTTCATGGGGGCGATTCCCATTTAAATTAGGCGCGCTCCCGCGCCGGCCGTACTGCGCATGCTCGTGACGTCATTTTCCCGACGTGCATAGCGCGAAATTACGTTACGCCGAGCTTTGTGGATTGCGACGGGTCAATAAAGTTGCGTCGGGAAAAAAAAAAGATACGGCGCGAAAAAAATTTTTAAAAATTAAAAAAAAAACGCGTCGCTGGACAGAAAGGTCTGTTTTTACAAGGTGTAAACAGTTTACACTTTGTAAAAGCAGCCCTAATTTTGCGTATGCAAACTAAAACTTACGGAGAAAAAACAAAGCTGAAAAGCTTTGTGGATCTCCGTAAGTGCTAATTTGTATACCCGAGGCGGCATTTCGACACGAAATGCCCCCAGTGGTGGATGCGGTACTGCATCCTAAGATCCGGCAGTGTAAGTCCCTTACACATGCCGGATCTTCTGCCTAACTATGGAAAACTGATTCTGTGGATCAGTTCCATAGTTAGGAACAGGGATACGACGGCGTAACAGCAGTTACGCCGTCGTATCCCTTTTGTGGATCTGGCCCTTAATACCTATGTTTGCTTTTTTCAGACTGTCTTTTGTCAGTATTGTCTTGCAACATCTATTTTATTTTCTATGAAAACTATAGACCTGTAGATGTTAAAAAAAGAGACCAGTGTTAGTTTTAAAACAACCAGACCAGTGTTACTGTAAATAAATAAGTGTGCACTTTATTATGTTCTTTGCCCCCATTATTATAGCGCTAAGCTTACTTTTCTGGTGCAAAGCACAAATGAAAAAAAGTTTTGTTGTTTATATTGTGAATTTGTATAGATTGTCGCAAAGATTTTTTTAAAAAAAGCAAACAAAATAAGTTTAAATGTAAGTTTTAAAAAAAAGTGGTTGGGGACAAGGAAAGGAAAAAATAAGGCCTGGTTCACACTTATGCATCTTTTAATGCATTTTGAGTTTTGCAGAAACACACTACAGTCCATTTAACATGGTTACCTATGGATGTAGTTCACATCTGTGCATTTTATGTAAAAAGAGCCAGAGTGTTTTTTCTGTTTTTTGGTTCCATAGACTTACATGGTTTAAAGATGTGTATTTTAAAACGCAAAATGCACCTACAATATGCAAACTACAACCTGCACAAGTGTGAATCAGGCCTCATTAGGGCTTATGAAAGTGGAACCAAACCCACCGACTTAACGGTTTCCCAAAATGGTTAAATTCAAAGCATGGCTTGAATGAATGCTGTCACAGTTACTAGTATGCTTGTGTTAGCTTTTATAGTGTGCTTATAATAGCACTCAACCAAACTATGAAGCCATCAAATTGCTGGTATAATAGTTAATCACGTGTGAAGCACCATGGCAACTACGGATCAAATATAGGCCAAGAAGAGTTTCATTGGCTGTAAAGAATAGCGGAGTTCAGTTCCACTTTAATGCATCACTAAACCCCTAAATTTACGATTTCCCAAAACAGTTACATTCAAGGCATGCCATCAATGATAACTGTCACATTACCTTGTGCTTTAAAGCGGATGTGTCACGGGGAAAAAATATTAAAAGCCAGCAGCTACAAATACTGCAGCTGCTGACTTTTAATATTAGGACACTTACCTGTCCTGGAGTCCAGCGCTGATCGCAGCAGAGCACGAGCGATCGCTCGTCTCTCTGCTGCTCCCCCCTCCATCCACGCTCAGGGAACCAGGAAGTGAAGCGCTGCGGCTTCACTGCCCGGTTCCCTACGGCGCATGCGCGAGTCGCGCTGCGCCCGCCGATTGGCTCACACGCTGTGTGTTGGGAGCCGAGTGTTCCCAGCACACAACGGGCGACAGACGGGATGTGACGGAATGCCCGTCTTTCGCCCGTAGCGTGTGGCCGGAAGTGGGTGCAAATACCTGTCTTTAGACAGGTGTCTGCACCCCCCTCCCCCCTGAAAGGTGTCAAATGTGACACCGGAGGGGGGGAGGGTTCCGATCAGCGGGACTCCACTTTAGGGTGGAGGACCGCTTTAAGCTGAACTGTCAAACCATTAAATGGCTGGTGGCTGTGAAGGATAGGAGGGTTTAGTTCAGTTTTCTTTTTAACAAAGGGTTAATATGGAGTAATTTCTATTTTATTTATTAAAGGTTCTTATATAGCGCTGTCAATATATATATATATATATATATATATATATATATATATATATATATATATATATATATATATGTACAGTATAAATATATATATATATATATATATATATATATATATATATATATATAGTACAGTATAAATATATATATATATATATATATATATATATATATAATTTATACTGTACATATATATATATATATATATATATATATATATATATATATATATATATATATATTGTACATTCACATCAGTCCATGCCCTAAATGAGTTTATAATCTAAACCCCCGTACATACGATTGGACCTTCGTCCGAGCAAACATATTCCGATGGAATTACTCCGATGGGGCATACACACGGTCGAAATTACCGATCGTGGGTACAGGGCATAAGGTCCCTAACTCACGTTTTATCATATTGCATTGAATGCATTAAGATAAAAAACCTTCTGACTTTACAACTCCTTCAAAATCTGGCCTGTTAGTGGGTCCTGAGGACAGGAGTTGTGAACCACTGACCTAGAGTAAACTTGCACAGGGAGAACATAGGAACACCATGCAGGTAGTGCTTGTGTTTGGGATTCAAAGCGATGACCCTAGTGCTGCTAGGGAGAAGCGCTAACCACTTAGCCACTGTGCTATCCTCCAGTGCAATTTTTTTATTATTATTTTTTTTAAATAGGTACTTTTTTTTATTAAAAACGTTTTTAGGAAATGTGTATGTTTTTATTAAAGCATTTTTTTCTACTTACCATGTTGTTTCAGATGAATTGATGTGCTGGCTAAAGGAAATTCTCTTGATCTGCACATAAAATGACCTTTTAACAGTAACATTGCAATACATTTAAAAACAGAAACTATTGTCTGAGTTCCTGCAATAGAGACCAGGACCTGCTGTCGAAATTGACAGCCGGATCTCAGTTTGTTGCCGGAGAACCTATAGTGGCCTTTGTGTAAACAAATCATGTACAAGAGCACTGACAGTGACTCCAGTATAAACAAGCTGGTAGGTTTGTTTACAAGCCAGTATTTTTGTTTATAACCTATACAGAAACGCTGAAAGAGGCTGTGTGCTCTGGGTGAGACTATGCACTAGACTAGGGCATTATCACGTTATAAATATCTTTCCTGGCTTGATTTCTCTGCAATTCATTTCAATTATAATTACATTTAGAATTGTTACATTTATTTTAAAATACTGCCATTTTAACAATCTGAAATTTGCATCATTCCCCTAATTCACTACAGCAGTAGAAATTAGGAAGATTGGAAGATTTGCACTTTGAGACAATTACATTTTGTTCCTCTGCTCTATGTTGCCAATCTAATTAATTTTCAGGCTCTAGATTCTAAGGTGGAGGTGTAAGTGGTTGATTTTACAGAACCCAGTTCAAACAGATCCATAGTAATATTTTTCATAGTAAATTTTATATGATTATGACAAACCGAGCATTGGAAGAATTAAAATATAACAAAAGGAAAAAAGTAATTTTATTTGGACTGTTTGAATTCAGTGTCTCCTAAAACATATTGTATTGAATGGGTTTGTGCTAAATAATAGCTTAATATATGAAACAGTCCTTTCTTTTGCCATCTTGTTTTAATCAGAGCATATGAGTTCTATAATAAAACATAAAGAAATTTTACTCCCTGGTCAGAAACTATATTAGAGTTTGCGGTCATAAAACGGAATTACCTAGCCATGTTGTGCTGTGCAGGAGACTTACTCCACTTTGTATTTGGAAATTCACTGTGAATCATTGAGAGTCACAAATGAAATCCAGTATGTTTCTTACACATATGGAGTAACATTCTGCAGAGTCAGATGTTCACCACATAATATACTTTCCTCTACATTTTGGGTAAGATATAGTCTTAGGGTACTAGACAATTCATTTGCACTATGAATTGTAGTGCTCATTTAACACTTAAAGGGATGCACTTTTGTTTAAAAATCATTTAGCATAATAAATTGCCACACAAGCCATTTTTTTAATTAAACTGCCTCCTGACTGCCAAACATATATATACAGCCTTGTCAAGAAGCAGTTATGCCAGAAACATGGCTGCAGCCATGATCCTGGTAGAGTAATGGCAGAAAAATATCAAGTGGTCCATCATGTGGGGCTCATTTCTTTAAATGTATATATATTCTATACAAAGTATAAGCAATTAAAATTATGTAAAAAAATACTTGTGAGCTTTTACGTGGTGATCATTAGTGAATCGCACACACCTTAACACTCTTAATAATATGTGCAAAAAATGATATCCAAAAAATTATATCCAAAAAATGGTGCCACGCTCCACAAATAATATGTGACAATATTAACAGTATATTTAACGGTGATTACCGTCGCTATAAAAGTATCCTTATGTGCAATGCAAAACCAAAATCAAAGTGCATATATGAATCACCAATGAACAATGCCTATACAATCATACATATGTTCCAATAAAATATGTGATAATACAAATGTGAATAGAAATGAGATGATCAAAAATTTTCCACAATGTAAATAATGAATATGTATATATAAATGTATGAAAATATAAAGTTCACTTGTGCAGTCCCAAAATTATAAGCAATAACCAGGGTAAAGATCCTCTTCCTGTTTATACCACCATGTGCTCCAAATCGAAATGATGCGAGATACCCTTTACCAGATGTGCCCTCACCTGGAGTATCCAACCACTGGTTTGGTCTAACTGCGCCTCTGAACCTCACAAAGGGATCCTCTTTAACCTCCCTGGCGGTATGATTCTGTCAGAAAAAACATGCTAAAAGCGGTACCATTATTTGCAAGGAAATTTGGCGTTTTATATTGTAGGTCTGTAATTTTTAGAAATAACTCACTTAAATCTGACCAAACAAGCTTCTAATAGGCATCCCGGGTATGACATTTTTTTAAAAACAAAATTATAAATTATAATATAATAAATAATTATAAATAATTATAACAAATAATAATATAATTATAATAAAAATATTCAATAATGTAATCAAATCAAAATCACTGAAATTTGCTCAGTTGCAGAATTGTCGCTGTCATTATTTTTTTTTTTTTATGACGAATTTCCCCACAAATCGCTATCGCACAATTCTGCAAGTGATTATAATTTATGATCGCTGTTTTTTAGCTGATCTAAAACTATTTTTGACATAAAGGGACACTTTTGGTTGCTATGGACAATCTACAGTTTGCAGGGAGAAAGAAACGTTTTTATTATATAAAATGACATGCATGACACAGGACAGACCACTAGGGACAAGGGGGGTGTGTTTTTTTTACATACAGTACTGTAATCTATAAGATTACAGTATACTGTATGTAAGGTGTTTGTTTACTTTTTTGAATTTGGCGCCGTTCTCCGTCCCCGTGCGTCGTAACGTCGCAGGGAACGGAGATCGGCGTCACACGGAGGCACTGTGTGAATCGAGCGAGGTCCCGCTCGCTCACACAGCGCGGTGGCATCGCTGGATCCAGGGACAAGGTAAGTAACTTGTGCCTGTGGATCTAGCGAGGCAAGCCCGAGTCTGACACGGGGTTTCCGCTCGCAGCAGGAAAATCTAACCCCGTGTCAGACTCGGGAAGACCGCCAGGCAGGTTAATTAATTTAGAATTCACTGGGACAAATAGACTAACTATCCCAAATAGCTAAAGGCTAAAGAGAACATGTTATCCTTTAGACATACTTTGCGGTGTATCTCCAGCCAAACCTTTTTTTTCTTAGTTTTGAATTCAATGGGGGAGGCTTAAAACATTTTGTTGGGTTTATGCTTCTATCCAGAGCTCCATTAGAGAGATTTATTACATTTTCTGTCTTGCTGACAACTTTTACCAGACAGGAAGTGAGCATGACTCTTTAATACCTTCCCACCAGACCTATAGCAAAATTATGATTGTGCATGACTTTTGTCGTTTTGAATGGACGTCATTTGACGTCCTCCCACAACGTGGCTCTCGCAAGAGCGTGGGGCACCGCAGCGGCGTGATCTGTCATCAGCTGTGTCCACTGGACACAGCTGATGACTAATCACTATACAGCCACACTGTACCATGTGATCGCTGTGACCAGTCACAGCAGATCATTTGACAATTGTAAACAATAAATGGCTTCCTTTCGTGCCATCCATTGTATACAATTGTGTTGCTAGCTGTGCTAGCTTTAGCCAATCACAGCTAATCACAACAAAAGACAATAAATGAATTAGTTTCATTCAGTAAAAATGATTTCTTATACCAATGAAATTCACTGATATAAGCTATCGTAATGTGTAAAAAAACAAATAAATCCAGATTACTTTCCTAGAGTAGTACAGTGTTACAGTACGTAAAAAAAAAATCCCCCTTTTTTTTATAAATGTAATAAAAAAGAAAATAAATTGTTATATATATATATATTATTTTTCTTACATACTGTCACAGTATACCTTGGACTTTCCAAAAATGGGTAATTTGGGGGTATTTGTACTGTTCTAGCATTTACGGGCCTCAAGAAATTAGATCATAGGTATATCAGGATTGATCAATTTTCATTTATTTAGTCTGCAGGAAAGTTATAGAGTCCATAAATTATGGTATATATATATATATATATATATATATATATATATATATATATATATATATATATATATACCATAATTTATGGACTCTATAACTTTCCTGCAGACTAAATAATAAACACTGATTTGGGTTATTTTCACCATGGGCGGCAGAATACATTTTGACCTAAATTTATGAAGAAAGATTATTTATTTGCATCATTTTAGAACATGTTTTTTTTTTCCAAATTTTCAGTCTTTTTTTGTTTGTTTGGCAGAACAAAAAAATAATAATCCAGTGGTAAACAAATACCACCAAAAGAAAGCTCTATTTTTATGGGTACAATGTTGCATGACCCTGCAAATCTCATTTAAAGCGTGACAGCACTGAAAGCTGAAAATTGACCTGGGCAGGAAGGGGGTAAAGGTGCCCAGTATTACAAATATTTCTCTTCAATAGAGGTTGGAACCCTGTTCAGATTTTCCCTCACTTCCTATCTAGTAAAGCTGTTGCCACAGTAAAGGAAGTGAGGGTAAATATCTCTAAAGCCTCGTACACACGATAGGTTAAACCGATAAACGGTCTGAAGGACCGTTTTCATCAGTCCAAACCGATCGTGTATAGGCCCCATAGGTTATTTAACCTTAGGTTAAAAAAATGGCAACTTGCGTTAAAATTTAATGGTAACCGATAGGTCAAAACTAATCGTTAGTATGCAAAACCATCGGTTAAAAACCCGTGCATGCTCAGAATCAAGTCAACGCATGCTTGGAAGCATTGAACTTTGTTTTTTTCAGCACGTCGTTGTGTTTTACGTCACCGCTTTCTGACACGATCGGTTATTTAACCTATGGTGTGTACGCACGACGGACCATCAGTCAGCTTCATAGGTTAACCTAAGACAACTGTCCTTCAGACCGTTTTCATCGGATGGACTGATCGTGTGTACGAGGCTTAACAGTGCTCTGGATAGCAATAATATCTCAACAGGAGTTCTAAACTTTCCCTACGCTATCCAAAACTAGAAAAAGTTCTTGGCTCCACATACACTTTGAGTAAAAATATTGACTCGCACAACTTAGATGATACCAATTTCCTCAATGATGTTAATTGTTTGAGTTTTAAGTATGGTATTGAGCAATAGAGCAATTCAGCTCATCTTAGTTGAGAATGCTGAAATAATTCTGGGACTCTTAAAATGCCAGACTCATTCAAGGGCCAGGAACCAGACCGTATAATTGCCAGCCTTGATTTTTATGTGCAACACATCAGAAGGATGATCTGTTTCCCCAAACTACCTAAAAGCAACAGTCACATGGTAGGCTTCACTCAGACAATGATCAGTTTGTTTCGTTAGTAAATTAAAGAATTTAGTGCCATTGCCAGCTATAGTTTCATCTGTGTTTTCATCTCTCCTTTTGAGCAGATTTATAGCGCCTGAAAAAAATGGCATTATTCAAGCATGTATTGTTTCTGTTCCAAAACGTGGAACTTAATTGCAGATGGAATAAACTATATACCAGTACTATTGAAATGTCGCTGAGCCTACAATAGGATTCAGTCCTCAAATTTCTGCAGAGATTAAGTAAACCTGTACAATGTAATGACATTTGCAGAGTGCGGTTTAAGAGAAAAAAATAATTTGTTACAATTTTTGACATTGTTTCGTAACGTTGTATATGATGCCTTCATGGAAAACACATGTAGGGGAGTCTTCACTCTAATGTGATCCACCAGACATATGTGCTTTATATTGCTAATACGTTCTCCACATCAAAGGTAAAGTCAGCTGGATGTCCAGTTTGGATGGAATCCCAGTTATCTCACTGCAGCTCAATGCGATTGAAGGACTTAGCCAGTCTTCTATGAATAATTCTTTATTACCCTAAAGTCTTTTATGGACCCGTTTATTTTATGTTAGTGGTAAAAATCAGGTCTAACAATCTGTATGAACATATCATTTTTTCATGGTTGTGATAAAAGTTCTGTAAACCCTTCATAATTTCTACTTTAATGGCTTCGTAAAATGTTATCTGATCTTTATCAAAGTCATGGCAATAAATATGGGATTACCTAACAACACACAACATTTTGCACTACCTTATTGGTATTAAACATCGGTTTAAACAATTAAGGACAATAATGGAAATGGTACATTGGACCTTTATATTTAGTAACTACTTGAATGCCCTTTGTTGTAGAAACCTTTATCAAATAGGTGCTGATCATACCTGGCTTATTGCTTATTTCTAGATACACAGATCTATAATTTTGGAATGCCTTGTTTGGATGATTTGCTTTAGATTGTCCCATAGCATTTCAATGTTCGCTTTCTAAAATATTGCAATTCTTTTGTTTTAAAACTCTGTTGTTGATTTTCTCCTGTGTTGTGGATCATTGTCTTGCTGCATAACCCTATTTATTTTCAGTTTTAGATCATACTGTAGATAATCTGAATTGATATTACATTTCCTAATACAAGTTAGATGTAATAAAAGTATAACTAAAGGAAAACAAAAATTGTTTAGATTTGGGTAGAGTGGTGAGAGGGTAGACCCTCTGTTCTCTTTTGCCCTCTGTGTCCCCATTAGAGAGATTAATGCCACGTACACACGACCATTTTTAATGGTCTAGAAAAAACAACATTTTTTTCAACCCGATTATTGTTAAGCCTGTCTTACCTACACACGATCGTGAAAAAAAAATGCTCTAGCAAAGTGCGGTGACGTACAACATGTACGACGGCACTATAAAGGGGAAGTTCCATTCGGATGGCGCCACCCTTGGGGCTGCTTTTGCTGATTTTGTGTTAGTAAAAATTTGGTGAGAGACGATTCACGCTTTTCAGTCTGTTACAGCGTGATGAATGTGCTATCTCCGTTGTGAACGCTAGTTTTACCAGAATGAGCGCTCCCGTCTCATAACTTGCTTCTGAGCATGTGTGTTATTTTCACATCGTTAAAGTCTACACACGACCATTTTTTACAACGTTAAAATTGACAAGATTAAAAACTAAGCAAAAATTTAGAGCATGTTCTAAATTTTTATGGCCATTTTTAATGTCGCGAAAAATGCTCTGGAGCCCACACACGATCGTTTTTAATGACATAAAAAAAAGACATTTTTCACATCGCGAAAAACAGTCGTGTGTATGCGGCATAAATTAGTTGTGTTAGTCATCACTGTCATTGGGAATGAACATTAGGGTAAATGCTAATTTTTGTGCTGCCACCAGAACAGTTATAGAGTGGAAATTTTGGAAATGAGGACACGTGTTGTAATGACAAACACCAATGCCTAAAAAAAAAAAATTACAACAGCTTTAACCTTTCCTTTATTCTATGAGCAAAGCAGGCAGACACAATTATGTGTATGGCATGAAATTATGGTATTGGTATGCCATATTTTTAGTTCTCAAAACAATGTTATGTGACAGGTTCGATGGGGTCTGGAAGTTATGGGACAAAGCTGAATATGGTTCCCCCCCGACCTTGTCTGATTCGCATTTATCCTTCCATCCCCGCACCTCCAAGATATAGCTCCTCTTTATACTTCCACTTCCCTTGTTGACTCCTGGATGCCACCCAGATTGTCCCCTCACCCCATGGTATATTGTGTTATGTTGTTCAAAATTGCTATATACTTCCAGCTGTAATCAAGGGGAATATTGTTATAGCCCTTAACTGGCCTGTCTTATACAGCTCTTTTTATAGATACACATCTATTCTCATCCTGGATACCTGTAACTTTTTTTTTTTTTCATTTTGTTTGTTTTTTATTTCTTGTTTGATTAATTCTAGCTCTTTTTGAGCTTAATGTGCTGTATGTGTAATGTGAAAATCTTTAATAAAAAATACAATTATATATATATATATATATATATTTAAAAAAAAAACTGTTGTGTGCAGTCCGATATCCAGGTAGACTCTAGAATGGGATAGACAGGGAAACCTTTTGTTGTGGAAAACAATGATTTCCCCTTTTGTAACTGCTCAAAAACACCACTGTTATTTAGTGAATTACGTTTGTAGTTTCATGAGCACACATGCAAATTCTTAGCTTCCCCCCAAGATTATTTGTTCCTGCTTTGAAACTTCATCAGCTTGCCTTTGCATGCATCTTTGTAGGATGCTTCTCTGATACAGTGGTGCTGATGTTCAGTCCCCCTTAGCATCTCTTCCTCTGAGATCTTCTGAAATCTCATTTTGTAGAATTCTGTTGTCAAGAGAAAGCAATCAAGTAACCAAAATGATGTTGTTTTTTTATATGGCACCACAATTTGACTATTTGACCCAGACTAATCTGAAAGAATAGCAATGAATGTTGTTTGTTCTTGCCTAATTCTACATACAGAGACTTCAGGAGGTTGATAAAATGTAAAAATACTGTACTTACACTGTTTGCATTTAAAATTACATTTACAGATGTATTATTGATTCCAGGGCTACATTAAAATAGTTCTATGGTCACAATGCACACTTCAGTTTTATAACATCAGCTATGTAATAACAATAACAACAATAGTTTTTCTGACAATACAATATAAATTGACTTGAATAATCTCCTTTCATGTCTTGAGTGTTGCTTGTCTGCTAATCATCACTTTTCATAACTGCATGGATTCCCTGCATGCTTTATGGCTTCTTCTCTACTGTTTATTTTAAATTTCTAGTAAATGTGTTGGGATCTTTACAAAGTAAATTTATAAACTCCAAGATTGGTCAGATTTATTAGGAGTAAGTTAGAAATACAGTTGAGCCACAAAAAGCTTGGTGAGATATGTCAAGGTGGTTTTGGGCATATTGTAACCATACTGTAACCAGGCTTTTTTGTGGCATTGGCGCAGTAAATTTCTGGCAACTTGATTATGTAGATCATATTTGTTCAAGTATTGTCGTATTGTGCTCCATAAAAACAACCACGCCGTTTTTTTCCAGAGCAGCCTCTGGGTTTTTCTTTGTATAATTCCTCTGGCAGCTGTGGCAGCAATATTTCTTGGTCTTCCTGACTGTGGCTTTGTATGAAGAGATCCCCACATTTTCCACTTCTTAATAAGTGATTGAACAGTACTTACTGGAAAATGTAGGCTTTTGGATATATTTGTATTTCTATTGTCATAAAGTTCCATTACCTGTTATGCAGGTCTTTTGACAGTTATTTTCTGCTCTCCATGGCTCAGTATCCAGTCTAATCAGTGTTCACTCATGTGAAAGCTAACAAACTATTGACAATTTATACACATACACTAATTGCAATTTTAAAAGCCACAAATGTAGGAAATGAATCTTTAACTGCCATTTTAACTTGTGTGTGTCACCTTGTGTGCCTGTACCAAGGCCAAACATTCCAGGGTATGCAAACTTTTGATCTGGGTGATTTCTGTTATCAATATGATTTAAAAAAGGAGCCAAACAATGATGTGATAATAAATAGCTTCATATGATCACTATCCTTAAATAAAAGAGTTTTTTTAGGCAAAATTTCACAATTTCTGCCAGGGTATGCACACATTTGAGCACAACTGCAGTTGAAATACAATGTGGAAATGAACATATGATTTTAAATTTTGACCATAGATACAACTTTAATGTGTGTCTTTTATATCTGCCCATAGTTTAAAAGCTTTAAATAAACATCATAGTGGCAATGTATAAAGAAGACTGAACTGGTCCCGTTATACATAAAAAAAAGTTGGTCATAGCAACTACATAGATGTAGTCATTGTTTTAATGTGGGTGTGACAATGAAGGGAAGAGTCTGATCATTTCCCATTGGGCTTAACAAGATTTTTGCTTTCAGACATTTTCCTTTCAGACAGTTTACAGACACTTTCATACATGAGGCTTATTGTTACAGATTTTACAGCTACATATATAGATCTCGAATATACAGTTAGCTCTCATATGACAGTGCTAAGATAAATAGATTGTACATAATGTTTTACAGTTTCTGTGTAGCCTCACCTTGGTTGCCATAATAGTAAAATACACAGTTTAGCTGTTTCAGGATCCAGGTGGGTTCATTTACTGGCAGATGATGCAATAACTGTAACATATCCCAAGCACTTGAAGTGGTAAAATATAATGGTGATACCCCCCCCCCCCCCACACACACACACACTCCCATTTTTTATATATATATATATATATATATATATATATATATATATATATATATATATATATATATATATATATATATATATATATATTTCACTTATCATATCGCCAATGTCAGCTATAAATGACATGTTTTAGTTGGCTGGTTTACATAATGTAGATGTGTGGTTTATGTACATCAGTAACAAATTTGCTATTCTGCAAAGAGAGAAGGGATAAATGCCATGGCTACTACAGTAAATGGAAGGAACACTTTACATTTTAGCATACAACTGCTGAAACACATTGGAACTATGTTAGTGTTTTGGCAGTAAAATGTAAAAATGTACTCAACAAAAAAGAATGCAAAAGACTAAGTCTAGTCATGGCAATATTTTTTCAGATTTTTCCAGGGCTGTGGAGTCGGTAGATAAATGTTTCGACTCCTAAATGTTCCGACAATCTAAATTTAGTAGGAGTCAGAGTTGGAGTCGGTGCATTGTTTGCTGACTCCGACTCCGACTCCAGGTACCCAAAATTTCCTCTGACTCCGACTCCAGGTACCCAAGATTTCCTCCGACTCCACAGCCCTGGCCCAAGTTTATTTACTGTACATCCAACTTCCATCAATCGAACGGGCTTCTGTGTACGTGCATTTGCGGCTTGTAAATGGAATTGCCTTAATTTTAGAGCTCTACCTGCTAACGCTTTTGAGAACGCAGATTTCAGATTCAGTAAAAAAGTGGGAGCAACTTTTACAGCAATGTCCACTTTACTGCATAAGGAATTGGAAAATGTGCTAAAGGTGTCAGACTGTAAGGCCTTCGTGCACACAGAATGTTTTCCCAACTCTCCTAGAAGCCTTTCCTCTCGACAGCAGCGTTTTGGGAGAAAAAACGCCTGATGTTTGTAAAAATGTGTAATGTGTTTAAACATGTTTACAGGCATCAAGCCCTTGGGTGTTCATTCATTTCATATGCCAGAATAATTGAATTGACGCTCAGGCGCTAATCACGCCTATTAGGATTTTATCTCTGCCTCTAAACTCCTCTGAAATCCTATGTGTGCATGGACACAAAGGCTAACATGCAGGGGCGTTTAGAGGCAGGAATTTAAAAAAATGCCAGACGCTCCTAGGGGCAGTCCAGTGTGAATGAGGCCTGATGCTGGTGAGAGGTATTGGATGGCAGATGGATGTTTACAATTTAATTGCTGAACCTTTTGTCCTCCACCAAGTTTGCACATGGTTATGGATGCCTAAGAAGATCCGGTGGTTGAAACAAAACAGGCGTCATAACAAATTTAAAGTTTATTTATTTATTTTTTCAAATCAGCACAAAGGATGGTACTTATTTTGGATGAAAAGTGCCCACCCTCTATACAAGCATCTGTAATCAGCCAATGCTGTGGCAGTTAATACAGCTGCTGGATTTGTCATAGGTACTTGTCAAGCGTGTCAACTATACCTGCCCTTTTGGCCCCCTCCTCAATTCATAGAAGGTGTACTATAGTTTCCTTAAATGAAACATGCTCTTAGAAAGGAGGAGGCAAACCTTTCATTCATCTGCCGGTCCCTCTGTTCATATAGCAATTTTCATCCTCCACTGGTTTCCTGCACTGCGAATACCAGTAAAGATGTGCTTTCCCCTTAAAATAATGATCCATATATTACAGGGGTCATATAATCCTTTGTTCCCTTCCTGGGGTCCAGAACTTGCCGACATTATTCACTTCCAAGCATCACTCAAGGCAAACAAAACAAGTACCACATTGTGTATATCGCTTTAAAAGCTCTTAAAACCAAACTCACATTAATCAGTGCACCTGTTCCTCAGTACACACAGGAAAACTGCATCATAATAAGCTTTTTTTGCTCTTATATACAGCCTTATTCACCATAAAAACCTGTAATCCTGATCACTTCCTAGTCCATGTGCGATGATGTCACTAAAACCTGTTGTTTAATATAGGGGGAAAAAGGACTTCGGATTTCAACAAAAACAGCAGCCAGCAGCACATAGGACACGTCTTATTCAATACAAGTGCCATCACTTTTGCCCTTTTGATAAAAAAAAACAAAAAAAAACTTAGGCTTTAACGGCAAAATCTGTTAAGCAGTGCAAATATCACTTCAAGGCATCCCTAGAGTCAGTGTGATGTCAGCTAGCGCATCTCTCTACTGGTTTTGCTCATGCTTCTCCACCACATAATTTCTTTAAGATAGAAATGTGGCCAAGCTATGGACAGTCAAATATTTACATATTCTTTAAATGCAGTAAATATGCTGAACTATGGTCAGCGGTAAAAAAAAAAAAATTAGAGTGAATCATATTTATGATATAGGGCTTGTTTAGTCTAATAGATTGTAATGCTACTTGTATTTATGTTTTTGTGCACAGGAAACACCCCCATGCTTATATTTGGCAAAGAATGACTGAAAAAAAATCAGTCAAAGCTAATAAATGTTCTCTCTAAGACTTAATGCCTGAAGGATTCTCCTGGAGCTAAATCAGGGCTGTATATGGGTGGGAAAGGATGATATATGAGTGGCTGGCTGTCAGTTTTCCTTTTAAAGCGGAGCTCCACCCTAAAGTGGAACTCCCGCTGATGGGAACCCTCCCCCCTCCGCTGTCACATTTGACACCTTTCAGGGGGCAGGGGGGTGCAGATACCTGTCTAAAGACATGTATATACTTAGCAGGATTTCATTTACTTGTAGAAAAGCTAAGCTAGTGGTGTAGGGGTATTCAAAATGATCTCCAGGCACAGCATAACACCTGCTAAAAACTTGGAACTTTGCTCAAAACCAGAATTAAAGAGCTACTGTATGTTACATCTCTTTTAAGAGTTTCCATTTTAACCAAAACGCTGAGTCTAGCTTAACCACCTTCGCATCATATATACAGTGCCTTGAAAAAGTATTCATACCCCTTGACATTTTCCACAATTTGTCATGTTACAACCAAAAACCTAAATGCATTTTATTGGGATTGTATGTGATAAAAACACAAAGTGGCACATAGGTGTGAAGTTGAAAGAAAATGATAAATGGTTTTCAAAATGTTCTACAAATAAATATGTGAAAAGTGTGGCATGCATTTGTATTCAGTCCCCCTAAGTCAATACTTTGTAGAACCACCTTTCACTGCAATTACAGCTGCAAGTCTTGTTGGTGATGTCTCTACCAGCTTTGCACATCTAGAGAGTGACATGTTTGCCCATTCTTTTTTGCAAAATAGCTCAAGCTCTGTCAGATTGGATGGAGAGCGTCTGTGAACAGCAGTTTTCAAGTCTCGCCACAGATTCTCAAGTGAATTTAGGTCTAGACTTTGACTGGGCCATTCTAACACATGAATATGCTTTTGATCTAAACCATTCCATTGTAGCTCTTGCTGTATGTTTGGGGTCATTGTCTTGCTGGAAGGTGAACCTCTGCCCCAGTCTCAAGATCGCCCTGTATTTAGCTCCATTCATCTTCCCATTTGTGAAGTGCACAACTAATAGTTGTCCTGTGAACAGAGTTTCCCACCTGAGCTGTGGATCTCTGCGGGTCCTCCAGAGTTACCATGGACCTCGTTACTGCTTTTCTGATTAACGTTTATTCACTATTGTCACAAGTGGGTGTGCTCAGGGCACAAGCCAATTAGAGCCTTCATCTCTAACCATGTTTTTTGCAAAAAAAAAACAACCTGTAGAACTCTGTGTCCGGCTCCCCGCATGGAGATTAGGGGCTTGCCGCATAGAGATTAAGGGGCGGCACCTCTGCACTCTTTATGGACGGACCCGCCACTGGCGGGAGCAGCAGTCTGGGAACCAGCTAGAAGAAGTGGAGTTCAACATATTCATAGAATAGGACCAATGTTATAAGATTAGTCTAGATGTCTTCTCAAAAATAAAATCAAAAACCCCAAAACATGGGTTTTGTATTACGCTTTAATATCATATTGTTTTCAATAAAGAATGTTAGACATACAGTATTTGGACCCTTGATAAAAGTCACGGATAAGACATCTGTCACCACTCATCACCCTCCATAGTAATTTGCACATGTTTCTCTGTGTGGTTATTCGAACATGCATAATGTAGTATTAAAAGATAGACATCTCTATAAACATTAGGTGAGAAGAACTCTAAAGTTTATAGTTCATCTGAAATCAATTTAGATAACATGCCACATGTTTAGTAAATGCAGGTGGTGTATGCATGCAATGTCCAACTTGCATGCAAACAAACACAAGATGGTTTGTCTTCTGGAAGTGGGTGAATCTGAGGATATGTATATGTAGTAAAATCACTGTATAAAAATGACATGCGGTACAGATCTCTTTAGCTCTTGTGGAGACAGTTATTAACTCTGAATTATAAACCCTTGTCTGGTTATTTGTTTTCACAGCTGTGTCCAGGGAACAACAGAGGCACCAGAGAAGTACAATGTGCATCCTATAACAACAAGCCGTTTATGGGGAGATTATATGAATGGGAACCATTTTCAGAAGGTACTATAATTATTGTTATTCTTACTAGATCATACATTTAGTCTTTCTTTTTAGATTAAATAACTACAATAAAATTGTGAAATCCATATATTGAAATCATGACTTAAATAGTAATCAAATAATTCTTCTGTTCTCTAAAACACTGGTTATTAAAGCAGAGTTGAGGCATACAATTTAACCCAAACAACCAAACCATTGTACGTAACATAATTTTGTTGAACAAATTAAAGAGGAGCTTTATAATTTTTTTTTACTTTCTCTTATTATAATACCCATCTGCAGTGCAGTTTCAAATGGATATTTTCATAATTTTTTTTTTAATGAAGTTTGCCTTCACTACCACCACTTAGGCAATTATGTTATTGGACAATTACCTCGGACTCCTGTGATATTTACGTCATCTATCCCAGGAGTCTTTGGGTAGCCTAATGGTGCCATCCCGGTTTTTTTTTGAAAGAGAAAATGACTCGACTGGGAGGAGTTGGGTATAGTTTTGAAGGATAGGATCTTCCATGAGGAGGTACAGGCTCTGTGATCAGGACACCATCTTGTGCAAGATCGGGAGGTGCATGCTAGGTAATCCAGCTACACTACATTCTGGAACTCACTGGTGTCGGCATCAGATGCCCAGACCTAAGATGAACACCACCAGCATTTCATGAGGGCCAGTAATCTGGTATTTGGCAGGTAAGCAGTTTATTTAATGTATTGACAATACAGTATCCAAATTTAAAAAAGGGCGTGTTTTTAATGCATCTTTGAGTAGGAGAGCGTAGCTCCTCTTTAATATGTAGAAATATATGAAATTGAAACTAATAATATTAGAATGATAAATTAAATACTGGGATAAGTGTTTTTGCTAGACGTACTCTTAAATCTGTTCAGTGTATATAGGAATTTATAAAGTTTGAAAAAAGGCGTGAATCTAACTTGCAACTGGGATGTCATTTAGACTCTCAATTGGGCTTTAACATTAATGTCATTGATAATTCATCATTATTCATCATTATGGATTATCAGGATTATTCAATTCCTCTACCCTATATAATTGCACTGCTTTGGCTCTCAGTGTTATCCTACAGCTTATAGGATGGTAGTCCTAAAAAAAAGCTCCCAAGGTAGAAACCTGAATGCTAGAGTTTGTCAGACTTAAAGGGTTGTAAAGGTTTGCTTTTTATTTTCTAAACAGGTTTCTTTAAGCTAGCGCATTGTTGGTTCACTTACCGTTTCCTTCGATTTGCCTTCTAATTTTTTTTCTTTGTCTAAGCTTCTTACTTCCTGTTAGCTGGCCCCCATCATCCAAGTCGTTCTGACTGGGGGTTAGTCAGCGTGCTCGCCCCCTCCCTTGGGACTACATCACAGCGTCCCCCCAACCGGGAACGTTCACAATGTCTCCCTGCTGGGATGTAGTCCCAAGGGAGGGGGCGAGCACGCTGACTAACCCCCAGCTAGAACGGCTCGGATGATGGGGCAAGCTTACTGAGGAGGAACAGGAAGTAAGAAATTCAGACAAAGAAAAAAAAACATTTAGAAGGGATATTGAAGGAAAATGTAAATGAACCAACAATGCACTACCTTAAAGGAACCTATTTAGAAAATAAAAAACAAACCTTTACAATCCCTTTAATTTATTTGAAAAGATAACCTATACCTACAGGTGAATTCCCAGTAAACAACAGTTAATATAAGATAGGTGGTTAGATTTTAGATCTCCTTTAACAAGATACTTTGTTGGCTGACAACTGATTTGCTACTGGTGAAATTGGAGTAAATAACTACCGTTTTCTATGCTTGTATATGTCACCTACCTATGGATTCATGTAATGTGATTGTTAAAATATTCTATACTTTAAATTATCCATGTGTTCTGTGTAGTCACCTCACTTCCATGTTGACTTAGCCTTTTGTTCTTGTTTACTTTCTTTTTGTAAAATCTATACAACTATTGTTTTTTTGCGTTGAAATTTTTTGACCAACTTGGAATTCCATCTACGACTTTCTTCTGATTACTCTACTGGATCCTTCTCTAAATGTATCCAAGAACTACAAGTGAACACATTTCCTCCCTGTTTTGCATGCATTGCCTGGGTGATCTATACAGATGTATCGATATTTGACTTTTGCCAGCTATGATGCTTGTTATATCATCTAGCAGTGGTGAATCAAACCACAAGACTGAACTATTTATTATGTAACACATATTTGGGTGCAAGTAAGGAATTATTTTTGATTCATGCTGGATGTTATAGATATGCACTGAATTGCATGCCAGATATGGACTGAATTGCAGGCCAATTCCCATATGCACACATATACTGAGACTGTTTGAGACATTTAGGTGACGTACTTTACAACAAAAATATACAAAACCCATGTTTTTAGGAACCTATATTTATTTTTCATACATCATGGGACACAGAGTTAAGCTAATATTCATTACCTGCTGGGTTATACTCCATATCCAGGTGAATGGACACTGGTAGACCAAAGGTCTTTAGACAGGAAGTGATCCCCTTTATAACCCCTCCCTTACAAGAAGTTACTTCAGTTTTTTACCAGTGTCTACAAGGTAGATGGCACAGTTGTTTGAGCTCTCTGAGCTCCAGGTCTCTAGTCCCACAAATGGTTCTTAAATGAATTAAGGAATCAAACGATCGGATCCATTTGACACAGGCTTTATATGCTTAGATAAATGGTACCCAAGCCTCACAAAGAAGATCTAAGATCCTGTGAGGTTTTGCCTGTAATGTGGCCTCCAGGTGCTGGACACTACAGCGCTAAGACATTCCTGCAGATTTGCATTGTATGCGAATACAGTCACACCTGTCCGCCGGGACCACGCACGTGCATGTGCATGCACGAACATTCCAGCGCACACCCAGCTTATTTAAGCTGTGTAGGCCAAGCATGCAGTGCTTCCAGAAGGCAGCTGTGGGACACTGAGCAGACTCTGAACCGGCACTTGCAGCAGTTAATTTCTCCTTACCCGCGTCACCTGAGTCACACGGGTCATGTGAGTCACCAAGTGTTGCATAGGGGCTTGGTGAGCCCTATTAAAGGGTCTCCCTTCTGAGGTGTGTTAAATCTACACCCATGTACTCTCTTTTTGTGGCTATTAAATATCTTCAAAAAAGAGGAGTGGGACTAACACTACATGGAAGGGCACACCTATGTCGTCAGTAGTTCCTGATGAACCTAGTCGTATCCCTAATGTTGTATCTGAATATTTGAATTTACGAATTTAGAATTGCCAAATTTCCAAATTCCGAATATTTAAATTTACGAATTTGTCGAATTTATGAATTTCGAATTTAGGAAAAAACAAATGAAACAAAACCAAACAAATTTTTCGGCAGTGTATGTGTCTATTGTAAACCATGATGCCTTTGAAATTCTTGCCTATGTTCACAAATTTCTGGTGCAGATAAGCCCCTGTTGAAGCCTGTAACGTTGTGACTTGCTACAAAGTGCAATGTTTGCATTCTGCCCAGTGGGGAAGAGGACACTGAAGAAATGCTTCCTCCTTCCTGCAACAGAATGACAGAATGACATATTGTAGTCTAGGCAAAGTCACTTGATAGGCGCTAAAGTACAGCATTTTCATAGTAAAGGTACATTGTTTCTGAAAAAAATGTGGTGGTGTTGCATATTATGAGATATCCAGTGCATTTGTGAGGTCAGGCACTTATGTTGGATGAGGAGGCCTGGCTCACAGTCTCAGCTTTAATTCATCCAAAAGGTGTTTTATCCAGTTGAGGTCAACACTCTACCCCAAATTCGCTGATCCATGTCTTTTTGGACCTTGCTTTGTGCACTGGTCCAAATCATATGGTGTGGGGTTGTTTTTCAGGGGTTGGGCTTGGCCTTTAGTTCCAGTGAAGGGAACTCTTAAGGCATCAGCATACCAAGAGCCCCACCCCCCCCTTACACCAGAGTTTGCCTTACATCATGATCTGCAGCATTTCCCTTTGCATAAGAGTTCCTTTTTACTGTAAGGGGGAATCCTGCAGACTATGATGTAAGGGGGAACTCTGTGCTGGCTGGCTTACAGTAACCTGACCTTCATGTAAATGGAGGCAGTTGGTTTTTGACTTCTGTTTAACTTAAACACGCTGCTGATAGCACTAGCTACAGGTTTATAGTTAAAATATTGATATGTGCACTGTTTAGCAGGGAACGCTGTAATTTTAGGTACTTTTTTGCAGTGCCAGTAAAAAGTGCGGCTCTGCCAGTAAATTTTCCGGATTTTTGCCAGTAAAAAATTGGTGCCGTTCGTAAATTTTGGCATCCTGCCAGTAAATTTCATTTCAGGGGGTTGGCAACACTGTATTGAACCCTACAGACGAACACTGGGATAGCATTATAGTTCATGTGTGTGTAAAGGCAGGCATCCCAATAATATAGTGAATACACATCATACTGACTCCCAGTTGATGGTGGCTTCACATGTGGACTCTCTGACCAGAAGTGCATTCTTTGACCAAAAGTGCCTGAGTTAAAAAGCAGGAGTTTAAAACAGGAGGTAAGACAGGAGTCTTCATTATTTTTTTCAATCACTGATCCAGAACAAGCTTGCAGCTAATAAAGTTGGAACTCTTGATATATAGATTCAGCGGTGCAGCAGACGCTCTCACCTTAGTCTGCTCACCCCAGGGATAGTGAGAGCAGGACGCTCTCAAACGAGTCGGCTCTCCCCAGGGATAGTGCAGCCAGGCAGGGTCCTCCCAGCTCTCGGCTGCTGCAGACACAGCACAAAAAAACAGGACTCCCACCACCCCCCCACTCCCCCCTAGGCAATTGATCCAGGGTTGCACTGATCGCCCGTTAAGGGGTCAGGAAGGAATTTTTTTCCCCGATCGCTGCAGATTGGCACAGCATGCCTGGGGTTTTTCGCCTTCCTCTGGACCAATCGGGGAGTGAAGACTCAACGAGTGACGGCTCACTTGGACAGTCTTCCGCCCATCACCATATAAGACCCCCCCAAATCAACATTACTTCCCTGCGTTTTTTTTTTCCTGCGACCATGGGTTACCTAAAATACTCTGCAGAAACCATCCGGGAACTAAAACCATTTGCCTCTATACTCCCAGTTGTCACCAAAAAAGCTCTAAGGAATGAGCGACTGTTGAGAATCAATCAACGATCAACAGTCAAAAACTACGCGCAGGTACCCCAGCCCAAGCGCATAATGCGCTTTGGTCAACACAAGATCGGCAGTAAAACACTGACAAGAAATCTATGATTTCAATCCTTCAACACGATCTAGACTGCCTCTTCATCACAGAAAGCTGGCTGACAGCCGACTGAAACACCATTCTAACAGAATTGGTGCCAGCAAATTATCGCATTCAAATGCAAAACAGAGTGGGGCAAAGAGGGGGGGGCCTGGCGGTGATCCACAAGACTCGCCTCTCGATCACCAAACCAGTCCTTCAAAACTCGCTTCCATTCATGGAAACCCTCACTCTGCAGCTGCAAACAAATCCCCAAGATACGGTCCATATGCTACTTTGCTATAGACCACCAGGCCCAAAAACACACCTTCTCACGTCATTGACGGAATTCATCTCCACATATACCCTAAACATCAAACACCTTTTGGTGCTTGGGGATTTCAACCTCTGGGCCAACTCCTCGCTGGACCCCGTAGCCGACGCCTGCATTGACCATCTGGAAGGATTAGGTCTGCAGCAACTAATACAAGGCCCCACTCATGCCTCAGGCCATACGCTCGATCTCATTTTCAAACAAGATTTGGAAATTGACGTCCTGGGAAATGAGCCGCAATTATGGACCGATCACCATGCCATCAAATTCACAATCACCAAAAATGCCAGCCCAAAAAAAAACGACAAAACCGGTGACAACTCACTGGACTAGATCTCAGAAGAAACTCCACTCGGAACTCTTCAAAACAACACTAGGGAACAAAATAAAAACAACCCAACAAAAACAAACAGCCACAGAAACACTTGACACCATCAACAAGGCGCTACTACAGTCAGCTGACTTAGTAGCACCAAAACGCAAAACTTGCATCCGGAAAAACAACTCCAGCTGGTTTAATGACCAGCTGACGTTGCTAAAGCAAGAGCGTAGAAGAGCAGAAGCTGCGTGGAAAAGGTGCTCTTCAGATAAAAACCACACCATTTACAAGATAATAACAAAGAAATATCACAAAGAAATCTTCACGGCCAAAAAAAATCATTTCTCCAACATCATCGCAAATGCCCTTAACCGCCCCCGAGAACTCTTCAAGCTGGTCACTCAGACTATGAATCCAGCTTGTTTAGAGGCCCCCAATTCTGATTCACAAGAATTTTGCAACGAATTATCAGATTATTTCATTAATAAAATTGAAAAAATCCGTGAAAGTATTCAGCAAAATGGAACCGTCACCAACTCCCCCCCAAATCACAAACCTAATACCCACATAAATCCGCCGCAATCACCAAAATTCACTCTAAAACCCATTTCCATCAATGCCACTAAAAACATCATCAGGACTCTGCGTAATCGCACAGCACCCAATGATATCATCCCCACTAAACTGCTGAAAGAAAGTGCCGATATACTGGCACCAGCTATCACGCAGCTCATTAACCAATCATTCAAGGAGGGCATGGTGCCCACCTTGCTAAAACAAGGTACAATAAAACCAATTCTAAAAAAAACTACCCTCGACCCCAAAGACCCAAACAACCGGAGGCCCATAACAGCTCTAAATGTCTTCTCCAAGGTAATGGAGAAAGTAGTTGTACAACAGCTGCAACTGCATTTAGACACCCATAAATGACTCGATCCGTTTCAATCAGGCTTCCGTCCGGGTCACGGAACAGAAACGGCGCTGCTCAAAATATAGGATGATGCTCTAGAGGCCGCAGACGAAGGAGAATCTTTCTCCTGATACTGCTGGACCTAAGCGCGGCTTTTGACACTGTAGACCATGGACTACTACTGGCTAGGCTAGCTGAAGTAGCCGGAGTCGCTGAAGGTGTTTTACCCTGGTTCTCCTCCTTCTTGGAAAACCAATCACAAATAGTGAAACTGGGGTCTTTCACTTCTGAAAAACGTACGGTGTCATGCGGAGTCCCTCAGAGATCTCCCTTATCGCCCGTATTGTTTAATATCTATCTTCGCCCTCTCTTTGAAATCATCAGTAACCAGAAGTTACTTTACCACTCCTATGCAGACGACACACAACTGTATTTCCGCATCTGCAACAAAAAGGATCATTCTCTTGGACTAGAGAAATGCCTCACTCTAATAGATTACTGGATGACAAACAGTTATCTTAAACTCAATGGTTCGAAAACAGAACTTCTCCTGTTTCACGCTAACCGGAAAAATCACCCCGCGTCAACATGGACTCCCCCACCCATTCTGGGTAAAACTATCACCCCTAGCGCCAAAGTCAAAAGTCTCGGAGTAATTTTCGATACCTACATGACAATGGATGCACAAATAGGGTCAGTAGTCAGCGGATCCCACCATCTGCTGCGCCTACTACGCAGACTCGCGCCCTTTATTCCGAATGAGGACATTGCAGTCGTGGTGGGAACAATCATCAATTCCAGACTCGACTACGCAAATGCCCTCTATCTAGGACTCCCCAAATACCAAATCACTCGTCTGCAAGTCGTTCAAAATACGGCCGCTCGACTAGTGACTGGGAAAAAAACATGGGAATCAATCTCACCTTCACTGAGATCCCTTCATTGGTTGCCAGTAAAAGACAGAATCACTTTCAAGGCACTCTGCCTAATACATAAGTGTATTCAAGGCAACGCCCCCCAATATCTATGCAAAAAAATAAAAGCCCATAACCCCAATCGCATTCTGCGATCCACCAATCAAAACCTCCTCCAGATACCCAAGGCCAGATACAAGTCCAAAGGAGATCGAAGATTTGCAGTCCAGGGACCTCGCCTGTGGAATGCACTACCAACCACCATCCGACTGGAGTCGGACCACTTGGCCTTCAGGAGAAAGATTAAAACCCATCTCTTCTGAGGTCAAGGGGTTCCTTACCCATGAAATGGATACAGCGCCCAGAGGCGATTCAGTTCGCATGTGTTGCGCTTTACAAGTCTCTCTCTCTCTCTCTCTCTCTCTCTCTCTCATAGACATACAATACCTGTATGGATTTGTATACCAAATTATCATCTTATGCCATACAGGCTTATAGTCATGCTTGGGGAAACCTTAAAAAATACCATATAAATTACATATTACATACTAATTACACTTAAATAATAAGCTGGCCATTTGAAAGCTATCTACCAAAAGTTGCATTTTGGTTTGATGGAGTCTAATGGCTGTGTGTGCTGGTGTGTGTTGCAATGCATTGTTGCATTAAATCTTTCTCTTTATATATATATATATATATATATATATATATATATATATATATATATATATATATATATATATATATATATATATATATATATATATATATATATATATATATTTTTAGCAGCAACTTTCCCCCACTCCTGTAATTGCCACATCACATGTTTAGGTCTGCACTCAGATAACGCCAGAGGAGTCCTAAAGAGTTGTAGGAAACTGTTAGGCCTCGTACACACGACCGAGGAACTCGACGGGCGAAACACATAGTTTTGCTCGTCGAGTTCCTTGTTAGGCTGTCGAGGAACTCAATGGAAAAACACAAAACTGCGCTAATATTCACACTAAGATGACACACTATAGGCGGCAGCTAGCGTGCGATACACAAATAACATAACAAAAAACAAAAAGCCGCTCCACAAATATTAAAACACTCTTGATAGAAAACTCTGAGAATATGGTATATAAAGAAAAAAAGTCCATATATGATTATCTTGCAACATGAATCACTCTCAGTTAGTATAAGTCCGTGAGGAAATAAAACATAACACTTGGGTGATAAGCATAAAATTCTTGTAGGTTAAATCACTGCAGATAATATCCTACGATCCACACCAACAAGTGACATGTAAAGGGCAAGCAAATCGAGCATTTGGCTATAGCCCAGCCGCGGCCTTTAACTCCTCAGGTACCCTGGATGGAACAGGTTAACAACAAGCACTCAATGGTAGCCAACTCCAATGTGATCAGTTAAAATATAAAAGAGAGGTGCACCATAGTGTGACTCCGTATTACAAAAAAGATTTATTAAAAGATGAGATATACTCACAAGCATAAGATTTTAAAACAGCATGTAAAAAATCCAAACAACTGCCGGCCGGCATACAAGGAGCCCTCCTCCTCAGCGTGGTGACGTCACTGCGTAGCCAATTTTCTCCATACCCGTCGAGGAAAAAGAGAACATGCTCTCTTTTTGGCTCGACGAGTTCCTCAACAGTTTCCTCGTCTAAAAATGTACACACGACCGGTTTCCTCTGCAAAAAAAAAAAAAAACAGCAAGTTTCTTGCTGGTTTTTGGCGAGAAACTCGGTCATGTGTACGAGGCCTAAGGCTATATTCGCACAGCCACAAAAAATACATTTACATGCAAGCATTTTTTATTTACGGATCTGAATGCAGCTGCATTGTTTTCAATAGAGACATTCACACAGGAGCTTAAACATGTGCTGCGTTCAGATCCGTAACACAAAATCCAAGTATCTGCTTGGAGTACATATATATATATATATATATATATATATATATATATATATATATATATATATATACCAGATGCAGTAATAAACTGCTTTTGTAATACACCTGGGTGGGATCCGAGCGCATTCTCTGTGACCCAAGCCCACCCTATTTTGAAGCCTATTAGAGCCTCTGACTCTAATCAGGTGCTTAAAAAAAACTGGACGCTGTAATTCATGCACCCAGTGTCCTGAAAGGGGCTGGATGCATGAATAGGGGGTGGCCGCGGCGGCCGTAGATAAATTCATGCTTAGCATGAATCTATCCATTGCATATAGGGGTGGCATGGAGAGAGGGGGTGAAGCCCAGGCGCCCCTAATGGATGGACCGCCACTACTTGAAAGCAAGTTATTAGGCAGGAACATTTGAGCTAGAAAAAAAAATGCATAATAAGATCAGCAAACTTTTTATGCCTAAGTGAAAGTAGCCTTAGGCTGACCATAAACTTGTAAATATTCTCTTAAATGTAACCACTTCAA
The DNA here is from genome assembly GCF_905171775.1 of Rana temporaria. NCBI lineage: Eukaryota > Metazoa > Chordata > Amphibia > Anura > Ranidae > Rana > Rana temporaria. The sequence continues at coordinate 77,573,427 of NC_053491.1, read as the reverse complement.
GCCACCAGGTGTTACAACAAGTAAATGAAGCAATCTACCTCCCACAAGTATGGTCGGTCAGAAGAAATTGGTTATTGTAATTTCAAAACTGAGTAATAAATTGATATTTTCAATACATATAAATATTTGTTGAAGTGAAATAGCAAAAGAGTAGGGCAGTTTTTTCAAGTCATCTGATTTTTCTGTCATATCAGACAAATTTCATCCTGTCTCATTGTGGTCTACGAAAACCAAAATTTTGGGGGTTTACTAAGACTGGAGAGTGCAAATTCTGGTGCAGCTTTGCATAGAAACCAATCAGCTTCCAGGATTTTATTGTCAAAGCTTAATTGAACAATCTGAAGATAGAACCGGATTGGCTACCATGCACAGCTGCACCAGATTCTGAGTGCTCCCGTTTTAGTAAATCTCCCCCTTTGTGTCTTCATTTGCTTTGCAATTTTGAAAAGTAGGAAATTTTATGTTTACATACTTTATTAAATTACCATGTGTATGACCAACTTTAGATAGTTTAAAGCAGTGTTTTTTCAACTCCAGTCCTCAAGGCGTCCCAACAGGTCATGTTTTCAGGATTTTTCTCAGATGAAACGGCTGTGGTAATTACTAAGGCAGTGAAATTGATCAGATCACCTGTGCAAAATAATGGAAAGCCTGATAACATTACTTGTTGGGGCATCTTGAGGACTCAAGTTGAGAAACACTGGTTCAACCACTTCAATACCAGGCACTTACACCCCCTTCCTGCCCTGGCCAATTTTCAACTTTCAGCACTGTTGCATATTGAATGGCATATTGAATGACAATTGTGCAGTCATGCTACACTGTATCCAAACACATTTTTTATCATTTTTTTCCCCCAAATAGAGCTTCTTTGGTGGTATTTGATCACTGTGGGGTTTTTATCATTTGTGCAACAAATAAATAAAAAACGAAAATATTGAAAAAAAAAAAGGTTTTATTTGTTTCTGTTATAAAATGTTGTAAATAAGTACCGTATTTTCCGGCGTATAAGACGACCCGGCGTATAAGACGACCCCCTAATTTTCCAGGAAAATTTTTGGTTTTGGGACATACTCACTGTATAAGACTACCCCCTTTTTTTCAAGCCCCACTGTGCCATTACATGCCCCCACTGTGCCATTACATGCCCCCACTGTGCCATTACATGCCCCCACTGTGCCATTACATGCCCCCACAGTGCCATCACATTGCATTCCCCCACAGTGCCATCACATTGCATTCCCCCACAGTGCCATCACATTGCATGCCCCACAGTGCCATCACATTGCATGCCCCACAGTGCCATCACATTGCATTCCCCCACAGTGCCATCACATTGCATGCCCCCACTTTCCCCCCCACTGTGCCATCACTCACGTTTTGCAGGCCGGTGACAGTCTCCGTCTGCTGCGAGCGTCCATGATTTCAAAGCCGCGCGCCGTCTTCTCAGCGTGTCCTGTGATTGGCAGAACACACATTTTCCCAGTAGCGCCTCTGTTCTATGTTCCGCCAATCACGGATGCCTTCTCATCTCGTCCGAGGATGAGAAGGCATACGTGATAGGCGGAAAACAGAACAGAGGCGCTGCTGGGAAGATTTCTGTTCCGCCAATCACAGGACAGCGAGGACGTGCTGAGAAGACGGCACTTTTTTGAAATTATGACGATCGCAGCTGCACGGAGACCGTACCCGGCGTATAAGACGACCCCCGACTTTGGATGCATTTTTTTGCATCCAAAAAGTCGTCTTATACGCCGGAAAATACGGTATGTTTTCTCCTTCACTGACATGCACTGATGAGGCTGCATAGATGAGGTGGCATCGATCAGGTGGCACTGATAGGCAGCACTGATGGGTACTGATAGGTGGCACTGGTATGCAGTACTGATAGGCACTCATAGGTGGCAGTGATTGACACGGAAAGGCTGCACTGATGGGCACTTATGGGTGGTACAAGTGGGCTCTGATTGGCACTGATAGGTGGGCACGGATGGGCACTGATAGGTGGCACTGATAAACACTGATTGGTGTCACTGCTGGGAATCACTGATGAGGAGTAATCTGGCAGACAATAATAGCTGGCACTGACTTGCAAGATGAGTGGGCACTTACTGGCATCTTTTGGGAACTTACTGACATCCCTGGTGGCCATGGGTGGCATGCCTGGTCATCTATCCATTCTGGTTATCCCTGGTGGTCCTGGCGGCTTCCCTGGTGGTCCAGTGTGGGCATATGTGGGGGAGCTTCACTGATAAACAATCAACGCAGACCCCCCTGTCAGGGGAGCTGCCGATCGACTCTCCTTTACTCGCGTCTGTCAGACGCGAGTGATGGAAGGCCGATAAACGTCTCTTCCTGTTTACATCGTGATCAGCCATGATTTGACACGGCTGATCATGGGGTAAAAAGCCTCAACCAGAGGCTCTTTACCAAGATCGGAGTAGCAGTGTGTCAGACTAACACACTGCTACACAGATAGCCCCACACAACAGCAATTATCCTGTTGGACATCATATGATGCCCAGTCAGGATAACTGAACCACTGCCCGGCCGTCATTCTGCTATAGGCCGGACGGGAATTGGTTAAAGGACCACTATAGCACAAATAATACAGTATAGTTGTTAGTATAAAGCTTTGGCTGTAGAGTTATGCATTCATCCGTCATATAGTTAGGATTTTGCTTATGTTTAGAATCTTACAAAGGAGCCTCTTTGGTCTCATAACTAGGTTGGAAAGCACTATATACAATACATTAAAAGTAAATCGGAAATAAAAGCAGGATCCAAGTTTAAAGATGAAATAACCTTATATTTTACATAATCAATTTTTAATGATGTTGCTCCTTGCCAGCAATTGTCTGATAGCCCACAGAAATCGAATTTATCATCTTCTCTGGGGCATGGAAGGCTGCTTTTATATCTGAATCATGTTCCGTCTGTTTGCAATCCAAAATGTAATGTCCTGCTGTTTTCAGACAAACATTAGGCTTTCTGATGAAAAAATACTAGGATTTTGGATTCTGTTTGTTTAAAACTGAACTCTAGACAGATATAAAAAACACTATTTAATGCAGTTATACTCATTTAAAAACCATTAAATGTGTTTTTACATGCAACTAGTGTAAGTACCTGAATTTGCCTTGATACCAGTCTCCTGTAATGTCATGTAGAGCAGGACATTCAATTCTCTAAGCCCCAGATGTTGTTTTAATGGTGTTTGTTACTTTATTGCATGCTTTTCTCATAAAAATGTTCATATCACACAGTCATGTGAAAAAGTAAGCACACCCTATGGACATTGATGATATTTTTATTCTAAAGGATTTTTTTTCATTAAAAAAAATAATAAACGTTATACTTACATGCTCTGTGCAATGGTTTTGCACAGAGCAGCCCTAATCCTCTTCTTTTTGAGTTCCCAACCGGTGCTCCTGGCTCCTTCCCCCTGCCAAGTTCCTTTAAAGGGGTGGTAAACCCTCAAGGTTTTTCACCTCAATGCATTCTATGCATTAAGGTGAAAAACCTAATTTAATGCTTCAGCCCCCCCCGAGCCCCAGTTTTACTTACCTGAACCCCCTCTATCTAGGTCCTGATTGGATGGATTGATAGGACTTGCTCCCGCTACTGTCAATCAAATCCAATGACCCGGTGGGCGGGGCCAAGTCCTGCTTTGTGTGTGAATAGACACAGGACACGAGGAGCCAGGAGCGCTGCTGAGGGCTCCCAGAAGAGGAGGATCTGGGCCACTCTGTGAAAAACCAACTGCACAGCAGAGATAAGTATGATTTTTTTTTTAATAACCCTGAACCTTTACAAACTCTTTAATAGCAAGCCTCATGTAATGGGTTCCCGAGCTCGGCCCCTCCACCTGCTCTCTCCTTATTGGCACACTGGCTGTGATTGACAGCAGCGGGAGCCAATGGAGAGAGAGAGAGATGCTGCTCTCATGCACATTGCTGGATAAAGATGGAGCTCAGGTAGGTATAGGGAGGGGGATCTGCACCCAGAAGGTTTTTAAGGTAAAACACTTTGAAGCCCTGTACACACGGGCCAGAATCTCGTCAGGAAAAAACTGTCCTTTTTACTGCCCGAGTGTACAGACACTCCATTCAAAAGAAGCGCTGTTCTTTTGAATGGCAAGAACGCGGTGACGTCATCGTGTACAAACGAGCATGCGCTCTTCACATTTGATGCCAACGCCGCCATCTTGCTGCACCCTACCTATGCCTATGAAGCTACTACGCATGCGTCAAAGTCATTTCGAGCATGCATGGGTTTCCACGACAACAGTTAAGTATACACACTCTCGGGTTTCTCGGCAGGAAAACACTGCCGAGAATCCCGATGAGAAAATAGAGAGCAGACTCTATTTTTCTCGTCAAGATTTTAGCCAGTTTTCTTGACGAGAAACCTGAAAGCCTCGTACACACACACAGTATACTCGGCAAGAAAGCTCTGGCAGCAGTTTTCTTGCTGGTTCTTGCCGAGTAAACCGAGCATGTGTATGAGGCTTTAGCCTTTAGAACCACTTTAAGCAGGCAAACACTAGATTTTCATTCACGCAGTGCCTACAGATATACTTGAACACATGGCACAAAAAATTGCAATGGTGGGGTTATTTTACCAAAGGTAATTAGGCATGCTACTTTGCAAGTATGTGCAGGAGATGTGTGTGTGAACAGTATAACAGCAGGCAGTACTAACAGGAGAGGAGTGTGGAGGTCACCATAGAGGGCAGGTCATGCAGGAGAGGAGTGTATAGGTTTGCCATTGAGTAGCAATTTTAGGATTTGAGTGTGGAGAATATTAAAATGAGTTTGCAAGTTCAGAGTGTATAAGAATGGACAGAATGTGCAATAGAGGTAAGCAGAAAAGAAATGGTGAAATGGCCGAGTAAAAATGTCTGTGGGCGCAGTGGAGGTATGAGTATTAGTGGGGAGAATGTGTCCACTGGAATTTCTCCTTGAAAGAGGGTTTCTATCAACTGAGGAATTCAATAATGACTAATGACAAGGTGGTGTGATCAGCCATGTAACGCGTAAGGGAAGTGAGCCGTCGGTGACGTCATCTCCGCTCTCGGCCGAGAGCGGAGAAGCTATTGCATCCAAATCCTGTTATCTTAATTCTAAATGTGAGTGTATACTACATTTTATATTAAAGTCTGCCTTACGGTTTTACACTATTCCTTCCTCCATGTTACCCTGTGGGGAGCCATTGGTCCAAGGAAAGAGGGGCTTGAGTGTGGCTTAGATGCTATCGCTGTGCTATCGCTGTGGAGTTAAAGTGACCTGCTTATGGTGATATACGCATTGTGAGGGAGAAGCTGCTGCCACTGTATCTACGCATTAGGCTTATTTGCAAGCCAAAAAAAATGTGAAGATACCGCGCTGTCTAAGTGGATAATGAATATAAGAATACAAGCAGCTTAAAGTGTGAGATACCCACAAACGGAATAATACAATATAAAAATAGCTGCGCAACTAATATGAATACTATAGTAGTGTTAGTACAAAGTAAATTAAACAAATCTTTCACCCATACATGAGATGTTACATTGATAGTGAGAATAATAAAACAAGTGAGGCCAGGGGGTTACGTGGCAGGATATCCAAGAGCCAAAATCTTCTCCCACAGTGGACCGGTAACCAATGTTGATAGAAACCAATATGGAGAAGAAAAAAAAGGCTACATAGTGTGAACCCATATAACGATTTATTAAAAAGATTAAAATCACACTTACAAGAATGTAAATAAAATTAACAGTGAAATTATAGCCGGCCGGCTAGCACAACTCATTCACTCCGGGACACAGTATGCGGTTTCTAGACGTCAGCATGCCGCCACCCTACGCCGTTTCGTCTCATAAGACTTCGTCCTGGGGCACGATTATTTACAAGCCAGCTGGAGGTGAGAGGCTGGGGAAACCGGGCACTTGGAGTGGAGCACTGTGTGATTTGGCTTGGAGCACTGCACTTTGGAAAATATTGCGGACATTTATTTATATTTTATTTTTTAGTTTTATTTTTTCCTTTTTTGGGCCGCATGTTTGGAATTTGGCCCGGATTGCTATTTTTTGCACAAGGACGCTAGTTATTGCACATTGCATGAATACTTTATTTTATTAATATTTATCTCTTCATTATTATGGAAAATATTCACACTTTCAATCCTTAGTGCTGTTTTTTGCATTTACTTCACGTAATTGTCAGCACTTTATTTCTGATTTTGATGCACACATGCGCACTTTATATTTATTTGTTCATTATTGCACTATTTTATGCTGTTTGTTTACACATTAATTTGTATTACTTATTATATAATAAGCTAGCGCGCCAACAACCCCCATTCCTCATATGTTATCAGTGTGTGTGAACACTATTTGAGTTGTGGCTGCTGCTAGGTTATTCATTTTTCACCATTCCTCTTATTTTGGTATGGTGGATGTGTAGCATATTATTCATTTATTTGAATTTTTTTAGCTGTTCTCTGTTGAGTGTGGTTTTGCGCATTAGTTCCCCCCATTATTCAAATGTCTGATGGAGCCTACACACGGTCGGATTTTCACAACGAACATTTGTTGTCAGAAATTCTGACTGTGTGTATGCGGCATTCTTCTGTAGAAGCTGTATGTCCCGTGCTGGCAGAGAAATAGTTACATAGTTACATAGTTAGTCAGGTTAAAAAAAAGACACAAGTCCATCCAGTTCAACCACAAAAAATAAACAAACAAAATAAAAAACATAGTAAAATCCCATACACCCAACTCCATACCCACAGTTGATCCAGAGGAAGGCAAAAAAAAACAGCAAAGCATGATCCAATTTGCTACAGCAGGGGAAAAAATTCTTTCCAGATAGAGGCAATCGGATTTACCCCCGATCAACTTTACATACAAACCTTGGTACTCAGTTATATTATCCAGTATCCAGGCCTTTCTTAAAGCAATCTACTGAGCTGGCCAGAACCTCCTCTGGAGGGAGTCTGTTCCACATTTTCACAGCTCTTACTGTGAAGAAACTTTTCCATATTTGGAGATGAAATCTTTTTTCCTCTAGACGTAAAGAGTGCCCCCTTGTCCTCAGTGTTGATCGTAAAGTGAATAACTCAACACCAAGTTCACTATATGGACCCCTTATATATTTGTACCTGTTGGTCATATCCCCCCTTATTCTCCTCTTCTCAAGAGTGAATACATTCAGTTCTTCTAATCTTTCCTCATAGCTGAGCTCCTCCATGCCTCTTTTAGTTTGGTTGCTCTTCTCTGCACTTTCTCCAGTTCCCCGATATCCTTTTTGAGAACCGGTGCCCAAAACTGAACTACATATTCCAGATGAAGTCTTACTAATGATTTGTACAGGGGCAAAATTATATCTCTCTCTCTGGAGTCCATACCTCTCTTAATACAAGAAAGGACTTTGCTCACTTTGGAAACCGCAGCTTGACATTGCATGCCATTATTGAGCTTATGATCAACTAAAACCCACAGATCCTTCTCCACTATGGATCCCCCCAATTGTACTCCTCCTAGTATGTATGATGCATGCATATTCTTAGCCCCCAAGTGCTTAACTTTACATTTATCAACATTAAACCTCACCTGCCACATAGTCGCCCAATTAGACAGAGCATTGAGGTTGGCTTGTAAATTGGAGACATCCTGTAAGGACGTTATTCCACTGCATAGCTTGGTGTCTACTGCAAAGACAGAAATGTTACTTTATATTTTATAAAGATATTAAAATAATGACAAGATGACAGTTAGGCCCCTTTCGGTATTCATCTATGGACCTACAGGTGTAAACAGGCTTGTGCCTACATCTGATCCACTAATAAAAATGGAAGAAGATCTGTCCTGTCATGTAGGCGGATCAGATCGGAGGACAGTCAGTGGTAAACAGACAGCAGAGTTCATTTACTATCGGCTGCCCATAGAGCAGAGAAGGCTTTGCCCGTGTCCACTCTGCATAAACTGAGCAGACATTGATGGCTCATCCGACCTGCTCTGCTCTGATCAGCAGGGGATCAGTGGACAGATCCCCTGCTGATCTCAAATGAGTCCACCCCTTGTGAAAGGGGCCTAATAATCGGTCAGCTTATAGACAGAGATTATAGCTAGTGGATCACTAAAGTAGCCAAGAGCTGCAAGAGGCCACAGGGGAGAGAAAGGTGGGGGGTATTTGGGAGAACTTGATTACTCCTGGAGAACTAGGGTATATAAAATCCACTCGTGTGATTCCAGTGTCCTACTAAGAGACAGATGGGATTGGGGAGAATGAGCAGAGTAACAAATAATGAGATTGGCAATAGAGGGGAAAAGATGGGCAGTGTGAGGGCATTAGGGGGTCAGACAGACAAGAAGGAAACATCCTTACTGGTGGCAAAATAACACTCAGATTTATGCATTATCCTCAATGGAAAATGAAACCATGCCGACAAAATGAAACTCTATCTGACCTTTTATATAATATTAATAATGTTATTGATACCATTTTTATCTGTAGGCTCTGTTTGAATGAAGATCTAACGGTTTCCTGTTTAAGTATGTTAAGAGTCAACAATTTTGGTGATTTTTTATTTTTTATGAATGGTAGGGATGCTAAGTGAAAAAAGACAAGTATAAACTAAAATGATATGCTACAGTGACTTTTGGTAAACAACTTGACATAGTGTATTTCTGTGGGCTGCGCTGATTGTGTTTTTTATTCTGGTTCTAAAATGTTTGGTTTGGCAGCAAAATAATGTTATGGTAAAACTGTTATAATGCTATTTATGGAATACTAAGCAATGTTAACAGTGCTTCTTAAAGCTTAACTCCAACCAAATAAATACAAATTAAATAAAAACTTTTCTTGATCTGTCACCAAACGTTCAGAAGGTAGAACATTTTTTCTATATTATCATTTAAACACCCTCTATGGCTTACCTATATTGGTGTTTACATCATATGTATCACCCTGAAGATTCGGTCAGCTTATCACTTTGGCAGGGTCGGACACAGCTTAGTGAAGTTAAAGGGTAACTCAGCTTTCATAAATATATATACAGTATAGTAAGTAAAAAAAAAAAACATAGCATAAACAATTGTTGCACAAGCCACGTTTTAATCTAAAGTGGCATTAAATGCAAGCCCAAAAAAGGAATATATTTCAGCTTAAAAGTAGTTAGATGTGTGGGCTGCATTTGTTTTCTTTTTGTCTCTTTCCCTCTCCATTTTCATCTGGTGATCTGGCTCCTTTATTAGAGTGACTCCACTCTGAATGAAGGAGCACAGGGGCACCTTTGGACAGCAGCTTTGTAAATCTGGGGGAGGGGAGTGTTAGATGGACTAGCAGATTGAGATATAACGCATTGAAGCACCTCTGCCAAAGATTCTGCTAGCAGGACTTTTTTTTCCGTCCTGCTAGCGCACCACTTCATTGTGAAAGCCCTAAGGCCCCGTACACACCAGAGGATTTATCCGCGGATACGGTCCAGCGGACCGTTTCCGCGGATAAATCCTCTCGAGGATTTGCGAGGATTTTGATCCGATGGAGTGTACTCACCATCGGATCGAAATCCGCGCCGAAATCCCATCGCGATGACGTGTCGCGCCATCGCCGCGATGATGACGTGGCGACGTGCGCGACACTGTCATATAAGGAATTCCACGCATGCGTCGAATCATTACGACACATGCGGGGGATTCATTCGGACGGATTGATTCGGTGAGTCTGTACAGACCAGCGGATCAATCCGTTGGGATGGATTCAAGCGGATAGATTTGAAAGCATGTCTTCGAATTTTTATCTGCTTGAAATCTATCCCAGGGGATAAAAATCCGTGGAAACAGATCCGCTGGATTGTACACACCAGGGGATCTATCCGCTGGAGCCAATCCGCGGATCAATTCCAGCGGATGGATCCTCTCGTGTGTACGGGGCCTAAGGCTTTCACACTGGCGTGAATGGAGCCGCTCTTGAAAAGCGCCTCAGTGTGAAAGGGGTCTAATACAGTGATCAGTGCTAATACTATACACTGTCATTGTACTAATGACCCTGGCTGGGAAGGGGTTAACATCTAGGGGCGATCAAGGGGTTAACCATGTGCCTAACAATGTGTAATGTATGTAATATGTGCTGTTTTTACTAAGGATCATGTTGTCTTTTTTTTCCCCTGAGTTCTGTTCTGTTAAACACAGAGCCGATCAGTGGGTTCCGGCAGTCCATCATTGGCCAAGAACTGCTGATTGGCTTGTGCTGTAATGAAGCGTAGCAGGGCCGGTGGGTATGCAGATCATGCCTGATGAAGGGTTTCTGCCTGGCTCCAAAATGTTGCTGTTTGCTGTAATGATGTGATCACTGAATAAAGCTTTGGACCCAATTTTGGAGCCTTATGGTGTACTGGTGGCATCTCATGCTCTGATTGTTCATGGTTCCAGACGGTGGTCGCCTCAGCACCCACTTTTACTTACAGTCACTTTTACAGGAAGTGTGTGTTGGGAATAGTGCATCAGATAATGTACTAAGTATGTGATCCAGCGCAGAGAGGCTGCTTTGCCACCAATTTTTCTACGTTGGGCAGATTGCAAGAAATAAAGCACTGTTGACTTCCATCATCCAATCATGTGCAAGCAAAATTGCAAAGTGAACAGTTTAATTGCCTTTAGTAAATCAATCTCATTGTGTGTACAGCTTTTGTCCCTGCAAAGCTAGCACTTGTCAAGGAGCAATGTTCATTAATGCAGCTCTGGCGTTGCCTTTTAGGATGGGCAGTGAGATGACTAGTCTCTTAACACAAAGCAAGATAGCTGATGAGGCTAGTCCCCATTACGGGAAGCTGCATTGGTTGATCAATGTAAAATCAATTTCCCATTCAAGTGGGAAAATGATTCTATACCTTACCTGGGAATTAACATATCATCAAACATGGACAATCTATATAATAAACATTTTACACCCCTGTTGAACAACATTAAAAACGATCTACTCAAATGGGGTAAGAATTTTTTCTCATGGTTTTGTAGGGCAAATATAATTAAGATGAGTATACTACCTAGAATTTTATACCTATTCCAAACGGTTCCCATTAAAATACCTAGCTCATTTTTTAAAACATTCAAACAAATGTGCTTGAAATTTTTATGGAACGATAAACAACCTCGTATTAGATGGGATAAACTAACAATTTCTAAACTTTCAGGTGGTATTGGACTGCCGGATATTAAAAATTATTATTGGGCCTGTCACATGGCTAGAATTATCAATTGGCACCTCCACAGGGACTCTAAGGATTGGATAGGTTTGGAGGAATCTTTATTCTCCATGCCAATCCCTTTAGAGCATTTTCCATGAATTAGCCCTAAGAAATTACCTCACTCTGCTAACTCACATCCCCTTACAGGAACATCTCTTAAAATCTTCAGATCCTTATGCAAAACCTTAAAGATCTCTAATGTTTATGGACCCATCACCCCTATCGATTCTAATCCCGAAATATTTCGTAAGCCTTATATTAACACTCCCTCTACAACACATTCCAAAAGGATTCTCAGAGCTGAACTTATTTTTGAACATGGCAGACTTTTAACTTTTGAAAATTTCTCCTCTAGACTCCCAGACCTTGGAATCTCCTCACGTGACTTTAACTTTATCATAGAATTCTTGACTAAATTTGGCTCCACTAATAACTGGCACAGACCTAAGACCTCTTTTGAAATACTATATTTAAAATCAGAGCCTCAAGACCACTTAATTTCCCTCATATATAATATCTTGAACTCCTCAGTAGATCCACAACTGGACATGACCAATAGAAAATGGGAACGAGATCTAAAAATTTCAATCTCGAATGACCAATGGTATTCAGTGTTTCACCGCCTCCATAAGGGTTCATTAAATGTCCTTACGCAGGAAAATAGTTACAAGGTTTACTCCAGATGGTATAAGACCCCTTACATTATCCACAAATACAGTCCAAATTCATCCCCGTTGTGCTGGCGCTGCAATACTGAAACGGGTACGCTACTCCATATCTGGTGGGAATGCTCCCTCATTGCGTCCTTCTGGAAAAATATCCACAATCTTATAACATCCATCACCACCTACACCCAGACTTTTCAGCCGGACACTACCTGCTACATTTAACATCACTACCCAATTCTGTATACAAAAACTCCATTATTGTACATCTCATCAATGCGGCCAAATTATGTATCCCCATTAAATGGTCCCAGGCTTCCCCCCCTAAAATCTCTGATTGGTTACGCAAGGTAGATCACATCGCCAACATGGAAGATCTGATTTCCCAATCTAATGACTCTTCTAAGGAGTTCCAGGATAAATGGGCGTGTTGGACTCATTTTACTAAATCTTCAGATTACCAAACATTGATGCTTACATAACACAACCCAGGCTTACTATGTTGCCTGGGTATCACTTTCCTTATTGAATATAAGTCTCGATATCTCCAATGTCATTTTGAGTAAAACTATACCATCCTATTACCGATACCCTCCCTCATCTTTTTCTTCTCCCCTTTTTAATTGATTTGATATAAATTTAAACATCTTCATGATATATATATGCATGATGCTGTTCTTCTGTCATGCACATTGTTATATGTCTCTGTTTGCACTGAAGGTGTCCTTTCCTTTAGTAACTATAATATGTATGATTAATGTAGACTATATGATTGTAACTGTCTTTTTAAAACCCAATAAACATATAAAAAAAAAAAAAAAAGAAAGCATTATAGCCAGTATCATAGGGCATCATTACTGAAAGTGACACATAATACCAATACGCTTGCACGTGGATTTGCTAATTCTCTTTCACTTCTGTTCTTCGGGTTCAGCTTCAGAAGCATACTGTGCTTCATGTTTTCTAGCAAGATGTTGAATTTTATCTGTTTCTGTAAGTATTCATTTATTCCCATGTGTAGAACCCATGATAAACTGAGGTCATTGTTGCTTTATATCATGCCTGTAAGTATTTTACACAGCCCAATCCTCTGATCAAAATCACTGTTGCGTACTGTGTGACAGGAAGTGATAATCTCTCTGAGAGGATGTGCGTCCACCCACAGGGACTTTCACACACAATCATTTGTAATCAAGCCATAAAAGCAATACTCCCTCAGGACTGAGTAATATTCTAATTTTAGTGATTTACACAGTTTGTTCCATTAGACCTCTTTACAGTGTTACCTCTTTACACTTGTACTTTGGCTTATTGGGTAAGGTAACCATTTGTGTAAATCTGTTAAAGTTTCTAGAACATTTCAGAGCAAAATATATTTAAAACTGAACTGGCATAGCTGACTTCCTTTCCAGTAGTCCCACAGGAGTAAACTACTTACATTGGTTTGAATGTTGTCATCAACAAGTTTCAAAGTTCAGTATTATTATTTTTTTCTGAAACTTCCCTTTTAAAATTAGGGTGCGTGTTATACGCCGGCGCATGTTATACACCGATAAATATGGTATATTCCTTTAAAACATTAATGTACACACATATCCAGTTACATGTAAGACAGACCTTTTTCCATAAATACTCTTTAGTACCATCCTGCAGGCTGTCGTTCTATCAAGAGAGCTCACTCTCCCTTCTCCTCTGACTATATCCCTCCATGCTGATGTCCCATTGGTTGGCATAGCTGGGCTCATGATTGGAGGGCTTACTACATAATGGTGAATTTTCTGGGCGGGAGATTTAATTGAATTTTCCCGGGAAGTTAGGTGGGCTCCCTTCATTGTATATCCCAGCATGGGATCGTTTGAAGTGAGGAGGTGTAAAACAATGGAATTGTCTATCCATGTATGTATATACAAGGTTGGACTCTGCAATGTGTGCTCTACCAGGCACTTCTGTGATGCCATATTGCCCACCTTACATAGATGCAGGCTAAATGTAAATACAGGGTATATTCATAATTACAATATTTTACAGATATTAATGGAGATTTCACATAAACCCATAAGGCCCATAACCCATAAGGCAGGGGTCTTCAAACTACGGCCCTCCAGGTGTTCAGGAACTACAATTCCCATCATGCCTAGTCATGTCTGTGAATGTCAGAGTTTTGCAATGCCTCGTGGGATTTGTAGTTCCGCAACAGCTGGAGGGCCGTAGTTTGAGGATCCCTGCCATAAGGCAACACTATGTCACATCAGTGTGAACCGAACCTTATGCCGCGTACACACCATCACTTTATGTGATGAAAAAAAACAACGTTATTAAAAACGTCACTTTAAATGACCGTGTGTGGGGGAAAACGTTGTTTTATGTCTTCTGAAAAACGACAAAAAAAAATTGACGCATGCTTCAATTTTATGTGTCGTTTTTCAAAACGTAGTTTTTTACTTCACAGAAATTGACCGTGTGTAGCAAAAAACGTCATTTAAAACAACGTTTTTACACCCGCGTAGGCCCAGAAGCTAGTTATGAAGTGAGCTTCAATGGAAAAACGTGGTGAACGTAACCTTGCTTTGCTAGAACATTGTGAGAAAAACGATGGTGTGTAGGCAACTTCGTCTTTGAAAATTGAAGTTTCAAAAACGTCGTTTTTTACTTCACAGAAAATGTCGTTTTTTTTTCATCACATAAAGTGATGGTGTGTATGCGGCATTAGAAGGAAATTTAGAAAAAGACTGACTAGTCCATCGATTCTGCCCATTTTATTTATTTATTCGTTTTTTATTGTTAGTTTTTTTCTTTGTATCTTCTTTTTCTTTTGTGTTTATTTTTTATTTTTTCATTAACCTGGTTGTTTGACTATAGATCTATGTTTATCCCAAAAATTTTTAAAGCCATTTACTGTTGACTGTCTCACTACCTCTGTTGGTGGTTTATTTCAATCATTAACTACCTTTTCAGTAAAATAATACTTTCTAAGATTTGTTTTGAACTTTCCTCCAGTTAGTTTGAGGTCATGTCCCCCTGCTCTTGATTTTGGTTTCATATTGAAAAGACCGCCTTCCTGAACCTTATTTACCCCCTCGATGTATTTAAAGGTTTTACTCATGTCTTCCCTTTCCCTTACGCTCTCCAGACTGTACATATTAAGTTCCTGAAGTTGCTCTTGATATGTTTTATCCCCCAGACCTTTCACCATTTTTGTTCCCCGTCTCTGAACTCATTCTATAAATACATTCACCCTGCCATTATGTCTTTAAACTTCATCAATGTATCATTGGCAGCATGAACCCATCATTCAGCCTCCATAATCTGATTCAATTCCCTCTTCCAGTCAGCAAAAGTGGGGCCGGTAGAGTGTTTCCAAAATTGTGAAATTAAGCACTTAACTGGGTTAAGTAATTCCGCGTACACACGATCGAAATGTCCGACAAGAAAACCGTGGATTTTTTTCAGACGGAATGTCCCTGTTCTGTCAGCTGGATGATCTCATTTTGGCCATGTGCATGAATGTCTTTTTACCTGTGCACTTGCTGTGAGTCATTTTATTTTTTCAAATAGGGACTTTGGCCATTGCTACTTTAGAATGCAGTCTTTCAACCTTTTTATTTTAGCTATGGTATAAACAGGGAAACCAAAATCTAGAATGAATTGTGGGAAAAACACATGCCAAATTTTGCTATTTTGTATATGTTTTGGGAAGCAATACTAGTCATTCTTAAATGTTACACTCCTAGGATATACTTTTCCTAATGTATTAAATTACAAGTGATTCAGAGCTATATATATAATGTGAGGCGATAGACCTGTGTATCAAGGACATGCAAGAAACAACTTTTACTGAATTTCAGAAATATGAAACAGTTTCAGGCAATACAGATTGCAAAGCAAAATTAACTTTGCAAGTTGAACTTTGGAATTTAGTCTGGAGTCTCTTATAAAGCTCCAGATAATATAATAATAATAATAATAATAATAATAATAATAATAATAATAATAATAATAATATTAATAATAATAATAATAATAATGGTGTGTCACATGGAGAGAGAGCAATGCTGTGCTTTATTTTCCCTTTTTGTGGAGTCAGTACATGACGATTGTTCACAATGGCATTGCAGTTCAAATACATAGCTCTGTAGAGTATCCACTATGTGTAGTAAACCTTTAGATGGTATGTTTAAGCTCAGTGAAAACAAAATCTTACCTGTCATGTTTAGCAATTAGGGATGGGCGATCGGTTTGCCTATTTGGCCGTCCGAATGCCCCAATTTGCAGGGTGTTCACCACAAAAAAACACAGTGAATTGCACTAATCAAAGCTTTGCCCAATCAAGGCGCAGTGTAAGCTGGTTGTTAAGGAACGGGGCCTGGAAGCCGGCCGCGGTATCGTTAACAACTGATGAGACATCTGCTGTCAATGAGTTTCCACGCTGACAGCTGAATAATAAAAAAAATACAGAAAAAAATGCCGGGTCCTTTTGGTCTAGTATGGATTTGGAGGGGAACCCCAAGCGAAAAAAAAAAATACTTGGGGTCCCCCCCAAAATCCATACCAGATCATGCAGCCTGGCAGGTCGGGACAGAACGAGCGTTTTCCCCCCCTCCTGAACCATACCAGGCCACATGCCCTCAACATAGGTGGGTGGATGCCTTGGGGCAGGGGGGACTTGTTCCTATGTTGATGTGGACAATGGCCTCATCCCCACAACCGTGGTCGGTGGTTGTTTTGATCTGCAGGCAGGGGGCTTATCAGAATCTGGAATCTTATCCCCCCAATATCAAGGAGTATCTGGTACATAGTACCCCTACCCATTTGGACCATCCTTTGTATTAATTCGGCAAGCCACCGTGGACCTGTTTGGTACCGAAGAGACCAATTCAGTGAAACATCCATTCACCAAAAAAGTGTACACAAAGTAAAAAAAAAACAAGAGACACGTTTCTGAAATATCCTTTATTAAAAAAAAAAAAAATGGTGTCCCTCGATGTAAATCCATTGTTAATCAAGCACCCACGACCCCCAAAAAAGGGCTCCTCCTTCTAGGATGGCCTCCCGCCGAATTTCTCCTCTGAGCTTTGACAGTTCTTATATAGGTAAGGGACAGGGCCACCTGGCAATGTCACATGGTGGCCCCACCCCCTTGTGATGTCACAGGCCCAACATTCACCAGTCCGTGACATCAGAAGGGGGCGGTGACACCAGTGGACATAGCGGGTGGCCCCGCCTCTTACCTATATAAGAAATGTCAAAGCGCAGGGGAGGCATTTAATGGGGAGTCGTCCCAAAAGGTGGAACGTTTTTTTTGTTTGTTTTTTTCGGGTCGGCGGGCGGCATGATTGACGATGTATTTACACAATTTTTTAGTAAAGGATTTGTTAAAAACTTGTCACTTGTTTTTAGAATTTTTTGACACTTTTTGGTGAATGGGCAGGGGTACTATGTACCCAATGAGGGGGGTGGGACCTGGGGGCTTCCAGATTCTGATAAGCCCCCTGCTCGCAGACCCTCACAACCACTGGCCAGTATTGAAGTAGTTAAGGTATATGTACAGCCAAAACTTTTTTTTTCAATAGAGTAGAGTAGAGAAGGGTTAGAGCTCCTGCAAGCAGTTTATTGCTATCGAGTTCTGAGACCCGTCACCTGATTGTCTGAGAGGAGAAGCGATACTATTTGCCCCCAAGTAGGAGGAGGGAGAAGTAGCAGATGAATCTGCCAAAGGTAGCGCCGCCCACGACCTAGATGGGGTAAGTGCAGGGGCGGTGACCAACCGGTGGGGGGGTGGGGGTGTGCCTGTGACCCAACCGATCAGCCGCCACTGCAATTGAGACAGCTGTTCTGGTGAAAACTATGTTCCATTCACTTTGCAGAGATTTCTCACTTAAGATAGAAAGCAAACTCTCCTCAACAGGAAACATAGAAAAAGACAAACTGACGGGCTTTAACCCTTTCCTTTATACAAGACTACAACACGTTTTGGCTATGAATACATTTTAAATGTGGCATTGAACCTCCCCATCCAAAATCCAGTCCTGATGAATACAAATCACTGATGGACCGTTTTCATCAGAGGAACCAATCGTGTGTGGGCCCCATCAGTTTTTTTCCCATCGGTGAAAAAACTTAGAACCTGTTTTAAAATGATCTGATGGTTAAAAACCAATAGAAGAAAACGATCGTCTGTGGGGAAATCCATTGGTTAAATATCAACGCATGCTCAGAATCAAGTCGACGCATGTTTGGAAGCATTGAACTTCATTTTTCTCAGCACATTGTGTTTTACATCATCGTGTTCTGACATGATCGTTTTTTTAACTGATGGTGTGTAGGCAAGACTGATGAAAGTCAGCTTCATCTGATATCTGATGAAAAAAGCCATCAGATCGTTTTCATTGGATGAACCGATCGTGTGTACAGGGCATAACAGTTGGCAGACATATTCCCAGAAACCAATAAACATAACTGCCAAGTGCACATACACTGTATGGGTTTACAGGTGAATCTTTGTCCTTTGAGTTGCCAAAAGCTTGATTCTTTTTTCTTCTTCAGACTAGTTGCTCCTTTATTTGAACTTAAATAATTTTTACAGTTAGAAATAATTGTATCCCACTGACTCAGCCGTGTATATTAGAAGCAGTGATATGTTGAACCTCAAGTTCAGTTTATAATTCCCGGGATCAGTAGCTCATGCATGAAGTCTTCGGGTGGCTTTCTTTAACTATGTATTTGTAAAACATATATTCATTTATTTTTCTAATTAGAGACATAAAGTTTTATCCATATGTGCCATGTAAGAATAACCTAAGACTAAAAGCCCTATTGCAGCCATTAAAGCTGTGCATTATCTGGCCTACACACTATTCAGGAAACATTACACAACCTTAGCAAACGATGTAGAAACACATTTTATGCAGTGAAAATGGAACACTAAGCTGGTGGTGTTCTCTTTCCAAAAATGTGATGTCACTCACAACTAAGTGGGATAACCGTTTTTTTCCTTGAAATAAGCTGAAGAAAAGCCCCTTCCTCCCCTCCACCCATCTTGAACAACTCTTGTCATACAGCAATTCTTTTGCCTTAAGAAATTATATAAACTCTGGGTGTTTTAATTTACAACACTGTGGGGGAGATTTACTATAACTGGAGAGTGCAAAATCTGGGGCATGGAAACCAATCAGCGTTCAATGCTTAATTGAACAAGCTGAAGTTAGAAGCTGATTGTCTACCATGCAAAGCTGCACCAGACTCTGAGTGCTCCAATTTTAGTAAATCTCCTCCTATATTTCACTATAATGATAAACATGGAGTGTTTCTGAGTAACACATACTGTATTGTTAAAGCGGTAGTAAACTCAGGAGCACAAATTCATAGCACTCCTAAAGCCACAATGCGAAACATGTTTCTTATGCCACGTACACACGATCGGTCAATCCGATGAGAACGGTCTGATGGATCATTTTCATCGGACCAAACCGATCGTGTGTGGGCCCCATCGGTTAATTATCCATAGGTAAAAAAAAAACAATCTTGTTTTAACCACTTCCTGATGGCCGTACGACTATATACGGCTGCAGTGTGGTTCTAAATGTCTGGGATGCCGTCTTTATACGGCCTCCGCTCCTCCGGGCCACTGGGGGCGTGCAAGCGCCGCCGGCGGTGTGCGCGCGCCCACCGCATCACTGAGATGCCGATGCATGTGCCTGGCAGCCGCGATGTCCGCCAGGCACCCACGATCGGCGGTTACAGAGACAAGGACGTGGATCTGTGTGTGTAAACACGTCCTGTCAGGGAGAGAGGAGACCGATCTGTGTCCCTTGTACATAGGGACACAGATCGGTCACCTTTCCCAGTCAGTCCCCTTCCCCCACAATTAGAAACACTATGCAGGGTACACATTTAACCCCTCCCTCACCCCCTAGTGTTAACCCATTCAATGGCAGTCACATTTATACAGTAATTAGTGCATATTTATAGCACTGATCGCAGTATAAATGTGAATGGTGCCATAAATGTGTCAAAAGTGTCCGACGTCAGATCGACGCCATTACTAGTAAAAACAAATAATAAAAAATAATAATTCTGTCCCCTATTTTGTAGGCGCTATAACTTTTGCGCAAACCAGAACCAAAAAATTGGGCTATTTATTATAGAAACAAGTAAAAAACTTTTTTTGTTTATAGCGTAAAAAATAAAAACCGCAGAGGTGATCAAATACGACCAAAAGAAAGCTCTATTTGTGGGAAAAAAAGGACATAAATTTTGTTTGGAAGCCACGTCGCACGACCGCGCAATTGTCAGTTAAAGCGACGCAGTGGTTAAAAATCCACGCATGCTCAGAATCAAGTCAACGCATGCTTGGAAACATTGAACTTCGTTTTTTTTCAGCACATCGTTGTGTTTTACGTCAGCACGTTCTGACACGATCGTTTTTTTAACCGATGGTGTGTAGGCACGACGGACCATCAATCAGCTATTTGGATGGACTGATCGTGTGTACAGGGCATAACTGTTTTTTTTTTTTGCAGCTTTATATCTTCTGTATCTCTTCCAGCTGAAGCTTGCGCCATATTTTGAGTTGTCTTCTGATTCCACCGCGACATTTACTTCCACCCTTTTTCCTTGGTCATAGCAGAATCGCACGCATGCGCAGTAACTATTATCCAGGCCTCGTTTTCGTTCACTGTTACTATGGCGGCATAGATCCCACATAACCATTTGGATTACGCATGTGTTGATGCATGCTTACACTTCATGTGACATAACAAGTCACATGGGGTGTTTTTTTTTTTTTAGGAAATGATCAATGAGTCAGCACTCTCATGGCAATAACTACAGTACAAAAATAAGCATGCCTCAGAGACCAAAGCAGCTGGCACAAAACATGACAAACAAACCTTATATTAAAGATAAACCAAGAAAGTTCAGCGCATTAATCATTAAGTGCATCCCAGTATGAATCAATCAAGCATCTCATTGGATGGAACTAGGCATTAGCCACTTGCCAACCACATAACTTTGATACACGGCGGCAAAGTGGCACGGATGCACCAGATCATGTACCTAGTATGTGAACCAACTCGTCTGGGTCTAGGGCACGCATGCGGGCTGCTGGTGGCTCGCTTCTGCTGTGATCGCACACAGCGACAGGTACCGTGGACTCGATGTCCGCCGACACCTGCCAATTGTTTGTTACACAGTTAGAAGGACTATCTGTCAGTAGGGAAGACATTGATCCTGTGTTCCTGCAAAGCAAGGACATGGATATTTGCCTTCCTTTAGTAAAAGCACCTCCCAAAAGTACTCAAGAATATATATTGGCCTAAATTTATGAAGACATTTGATTTTTTTCTTCAGAAACCATGAACATCATTTAATGGAACCATGCCTAAAATACCACTAAAGGCTCCTGTATGAAGTCTAAACAATTGCCAAATTGAGTTACTATGTGATGCACAAGCCTCATAAAGTAAACAAAAAACATCCTTTAACTTCCTTGAACCAGCGAGATCATCCTCCTTCATTTGTGTCTCACACACTTCCTCACCTAGACACTGCAGCTCACAGTAGGAAGGTCCGGCAACAGAAGATGTGCTGCCAATCCAGAAAGGTGTGACCATGTGCTGATTGACAACCAAAATGCATATAAACCAGCAGTGACAATGCTAATAATCTCACCTGCAAAAACGTTTCATCCCACTGTAGTGCAAGAAGGCTTAGCTTACCTGAGAATGACAACTCTGCTTTAAATTCATGAGCAGTGTAGCTTTATAGCCCCATTATCACTGAAATGTGCATTAGATGTCAGGCTCAACAGGTATTTGTGAGACTTTTCTGGGAGACATAATGTTCACATGCACTTATAATAAAGCAGACTTTCACTCAAAGTACCGCTTATCCTCCTCCCCACCCCTGCCCCTAACACATTTTAGTTTTTTTTTTACATGGAGCAAGTTTGACAGGTACCCACTCCCACTTCCTGAATTATCACCTAGGCAAAAGTCCTGTCTGCTTGGGCCTGCCCATGCTTAAAGCCTCCTAGGACACATCACACACCCCAGGAGGTTGCAGGAACAGTCTTACTGCGCCACATGATCTCAAATAATTTTTCCACTTTAAATGCAGAACATTTTTTTTATTAATTGCGGGCCATAGGTCCTATTTAAGATCTGGCCATGTAGCTACCTAGAATTCTAGAATTGTAAATATTTACAATATTTGATGACACAAGGCTGGTCAGTGAGCATAAAATGAAAATAGTGTATTTGTGTAACATTGTGTGTATTTTATGTAACGTTTACCAAGTTCACACATTTTCTGGCCTAATCTTAACTGCTCTGATCAAAAGGCTCTTTATAACGCTCAGTAGCTGAAGCTCAAATTATGCACCCATAGTTGACTCATCTCTCTTGCACCCCCTCTTTCTGTTCTGTACAGACTTTGTTACCCAGAAACTAGGGTTGAAAGCAAGCAGTGTCTGCTATTAATGACATTGTTTTTAATGCTCTCTAGACCAGTTTAGTATGTATAGAATAATATTACCATATTAGATGGCCTTCTTGACAATTGTTACTTCTAAAATACTTGTAAATATTTTAATTTTTTTTTAAATATTTTAACAAGTTCTCCAATGATGTTTGCCACCCAGCCTAGCATTTACTACTGAACACAGTTTAACTTTAAGCTCTGTTGTGCACCCTGACCATTACTTCATGCCTGAACGGTGCTTCCGTTTCAAGTGACCCTGTCACAAAGATAATGTACAAAATATTTTCAAAGATAGCGCATGTGGTAAACTGTATAAATAAAATGTCCTACGTACAAGTCCTGTAAGCTTAGAATAGCTTTAGTGTGAGTTACAATCCATTTGTCCGGGCAGCCTTGCGATGGGAGCTGAAGCAACGTTTCAAATACATAGAATGAGAAAACAACAAGAAGCAGGCGCCACTTAGTAAACTGTAAAACTTTTAATACAAAAATGTCATAAAAGCACTCACATGGAGGTATTGAGAGACAGGCATATGGATGTTGTCCTGCGAGTCGTCAAGCCCAGCCAATAGAAGTGTTCGTCCCTTCTATCACCTACACAGCGCTTGTGCTGTGTAGCGAATGCAACGCTGCTAATCAATACAGTCCTGTGTGTTGATGGAGGTGCACGGATGTGCAAGCAGGGATGCTGGAGCGCACGCTGGAATGCACGCTTGAGACGCTATGGCTAGGGAGGAGGAAGTGACGTCATCATCGGGGACAACAATAATGTGACGCGTTTCCGTGCATATGCTGTGGTTAGATGGGAAACAAACTCACAGCGCGCACCTTTTTCAAGCTGGCTGTAGGGGTCACTACAGCCTGTATTTATATGCCTGTTTGTGATTGCCATCGTGTGGCCAAATAGTATAATGTCCTCAATAATGAGGAATTATTACTATGGATGGCTGTTGTTTAAATAGTAAACAAAATAAATGAATGAAGTAAGTGTAACAAAAATAAAAATTATTGAGAAGTTTGGCCCTGTGATAATGTACACTTACTTCATTCATTTATTTTGTTTACTATTTAAACAACAGCCATCCATAGTAATAATTCCTCATTATTGAGGACATTATACTATTTGGCCACAAGAGGAGGAGGATCGGCTGTGAGCTCGGCCCGGAACGGAGCTGCCGCACATCCCAGCTGTACCGACAGAGCTGGAGGAGGGGGGAGCCGGGCCCGGAGGGGGAGGACAGGAAGTGCTGCACCGTCTTTTGCTTGAGTCCATTCGGATAACCATCCATACAGATACGATTGGAAAGTGTGTTTGGATCTATATGCTGTTACCTTACAGCAGTAAGGTAAGGGGACATCCTCACTCACCTTAAAGGGATCACTGGATATCAATCCTTTCTTCACATTATATGTTGGGATCTACACCAGCACCTTTCAATTTTGGACTTTTGAATATTATTCAGATTTCCGTTCTTACCATTAAGCTCTGCTGTATGGACCTTTTAGCTTGGCTTATCACAAGCTTATCACTGAGCTTATCACAGCCACTCGGGTGTTGTGTTACACACATTGTATACCTTTATGTATCTTTATTTGCATTTTTCATCACTTATTTTATTGTTTATTTCATTGTACCAAGAAGAATTCATGAAGTTATCTATTAGCACTCATGCATAGAATTGCTATACTTTTGTCAGTCAGTTCACTGATCATTTTTTGATGCCATTTTGTTTGTACTGTTCCCAACCACAGACAGACCACCCTTTACTTCCTTTCTACACCTTTCCCATCCCCCACTTACAGCGCAGCACTATCTTCTTTCTGCTATTATCCTATGGTTTAACACACCTTTCAGTGCCGCAGCTGTACCCCCTTTTTCCCTTCCCCCCCACCCCCTTTGATAGCGCGGTAATACCCACTTCTTCACATTTATTGTACACAAACAAAATGTATGTCCTTGCGTCCGACGTGCACCTATGGTGATTCGAGCAGCCCTGCCAACCTGCCGCAGTATAATGACAGCGACTGGTCAGCAAGTGGTTAAGGAAGAAGAAAAAAAGAATAACTTTATTCTTATCCTTGCGCCTTCCTTTAACTTTCTCCTTTCCCATCCCTTCCCACATTGTCACACCCATCCATTTCTTTTGCTCTCCCTCCTTCCCCCATTATCACCCACTCAGACCCATAGTAGGCATCTTTTACTTAGTAAATTAATCTAACCTCTATTCCATATTACCATGAACATATAACCTGTGTATCCTTCAAAAATGAATTATCCCTCCCATTTATCCTATCTATAAAAGAGAGGACATGGGAGGGGGGGGGGTAGCTCATCATTGAGATAAGTGAGATTATTAAATCACCAAGATATGTTTTTAAACTTAGCGTTCTAAAAAAAAAACAAAGGTTTCATTTGAAGAACTATAATGAGAATATACCGCTTGCTAAGAATATTGTGTCTTTTAATATTCACATATTCTCTTTTATTTTGGCAAAAAAATAAACCAGAAGCAAAGAGAAGCTGTTGTGTATCAAAGTGCACATTATTCTTCGTGTTTGTTTTCTCAGTACACAGACTGCCTGGTGTCCACGAGAAGCAGGAATAAAGTTTTCAAAACATTCACCAATGCCAGATTGTCCATTGCATTATCATAAACCTTGTGCAGCAGTCATAATAGGAGCCAACATTACTAGATGTTACAGCAGATTTCTAAAGTCTTTCCAGCATACACTGGGATAACAAACATTGCACAGGCTGGCTTTCTGTCTTAATCTTAGAACTCCTACAGACACTATGTTGTTAAAACACTACAATGAGCTGTTTGCATGTGTTACAGCCCCGGTCTCATAGGATTCGGTAGAGAGCACTTATGGAGATCCAATGTTAAGTAACAAGGTATGGCTGTTTTCCAGAATGCTCTGAAGCGAGTGCTGGGCCTAAATATATCAACTAAATAAAAGTGTCATAAAGTCTGCAATATATATTATACATCTAATGGGAGCCCTGTAAACGGGAACATCTGCCTGTATTCTGTACAGAAAAGTTCAGGTTAATGATGACCATTAAAGGAGTGAATATTTAAAAGGGTTTGCTAGAGCTTCTATCAATTCAGTAAACAGCTTGGTCCGCTTGCTATATGAGGCTCCCTCCCCAGGTTTAAAGCGGTTGTAAAGGTTCCTGTTCTTTCACCGTAATGCATCCTATGCATTAAGATGAAAAAACATCTGACAATTACCGGCTCCTCCATTTTACTTACCTGAGCCCTGGAAAGTCCCACGTCACGAACGCGCTAGATCTTTGCCCAGGGTTCTCAGCTCTTCATTGGACAGATTGATAGCATCGCAGCCATTGGCTCGCGATGCTGTCAATCAAATCCAATGATGCGGGTGGTTGGGGTGGAGCCGAGTTCTGCACTTGGCGACTATGGACACCGAATGCAGAACTTGGGAGGGTGACCGCAAGGTAACCACTTTGGGAGAGCGATTCACAGAGGAGGTTATCGGAGGCAGGGAGGAGCCGAAAGAGCCGCCGTGGGACCCTAGAAGAGGATGATCGGGGCCACTCTGCGCAAAACAAACTGCACAGTAGACATGTGCATTCATTTTCGTCCAAATGCATTTTCGTCCGAATTTCAGGTATTTTCGTTATCGTTTTAACAAACGATAATGAAAGCACAGAAAACGAAAAAAAAGTCCAATATTATTCTACATAAAGAGAAACGATTCGACATAGAGAGAAAAGATTCGACATTATAGAGACATTAAGAAGAGTCGACATAGAGAGAAAAGATTCCACATAGAGAGAAAAGATTCCACATAGAGAGACATGAATATTCCACATAGAAAGACATGAAGAGTCAAAATTTTTTTTATTTTTTTTTAAGATTCTGTCGAATCTTCTTTTTTTTTTCTTCTTCTTCTTCTTAGAACATTCGACAGACACCATAAGCCTTCAATGACAGATTCGACCTTAATTGTGCCTAACCTTAACTCTATTAGTCCAATATTATTCTACATAAAGAGAAAAGATTCGACATAGAGAGACATGAAGAGTCAATTTTTTTATTTTTTTAAAGATTTTGTAGAATTTTTTTTTTCTTCTTCTTCTTTTTCTTCTTCTTAGAACATTCAACAGACACCATAAGCCTTTAATGACAGATTCAACCTTAATTTGGATTTTCGGATGAATGCATTTTTTTAACGAAAAACAAAATAAATAAAAACGAATTTCGGGAGTAACTAAATAAATTTATTTTTCGGACGAAAACAAAATTACGAAGCAAAATATTTCAGTGTGCACATGTCTACTGCACAGTGGAGGTAAGTACGACATGTACTTACTGACACTACGACACTGATTGGCTCCCCCTCTGTCCAATCAGCACATGTTTAAGCCTCCAGTGGCACATTACATGTACGCAAGGTGGTCGGCAAGTGGTTAATATCAAGCTGCTTCTGCTGAAGCAACACAGTTGTTGTTGGGAAATCCGATCGTGTGTATGAGGTTATACAGTTCAGGGCTCGTTCGCACCAGAAAGCTGTCGCTGGTGCGTGCTAAGGAAACAGTGTCGTGGCACCAATCCCGAAACATTACACGATTGAACGTTATTGAAATATTGCAAATCCTATGAATGACATTTCTTTACAGTTGTATTTACCTCAGCTGTGTTGTGATGTACTGGTTTGCATTGAAAAAAAAAAGTACTGCACTGTTTTTTTTATTTGTGTGAGATCCCTCATAACGAACCGGAAGATTTTGTATACATGATGTTCAACTCAAACAAATAATATTTGAATGTTTGTTTAGACTGAACCTGAAGCTCATCCCTAGCGCCTTTCCAAAGGTGACAGGCGGTCAATCAAAAAAAGCAAGTTTTAAATAATTCCTTAATAAATACCAATATTTTCCTTTTGTATTTTTGAGTGTTGATGGGATATGCTTAACTAAGGATTTTGTCTTTATATCCTCTATTCTTTCATTTAAATCTATATTTTTGCTTCCTTCATCATCTCTGGTACAGTTTGTGCGTATTCAGAGGTAGAGATCAATGGGGATTTCTCTGATGAGTGGAGCTGGGTGACAGTTCCAAGCCGCGAGTATCATATTGCCTGCAGTCTCTTTTCTGAATAAGTTAGTGAAAATCCCTCCATTGTTGGTTTTAGAAATGCAGAAATCCAGCTTTTCAGGATGGATAGAAGCATAGAAGAGTGATGGTATCAAAAAGAAGTGCTCTGTTTAGTCTGCCCCATTTTTTTACTTTTTTTTTTTTTACTTTTTTGTTTAAGTATAGATTTATGTTTGTCCCAAGCATGTGTTTGAATCCACTTACTGTCGACTGCTTCACTACCTCTGCTGGAAGTCTATTCCAGGTATTAAAGTGGTTGTAAACCCCAATTTTTTTTTTATAAAAACCTGCAAGACAAAGGCATAATGAGCTAGTATGACTAGCATACTAGCTCATTATAAATTACTTACCTTAGATCGAAGCCCTCGCAGTGACCCTCATTCCTCTCCTCTGCCGCTGCCATCAGGGGGGAGGGGGTGAGCAGGAGAGTCAGGACGCCCACTAACACACAGCTCCTTTCTCTATCTGCAACGTAGAGAGAGTCCTGACTCTCCTGCTCACCCCCTCAAGGGAGGGGGCGAGCTCGACACTCCACACCAGGGAGAAAGCCTTGCATTACTGTGTGGAGTTACAGACATAAGAACAGAAAGTGAGGACATTTAAAAGCAAAATAAAAGGATGAGGTAAGTGAAGGAGGACTGCACTAATGTAAAGGTAGCTATTTAGGTTTTTTTTTTTTTTACCTTTACAACCCCTTTAACTAAGGGAAACCATCTGTGAAGCCTTGAGGCCTCACAGCTGGCTTCCCACTGCGCATGTGCGAGCAGCTCTGTGCTTTGTTATGGGTCTCTCAATCTTCTGCAATGTCGTCCAGAAGACTGTGTTCAAAAGGGGGAGAGGGGTGATCCAGGCAGAAGTGGGAGTGGGTACCTGTCAAAACCAGGTACACGCCCCCCCCCCCAAAAAAAAAACTAAATGGCAGATGCCAAAGAGGAGGGGGGAGGAGGCAAAAAAGCAGAACTTCCCCGCTTTAACTTATCGTGTTGTACTCACAGGTAGAGCTGCACGATTCTGGGAAAAATGAGAATCACAATTCTTTTGCTTAGAATAAAGATCACGATTCTCAAAAACTTTTTATTTTAAAGATTTACAAATTCTGATTATATAATCTCTCAGTCACCATGAACAACCCACAGATCTACATTTTAAAATGGTTAATTAAAAAAAGAAAAATCTATATCAAAGTTAAATTCAACAAGAAAAAAAACAAACTATATATATATATATATATATATATATATATGGTTGGTGCAGCATGGTGATATAGGGAGGGCTGAGATTACTCCCTCCTATGTCATGGGCTTTCTTAATTTTAAGTCCAAGCAGTCATAATATAAGCTCACATTTGTGTTAGAAAAAGCATGCCTGCCGTCTGATCAATGCTGGTGCGCAGTCACTGCAGTGTTTCCCGGCCAGGGTCTCTGACGAAGAAACGTGGTACCGGCCACGCCCAGGCATCCACCACGACGCATCACGCTCTCTGCTCTGATGATGTCAGTTCCTGTTGCTGACGTCAGTTCCGGTATTGATGGCTTCTGCGCCATTTGCGTTGCACGCTGGTTCCGATGGCTTCTCCTCCGGTCCAGGCTACATCCAGGCTACATCCCGGGGACAACAGATGTGGGGGAGGGGGGTGAATCGAGATCACAACTCTATATACGATTAATCGTACAGCTTTACTCGCAGGACATTTTTTGAACAATGAACTTTGTGTGACAATATTTTATTTCTCCCAGTTCAGGAATCCTAATGGCTAAAAGACTTGGGCAGTACCTACTGATTTGATCAATTTACATTTCAATATACTTCTAACAATTTTTCTAAAAACTGTTAAAGCCTCAGAACGTTGTAAGTTCTTGTGTTTAATTGCTTCTAAAGTGATTTATTAAAAGTGATATTTTATTCTCTCTTTTTCTGTGTTTCCACACCTCCATTTGCACATACTATTTAGTACTTCCTTTTGAGTGGATTGAAAAGATTAAAAAATGATTGCTTCTTTTATGGATAGCATTAAGCCAGTCTAAAAGTTGCTTTATCTGGAAGGAGACAAAACCTTTAAATCTTGTAGAACACCTGTATTGTCTATCTCATTTTCTCATTAACATACAAGAATAGTAAAAGGTGGAAACTAGCAAAAACAAATACTGTAACTAAGTAAAGTGTAAAAGGAAATGACTAGTGCAGTAAGTATGTCATTTTCAATGTGCTATTGAATTGGAAAATGTTCATTTACAGATTCCTTATGATTCAGTTGACTACATTCTTAAGGATGTCAGAGGTTCATATTTCACGCTCATGCATGAATGGAACCACAACGTGTTAGTGATTTTCACTGGTTCCTTGAGAATTCCTAAGTTCCAGAAATGTGGGCTATCTCTATTGTACACAGGTGACAAGTTAAAAAAAAAAGAAAAATCCCTACTGACCGTAGTGTTAGGAAATGAAGCTAAGGTCACTCGGAGTTCTGCAGTATGGGAAGCTTGATTCTTATCACACTAACATTAATAATGTTGGCCATCCTGAAAAAAAATCTTATAGATGGCGATGAGAGATCCAGTAATTGAATAGCGAGACTTACTGTGTTTTACAGGGGAAAAGATCCCATCCTTTCATTCAGAATAAATAAGTGTATAGAGGATATCTGGTATTACAGGGGAGCAATCACTCATCACTGATTACATCTGACAAAGGGGGATTTTTCCCCTGAAACATTATGAATCCTTGTAAAAAAGGATGGGATCTTTTCTGCTATGAAATGGAGTTAGTTTTACCATTCATTATTTGTTCTGTGTATTTGGATTCTGCTTCGTATACTTTATAGATCCAATAATAATGTTTAGCAATAATTAGCAGCAATAAGCATATTTTTATTAAAATAATATTTTTTTTCTAAACAGAAGAATAACTAAAAGGACATATATATTTTCCAGCATCTTTCATATTGCTGTTCTTTGTAACATTTCTGTAGAAAATGTATCAATATCTACAAACAGTTCTGTATAGTTTTTTCTATTTCACTTTTAATTCTTTTTTCAGTGCTTGCTATTTCCTGTGTATGACCTTGCTACAAATGATATGTACGGGTATATGTCATGTGGAGCAAGTAAGTAGATAGTCTTTGGTGAAATGGAGAAACCCTCGGACACTTGTAGTGCACGTATGACTTATTTATTCAGATATAATACAATCCTAATTCCAAAAAAAGTTGTCACTCTGTGTAAAATCGACATAAAACAGAATGCAATGATGTGCACATCTCAAATACGCATATTGTATTCACAATAGAAAATAGAAAACATATCATATGTTTAGGCCTGGTTCACATTGGTACAATTTGAGATGCGATTTGAGATGTCAAATCGCATCTCAAATCGGCGGCATTTGCCGGCAATTGTCAATGTAAATCGTGGCCCGAAATCGCAAAAAGTAGTGCAGGAACTACTTTTTTAAATCGGTGCAGCGCCGCAGATGCAGCGTCGCACCGATTAGGACGGTCTCTAAAATCGTGGCCGAAATCAGGACTGCCAGCGGGAGTGAATTTGTGCGAGTTCAGCTGAACTCGCACGGCTTCACTCCCACAGCCCAGTGTGAACCTGGGCTTAAACTGAGAAAATGTATTATTTTAAGAACAATTAAGATCATTTTGACATTGATGGCAGCAACACATCTCAAAAAAGTTCGAAAAGGGCAACACAAATCTGACAAAGTGGTACTAACAAGGAAGAGCAGGAATAACATTTTTGCAACTAATTTGAGAAATTGGCAACAAGTCAGTAACATGATTGGGTATATAAAAAAAAACATTTTAGAGAGTAATGGCGCGTACACACGACCGTTTTTCGCAATGTAAAAAAAAAAATGTATTGGCATAAAAAGCGATTGTGTGTTGGCTCCAGAGCATTTTTTGCGAAATTTTCAAAATGTTCACGTCGTTTTTTAATGTTGTTGTTTTTAACGTTGTAAAAAATGGTTGTGTGTGGGCTTTAACGACGTGAAAAAAACGCGCATGCTCAGAAGCAAGTAATGAGATGGGAGTGCTCATTCTGGTAAAACTACCGTTCGTAATGGAAATAGCACATTCATCACGCTGCAACAGACTGAAAAGCTCTCACCAAAGTTTTACTAACACGAAAAAGCAGCCCAAAGGGTGGCGCCATCCGAATGGAACTTCCCCTTTATAGCGCCGTCGTACGTGTTGTACGTCACCGCGCTT
Source organism: Rana temporaria (assembly GCF_905171775.1). Lineage (NCBI taxonomy): Eukaryota > Metazoa > Chordata > Amphibia > Anura > Ranidae > Rana > Rana temporaria. Next base: position 77,541,712 of record NC_053491.1, on the reverse strand, counting down.
TGCTAGAGCATTTTTTTTTCACGATCGTGTGTAGGCAAGGCCGGCTTAACAATAATTGGGTTGAAAAAAACTTTTTTCTAGACCATTAAAAACGGTTGTGTGTACGCAGCATAAGAGTATCTCAGAAGTAAAAAAGGGCAGTGGTTCAAAAGCTGCTTCTAAAAATTGCAGAACATTTTCAGAATAATGTACCTCAATGTAAAATTGCAAAGAATTTAAATAGATTTTCATACAGTACATAACATCAAATGCTTCTGAGAATCTGGAGAAATCTCTGTGTGCAAGGGACAAGGCTGAAACACAATATTGGATGCTCGTGTTCTTCAGGTCCTCAGACGGCACTGCAATAAAAACAGGCATTATTCTGTGATGGACATCACTGTATGGGCTTAGGAATACTTCCAAAAATCACTGTCTGTGAACACTGTTTTCTGTGCCATTCAAAATGCAAGGTAAAGCTCTATCATGCAAAAAAGTTGTCCTATCTAAACATGATCCAGAAACACCACTGTAAACGTTCATTTAAAATGGTCTGTTGCAAAGTGGAAAACCGTTCTGTGGTCAGACTAATAAAAAATGTATATTCGTTTTGGCAACCATGGGCCTCCATACTAAAAAGAAGGACCTTCCCGCTTGTTATTAGTACTCAGTTCAAAAGCCAGCGTCTCTGATGGTATGGTGGCACATTAGTGCGTATGGAATGAAAATCTGGAAAGGTACCGTCAATGCTGAAATATATATCAGGGTTTTAGAGCAGCATATGCTCCCATCCAGATGATATATTTTTCAGGGAAGGCCTGGCATATTTCAGCAGGACAATGCTAATCCGCATACTGCATCTATTACAGCATGGCTTCAAAGTAGAATAAAAAAGTATGACCTACAATCTGTGCCTATAAAGTCCTGCCCTTGAGGGGAAACTTTTGTATTTTATATCAGTTTTGGATGTATTTTATATCAGTTTTGGATGTTGGCCTAGTTACAACAGAATTTTTCGAGAACCTCCTACCTTTTTGAGATTTGGCTTCAAAGTAGAACAGTGCAGGCGCTTAAATGGCCTGCCTGCAGTCCAGACCTTTCAGCAATTGAAAATATTTGTCTCATCTTTAAAACAAAAATACGACAAAGAAGACCCAATCATTGCATTCTGGTTCTATGTAGATTTTACACCAAACTATTTTGAAATTTAAGTTGTAGAATAATCATAAGGGAACAGTGGAATGGGAGGATCACCCTCTGTCTTCTACTATGGAGAGGGAATAGTATAATATGTGCTGTCCCTGTGTTAGGATATTCCTTTAAAACCTACTTTGAAACATTGTTTCTATGTTAATGGAAACATACACTAAAGATCCAATTGATTCTTAAATTCGAAAAAATTACATGAATTGTACATTTATTAAACTGTATATGTAAGCACGTGGTTATATCCAGTATACGGGTCCACTTAAAGTGGTGGTAAACTCTTTGACAGAAGGGCAATATCATAATGTGCTAGTATGCATCGCAAAATATGAAAGACTTACCTTAAAATGAAGCTCTCCAGAAGCACACTGTCACCACTACAGACTGCCATCTTCTCCTGGTCTTTCCTCTGGGTATGGGCACTCCATCCGTTTGTTTGGTCTGGTCGCGCTGATGTCACTCCTGTGCTTGCGCATACGAGTCTCGGCCACAGCACACAGGTCTGAAAGAATGGCGTGGTATGCCATTCCTTCAGAGCACATGCGCTGGTGACGCCACTGGCTGATACTTGCTAGAATATCTCCTAAACTGTGCACGTGTAGGAGATATTAATTTTGCCTACAGGTAAGCTTTATTATATACTTACCTGTAGGTGGAAATAAAAAAACAAGACTTTACTACCACTTGAATCATCCTCCTGAAATTGCTTGTTTAGTAAAACCAAATGCAAAATTATTTAAAGCAAGAAAAAATGTACTAAGGATCATTTTTTACAGCCCACAGCAGTTTCTTTTCAACGAAGAACAGTAAAGAGGACAGAGGGAAACATGTTGCTGCAAACATTGTAAAAAGTCACCTTGAGCACAAATTTCAAGCCCAAAAATGTTAAAGGGAGGGGGTCATAAAACAAGACCGCATATGCCAAGTATGGACAAACTGCATCCCCAAAGCTCACGGACGCGGCCAGGCACTTATCAGGATTATTGCCCATAAGGTACAGATTGAGAATTATGACAGAAGTGAATCAATCTGAAGGAAAACTGCATTCTGAAAGTTTTGCAAAGCTGGAATTTGTGGCAGTTTAAAAACTGCTTGTGAAAGCACATATGCACAGAACTTGTTATAGGTAAAACTCTTAGCAAAGGAAAAATGTATTGTGATCTGATAAATCGTTGATTACCCTATTTATCAGGATACATTTATGTTTAGAGCAAACCAAAGCTTGTCTTGAACTCACAGTACCTAATACACGCTGGTAAACATGGTGGGGATCTGTAATAATATGGGAAGCATGAGTCATTGGGGGTGATTTACTAAAAGATTATAGGCTGTTCACTTTGCAAGGGAGGGGCACTTTGCATGGGAAATTTCACTTTGCAAAGAATACTCAATTCATATGCAAGGAAAAAAAATATTTGTTTTGCTTGCACATGATTGGGGATAATGTAAGTCAGCAGAGCTTCACCTCATTCACTAAGCTCTGGTGCAAAATTTCCATGGAAAGAGCAAATAAATTTGCAAAATACAACTTCCCTTTAAAGGTGAACAGTCAGACAACCCCAATATGGTTGATTTTTACTTTGCATGGTCATACAAGCCAAGTAAATTAACTCCATTATGTTCAATGAGTACTTTGCATTGTCATATAATCCAAGGATTAGCACCATTTTACAGGTCAAGGTGTTCCTATGGTGAAAAAAGTGTTACCCCCTTGTCATCAGAGGTGTATCTAGTGAAAATGGCGCCTATGGCAAGCACTGAACTGCGCCCCTGTCAAAACATTTGAAACCCATCTTTCAGATAACCGTAACAAAACAAAACAGCTGACAAAACTACAAGTCAAACTCTTTAACCTTCTAATTAACAAATTATGGATTGGCACTTCATAAAAATTACAACTGCACCTTCCTTGCTTTCACTGATGCAAACTGGTCTATGATCTGCTCAAAGTCAGTTTTTCTGTTTCTTCTCTTGTATCAGCACCCATAAATGCGGCCTTACCAGCACCCATAAATGCGGCCTTACCAGCACCCATAAATGCGGCCTTACCAGCACCCATAAATGCAGTAATATCAGCACCCATAAATGTGGTAACAGCACCCATAAATGCAGTACCATCAGCACCCATAAATGCGGCCTTACCAGCACCCATAAATGCAGTAATATCAGCACCCATAAATGCAGTAATATCAGCACCCATAAATGCAGTAATATCAGCACCCATAAATGCGGCTTTACCAGCACCCATAAATAAAGGAATATCAGCACCCATAAATGCGGCTTTACCAGCACCCATAAATAAAGGAATATCAGTACCCATAAATAAAGTAATATCAGCACCCATGAATGCGGCTTTACCAGCACCCATAAATGCAGAAATATCAGCACCCATAAATGCGGCCTTACCAGCACCCATAAATGCGGCCTTACCAGCACCCATAAATGCGGCCTTACCAGCACCCATAAATGTGGCCTTACCAGCACCCATAAATGCGGCCTTACCAGCACCCATAAATGCAGTAATATCAGCACCCATAAATGCAGAGGAATCGTGCGGTGTATGGGCACTTAGCAGGAGGGAGAGAGAGTGGCCTCCATGGGGGGCCAATCATGCAGTGTACGGGCACAGCACTGGGCAGAAAGACAGAGTGGAACGGAACATCAGAGACAGTGACAGAGTGGTACATAGAAAGGTCACACTCACTGGCAGTGGCACTGTGATGATCAGAGACACGCAGCGGTGCAGGGGATGTTTCCTCATAATGGATACTGTCCTCTGCCACTGCTGCGCCAGTGCCTCTGACACTGTCTGCTTAGCACACACGCACAATCACACTTGATGATGACTTTAAGGCCTCTGGAGGTGGAGGTGTTGGTGGTAAAGCGACACTATTTTTAGCGGCGCTTTACCGTCCTTTTTGCGGTGCTATTCAGTCGCTAGCGGTGCTCTTTTAACCCCCGCTAGCGGCCGAAAAAAGGTAAAAAAAAAAACGCCTGCAAAGCACCACTTTGAATTCAATGGGCAGGGGCACTTTAGGAGCTGCTCCTACAGCGCCTCAAAGATGCTGCTTGCAGGAAATTTTTTAATGTCCTGCCAGCTCACATCTCCAGTGTGAAAGCCCTTGGGGGTTTTCACACAGGATTGAATGGAACCCCTCTTTCAGGACGCTTTGCAGGTGCTATTTTTAGCATTATAGCGCCTGCAAAGTGCCTCAGTGAGAAAGGGACGTTAGGCTACTTTCACACTGAGGCGCTTTGCAGGTGCTACAGCACTACAAAACAGCGCCTGCAAAGTGTCCCAAATAGAAGCAAACAGCTAATCAAATATAGTGCTTGCTCAATATGGATTAAATAAATTATAATTATGCATAGCCATAGATATAATAAATAAAGTGATTTGTGCAACAGCAGGTACTACTTGCACAAATCACTTTATTTATGATAACTATGGCTTTGTATAATTATAATTTACTTAATCCTTATATTAAACACTATATTTGGTTGCCTGCAGGCTGCTTGGCAGTTGGCAGTGGCACACATCATCATACTGTACACATGAACATGATGATGATGATGATAGGTGTGACTATATAGAAGTACCTGGCCTACTGCAGTGCTGCCTGGCTGGGGGTTCCAGAGACAAGAGTCCAGCAACAATTGTCCAACTCCTCTCACTCCTCTCACTTGTCCACCTACCCTCCTCTCACTCAGTCTGTTCTTCTCCTCACTGACCTGACCAGTGACGACGGTGACGTCACCGACCCGCTCACGCTCGAAGAGATGAAACTGCACTGCGCAGAGGAGAGGAGAGTAGGCGGAGCCTCTGCAAGTTTGCTGAATGACGGTCTGGGCTATACCACTCATAGACAAGCATGGGGGGTGCCATTATACTGCCAGCCAGCCAGCCAGCCTAGGTAACAGTGTACCGGAGCTATAGAGAGGAAGGCGGCACCCACAGGAGAACAGGTGGGAATGTTTTTTCGTGCGGGGAGCGTTTTTTTTGCCGCACCCCCCCAAGGCTCCCATGGCACTTGCCATGGCTGCCATACGCTGGATACGCCACTGCTTGTCATACCAGTCAAGACCAGTCATACTAAACAAATTAAAGAAGGATTTAATGACTACCAGGGAGTAGTCTTAAGTGGGGTACACACTAAAAGACAAACAGGCGAACGATCGTCTGATTTTCTTCATTATTTCACAGCAAATCAGAACTGATGAATGAAAATTCTTTCGAAAAATTCTCGTACAGCAAAGGCTTTTTTTGGTTGTTTCTGATCATGCACAATCTTTCTTTTCAGATTTTTCTTACACATTACACATTAAACGAAAATCATTCATTCTGTTCCCATATGAGAACAATTTTGGAGCTTGTCCCTTCGGGAATTTTCATACGAAAATTCGGAATCTGCTGTCGAAAGTTGTGTACACACTATATGAAAATCGTACAAGAATTTTTTTTGTATAATTTTCTTATAGTGTGTACGAGCCTTTATCCTCTTGTTGCTGTCTGCATTACAAGAACTAGAGATCATATCTACATGGAGAGTTCTGGAGTGCAGAATTTAAAGATGTCTCACCAAATACAGGAGACTCCATCGGGCCGAAAGTGTACACACGACAGAGTTTCTCGGCAGAATCCGGCTCTGACCGAGTTTCTCGCCGAATTCTGCCGAGAAACTCTGTCGTGTGTACGAGGCCTAAGCATTGGAATGTTTTTTTTTTTTATGGTCTCAATATTGAGAACTAATATACAATTAGTTCTCAATATTAATATATTGTTTGGTGGTTGCATTCTTGTGTCCACTACTACAATACTAAAGCTGCATATGAACATTGTGGGTGTATGAGTGCTGTGCATTCCTAGGTATTGAATGTGTATATGAGCACAGTAGATACAATTTTAACTGTCTTGGCATAAATAGTGCTGATCTGCATAATGTAAATTACTATTAAATTTCATTTAGTTACCAAAATATTCAAATTTCAGGATCTTTATTTTATAGGAAATGCTTTTTAATACCCAATCAGATTATTCTATGCAAATCAAATAGGAAAGTTTCTACTAGTTTACGTGATAAATAGCTTGGCATAAATCAACAAAGCTAATTATGCACCCTAGTACCAAATGAAACCCTTTTTATAGTACTTCAGATTATTACTGTTTGGTTTCTTGTTTAAGGCATGATGTGTGAAACAGGTCAGATCATTCATGAATCATGACTTTGTAAAATATTTTTTTTATTTTTTTTGTAGCATACCATAAATTTACGTGGGTGCTACATTTTCATTAAACAGTCACATTTCTTTCCAGCATAGTTACCATTCAAAGAATCCTGGTTTGGATGTCAAAAGATAGTTTTCAGTGATGTTGAGTAATTCTGCCGTTTAATGCTGACATCTGGAGTCACTTTTGGCAATGATGCAATGTTCTAACTGGATGCTAGTGGTTTTATCACTGTCGTTTTTATTAAATGAAATAGTTTTTTTTGCAAGTAGGGGGCTGCCTATGTTTTCTTTTTTCTTTTTTTTGGGGGTTTTTACAAATCTATTTGACCTGAAACATTTTACAATTAAAACTTCTGGAATTGTTTCTTGGTTCCAGCAGCTTTCGTTACTTTCAGGGCATTAAATCGGACAGTTTTGCTGAGAGGACGACACTCTCCAACGGTGACAATATCCCCAACCTGAACATCCCTGAAGGCGGGGGACAGATATACAGACATGTTCTTGTGGCGTTTTTCAAAACGGTTGTACTTGTGGATGTAGTGCAAGTAGTCCCGGCGGATAACAATGGTGCGCTGCATCTTCATCTTTGTGACCACACCTGACAGAATGCGACCGCAAATAGACACTTTCCCGGTGAATGGGCATTTCTTGTCAATGTATGTGCCATCGATTGCCTCTCTGGGGGTCTTGAATCCCAAACCAACACTTCTGTAGTATCTTGGGAGCTTCTCTTTGCCAGTCTCCCCAAGAAGCACTCACTTCTTGTTCTGGAAGATAGTTGGCTGCTCCTGATAAGCCCTCTCGGTCTGGATGTCCGCCATCTTGGCCTGCCGGGTGAAAAAGAGCTGCCTATGTTTTCTAATATATGTGTTCTTATGGTATAAGTAAGCTACCAGTTTGCACATCTGTCATAGGCAGAATAAAATCTGTGATTTAATACAACTGCAGTGTCAGTTTGCAATATGTTTGATTATCATAAAATATTAACCACTTAAGGACCGCCTCCTGCACATATACGTCGGCAGAATGGCACGGATGGGCACATGTACGTACAGGTACATCCTGTACTAGTACCCAGCCGTGGGGCGTGTGCCCGCGGCGCGCTCCTGCGACCCGGTCCTAAGCTCCGGAACCGCGGATCCCGCGGACCCGATCACTGCTGGAGTGCGGCGATCGGTCCCCGGAGCTGAAGAACGGGGAGAGCCGTGTGTAAACACGGCTTTCCCGTTCTTCACTGTGGCGGCTGCATCGATCGTGTGATCCCTTTTATAGGGAGACACGATTGATGACGTCAGACCTACAGCCACACCCCCCTACAGTTGTAAACACACACTAGGTGAAACAAAACTCTTTCAGCGCTCCCTGTGGTTAACTCCCAAACTGCAACTGTCATTTTCACAATAAACAATGCAATTTAAATGCATTTTTTGCTGTGAAAATGATAATGGTCCCAAAAATGTGTCAAAATTGTCCGAAGTGTCCGCCATAATGTCGCAGTCACGAAAAAAAATCGCCGCCATAAGTAGTAAAAAAAAAAAATTATAAAAATGCAATAAAACTATTTTGTAAACGCTATACATTTTGCGCAAACCAACCGATAAACGCTTATTGCGATTTTGTTTTACCAAAAATAGGTAGAAGAATACGTATCGGCCTAAACTGAGGAAAAATTTTTTTTTTAATATATTTTTGGGGGATATTTATTATAGCAAAAAGTAAAAAATATTGCATTTTTTTCAAAATTGTCGCTCTATTTTTGTTTATAGCGCAAAAAATAAAAACCGCAGAGGTGATCAAATACCACCAAAAGAAAGCTCTATTTGTGGGGAAAAAAGGACGCCAATTTTGTTTGGGAGCCACATCGCGACCGCGCAATTGTCTGTTAAAGCGACGCAGTGCCGAATTGTAAAAACCCCTTGGATCATTTAGCAGCATATTGGTCCGGATCCTTAAGTGGTTAAAGACATGTGTCCACCCAAAAAATATTTTACTGGACTTGGTTTCCCACTGGATTTTTATATATCTTGGAGACTTCAGAAGCCAGATCAGCTAGTCTTAGTTTCCACTTCTTTTTGCCACTTGGCTTGCAGTTTTTTACCTCGCTACAAAATGTGTATTTCCACTATTTGATTTGCATTCTCCATCCTCTCAAAATAATGTAAAAATTGGTACACATGTCTTAGGTTGGCTGCTTAAAGTTCCATTAAATCCACATTAAAAAACTATCAATAAATGCTGTATTACATGCCCTTCTCACTATGGGATTTCTGTATTCTGTAAACCTGGTTGATCCTTCTGTTGTATATGCCTCCCTCCTGTCCATGTCTCCACTGCAATTGGGGGCTTTGCAGAACAGTGTTGCAGCTAGTGAACATGCTCAGTTTTCACTGTATTTTCTGACCTTTTTTTTCCTATCACATCGGAGCAAACCATGTAACTATAGAGTAACACATGTGGGTGTATACACAGTTGTAAATCACAGCCCACCCCCTCCCTAATCCTTCATGTCCACTAACAAGCTAAAAACTATGGGGGTGGAATATTACATCTTGATTGATGGAGGCTTCACCTTCCTCTCAACTGGCAGAAATACACCACGCCATGTTATTGCCAAAAATAATAAAGTTTGGATTTCAACTATATATATATATTTGTATGACAATTTAAAACAGTTTATTGATATCAATTATTTATTTATTTTTACTCTGTATCCCAAAGGCTTTTTTTTTTTAACACGTGACTAGTAGCAGAGAACTAGAAGCTCCTTCGGCCACTTTTTCCTGCAGAAATGCTGGGAAAGAGCTGGGTCTTGTGACAACTGTATATTGATTATTAAAAGGGTAGATTATTTTTTTAATTAAAATAATTAGTGCCATCATCCACATACAGAAAGAGAAGGGACAATGTAAATAAGAATGTAAGCTCTAATGAGCAGGCCCTCTAATTGTCCTGTATTATATTTTAACTGTACTGTCGGCCCTCATGTTGTAAAGCGCTGCGCAAACTGTTGGTGCTAAATAAATCATGTATTATAATAATAATTAAACTGTGTGTGTTTGGTATCACTAGTCTCCGAAGCCCCAGACTCTCAGCATGCCATAGCTCTGGAGAATAAAATATCTTACTGTTCATCCTTTACAAAGATTGACAGTTCAAGTAACTAATAGTGATGTTCAGGAGAAGTTCGGTAACTGTTATTTTTTTTTTTTGACAAATTTATATAGAGCTGCAATGTTTTGTAGTGCTTTACATATTGTACATGCACTTTAGTGCCTTACCTCAAGGAGCTTACAATATAAGGTCCCTAACTCACACATACATATGCAGACCATTTTTTGACGGGAACCAATCAACCTACCAGCATAAGTATGGAATGTGGGAGGAAACCAGAGTACACAGAGGAAACCCACACATGCACAGGGAAAAATGCAAACTCAATAAAGATAGAGCCCTTACTGGAACTCAAACTGGGGACCAGCCAAAACCTGTATTCACAACAAAAACGTGTCCCTATTTCAAGGATCCCAGAATGTTCAAGTGGCTAACTAGAAAACTAAAGGCACTATATTGTCCATGTCAGAAGCTAACTTTGGAGAACTTTAAAGGATTACTTGGGTGTTAGTTTTGTTTTTGTTTATGTATTGGATGCACACATTATGTGCAATGTGTACTGTATGTGTATGGCTGAAATCATATTTTTATGACTTATTTACTGGTACTTGTCACAATGTACCCATGTCAGTATGATCACCTAAATAACGGTACGTACTAGACTAATGGTAAACACTCTATCTTGTCTGCACTTGCCTTTATTTTATGGAAAAAATATAACCTACACATCCCAAAAGCCATGAACCTAGGCACATCCAGTTTGTTACAGTTCTATCTATCTCTAGTGTAGGAGTCCCTCGCACTTAAAAAAAAAGAAGAGAAAAACAAAAACAAAAGAAAAAAGAAAAAAACAAACACATGCTTTACTTCAGTGTTTCCTTTTCCTCCCTCTGACCATTTTTTATGCTGCATGTTTTTTTTTTTTTGTTTTTTTTTACGCTAACACCAGCAATTTGTTACCTTCCACTGACCAGCGTGTTTTTTTTGTTTTTTTATTATTATTCATATTGACCACCAACACCAGTGATTTCTTTCCTCCCACTGACACCAAAACATTTTTTCTCCCACTGACCACTAATAATTTTCCCTGACAACCGACAATTTTTCCTCCCACTATCCACCAATGATTTTCCTCCTGCTAACATAGGACAGGATTTTAGTATATGAGGCCCACATGTTAATGTTTGATCAGGGCCCATTTTGTCTAGAACCAGCCCTTTGGGGACACAATTGTTCTTTGCCACAGTTTCACTTTTACTGACAACCCCCCCCCCCCCCCAACTATACCATGTCATTGGACAATTACAAAAGAAGAAGCAGACTGATCAGGTTACCTCTATATCACTTTGCTCTCCTCAGCTCTTTGCCTTGTAGCATACCTGATTGGCTTCTTGTTCTGCTTCTCCTCCACCTCTCTGAGCTCTGCTGTGCAGATAGTACAGTAGACTTTAAGAGACTGATACCAAGTCAATTTTCAGGAACTTCCACTGCTTTAACAATAGTTTTATGGTAACAAAGCTGTCTTAATTTGCGTTAAGTTCAGCTTTAATGATTTGGTCAAAAGTGGTCAAAGGTTGTTAACGGTACATTGGTTTTCAACTTATCGACAGTCCACTATGTAGTCTTATAAATTTGATTCAACATCAGCTAAAGTCCAATGGTATCTATCTTAGTACTATATATAACCTAATGCCCTGTACACACGATCGGTTCGTCTGATGAAACAGACCGATGGACCGTTTTCATCGGACAAACCGATCATGTGTGGGCCCCATCAGTTTTTTTCCCACCGGTGAAAAAAAATAGAACCTGTTTTAAATTTTCGTATGGTTAAAAAAACGATAGAAAAAAAACGATTGTCTGTGGGGAAATCCATCGGTCAAAAATCCATGCATGCTCAGAATCAAGTTGACGCATTCTCGGAAGCGTTGAACTTAATTTTTCTCTGCACGTCGTTGTGTTTTACGTCACTTCGTTGGACACGATCGGATTTTTAACCGATGGTGTGTAGGCAAGACTGAAGAAAGTCAGCTTCATCGGATATTTGATGTAAAAATCCATTGGTTCGCTTTCATCAGACAAACCAATTGTGTGTATAGGGCATAACTCAGTGTAGTATTGCAGGAAACTCTTTTTATAATACCTAAAATTCAAATTAAATACAGCAAATTAGTTTGCAGTATAAATTAGAATTTTCCTCCCTTTGCCAAGAACCTTGCTCTTGGAAGAATCATTTTGCAAATTGACTGTGTAATTACTCCCAGAATAATCTTTTAAATAGGACAAGCAATTTCAACAATAACCTCAGGTGTTCATCATCTTTGGCAACTATAAATGATACAGGCATGGCTGATTTCAGCTTAGACCTAAACGTTGATTGTAAGGGGATTTTTATCCGTTAACTTCCTTGACATACCATAAATCTCATTAAACCAACCCAAGAGTGGAAAGAGAACCCTAGTTCATTTAAACTGTTTAGATGGCAGTTTCTTTCCTTTATGTTTTGCTTGTCAAATAACTTAAAGGGTATCATTAATTTGGGAAAGCAACAGAAGCTAAACTTGGAAAAACCAAATGAAGGTGATCACATAAAAAACCCCAGCTCTGCTTCTGCCCATTGAAAAAAAAAGTCAGTGTTTCCAGCGTACGCGGTGATCACATCTGGTTTTTATTGTATGTGTCTGCAGTACTTTATTAGAAGTATTAAGGGCTGGGTTAAAAATGTTCATTCACCAGCTTTGGTATTTGGCACAGATGTGAAGTCCTAGTGAAAAAAATAAAATCTGCCAGCTCATAGTTGCCAATGTGGAAAACTATATTTCCAAAGACAGACTACAGTGGCCTCACACCTCGTGTCATCACACTGTTGCAATCTAAATGTGCTTTATTAATTTTAGAGTATATCTGTTTTTTATAAATTCATGCTTATGGGATATTAATTAAAATGAGAAAAGCATCAATGCTTAAAAATGCATCTAGTAATAATGCATGCACAGTGGAAGCAGACATTTTTGGAGATAGGCTAGTAATTTGGAGCTTCATGTATAATGTTTGGTGTGCTGTATACAGAGGCTGCCATTGTTGACTTCCTTCTCTTAAAGCGAAGTGTCACCCAAAAATGGAACTTCTGCTTTTCGGAATCCTCCCTCCCCTCCAGTGTCACATTTAGCACCTTTCAGGGTGAAGGGGGGAGCAGATACATGTCTAATACAGGTGCTTTGCTCCCACTTCCGGGCATAGATAGCCGAGCCACCCACAGCTATCTACGCCACTTTTGGCACCCCCGTTCCCCCTTGCTGTCTTCTGGGAGACACACAGGTCCCAGAAGACAGCAGGGACCAGTGGGATTCGCGCAGCACGAGTCACACATGATTCCTTTATCAAAGATGGTGGTGCCTCCACCCAAGAGCCGAGGGACAGATCGGCTTCGGGTGCCGACTTTGCGGGCGCCCTGGAAAGGTAGGTGTCCTTATTTTAAAAGTTTTAAAAGACTTAAAAAAATATATATTTGGTGGAACTCCGCTTTAAGTTCTAGTCCCCTGGCTGTCAGGATGATCCAGTGGCTACAGTGATTTCTGATTCTCTGATCCAGGATGACTGTGCAGATCAGAAGTTCGGATTTCAGTAGCTATATACTTGTTTCAGGTCATTTAGAAGGATAATACTAGGCAGACGCTCCTAGGGTCGGGCCCGTGATACCATATTGGTTGGTGGTGTCATTTGCAGTTATGCCTTACAGGCACATAGAGGTAAGAACAATACAACTTATCATCATAGAACTATTTCAGAAAGGTGATTTGTGGTCGATGAACAGAAATCTCCAGAAAGGGTACCTGCATGGTCCTGAAACATTGGTTGGTAATATTCTCCTGACCGATATTTGAATAAAGATGAACATTCTTACAAGAAGCTTGCTGGTGCACATTTTGCAGGTGCTTACCTCCATTCCAGTGTCCCCAACCTGTCTATATTTCCTTGTATTGCAAATGTAGCTCTGAGCCACTTGAACGTATTACTGCCAAGCTCTATCTGTCTATCTATCTCTAATGGAGGAGTCCCTCACACTTATGAAAAAAAAAAAACCATAATGAACACATGTAATAAACAGTGCAAATGTCAATCAGTGCAATCAAACCAATAATGTGAGAATATTGTGAAGATGAGTAAAATTAATAATATTGATTTTAATGACAGTAGTCACTATCACTAAAAGTTCCTTCACTCCACTTGAGCTGATAAAATAACAAAAACAGTGCTGCGCTACTGATGAATAAATGTGTAAACCAATATGATTCAATAAGGACCATATATACAGTACATTAAGTTAAATAATACTAATAAGTCCAAAATAATTATATATAAGTGAATCAAAGTTCATCAAAATCAAGTGGATGATTGAAGAGGATCCAAAAATATCAATTCACCCACGGTGTAAAGATAAAATAAATGCTTATGCTTGCCTCCACCACTATAACGGGCCTGCTCACCTCACACGAGTCAAAATCAGCAGTATTCCCCTCTGGGGATGAAGATTACTGGCTTGGTATAGACAGTTTCACTCTTTCATTTCAGACACCTGCTTCTTTGGGTTACAAAGAACCTGATCGTCTTACGGCTGAAATAAGTATGCAAAAAAAGTAGGCAAATGTAGTGATCTCCGTCTAGGAATATTTATTCTCATAAAAATTAGAGGGTGCACTTATAAATGTGGCACTGTAAGCCATGCTAGCTGGAACAGCATTGAAAAGGCAAGGTATCAAGATGGGCACGATGTAACGTCAGTAGGCAGGCTCCGTCCCCTAAGTCCCCTTCTATCAAGGCATTGAATTCTTCAGTAGGGGTATTGGCAATATTTAACTAGCTAAGGACCAGCCGCTGTGGTTATACTGTGGCAGATCGGCTCCCCTTAGCAAATCCCCATAGCTGTACATCGACTGATTTAAGAGCACTATGGGGTGCGCACGCCCGCGGCGCAATGACATAGCCGATGCACATGCCCGGTGGCCACGATGTCCGCCGGGCACATGCGATCGCTCCTCAGAGAGACAGAACGGAGATCTATCAATGTAAATAGACAGATCTCCGTTCTGTCAGGATTGAGGAGACAGATCTGCTGTTCATACTGGTTATGAACAGAGAACGGTCTCCTCCAGGCAGTCCCATCCACCCACAGTTAGAAAACACTCCCTAGGACTCACATTTAACCCTTGATCACCCCTTAGTGTTAAACCCCTTCCCTGCCAATGACATTTATACAATAATCCGTGGCTATTTTCAGCTCTGATTGCTATATAAATGTCAATGGTCCCAAAAAAGTGTCAAAAGTGTCCATCTGTCCGCCACAATTTCAGTCCGGCAAAAAATTGCTGATCACTGCCATTGCTAGTAAAAAAAAATAATAATAATAAAATGTCATAAATCTTTCCCCTGCTTTGTAAACGCTATGGGCCAGATTCTCAAAGGGCTTACGACGGCGCAACGCCATGTACGCCGTCATAAGTCCTAATCTGGGCCGTCATATCTATGCGGACTGATTCTTAGAATCAGTTACGCATAAATGTCCATTAGATCAGACAGGCGTAAGGCTCTTATGCCGTCGGATCTTAAATGCAATTTTTTTTTGTCCGCTAGGTGTCGCCTCCGTCGTTTTCCCCATTGAGTATGCAAATTAGCTAGATACGGGAATTCCCGAACGTACGCGCGGCCGACGCAGTAAAGTTACGACGTTTACGTTAGGCTTGTCACGGCGTAAAGTTGCCCCTGGGTATACGTCGTTTGCGTAAGTCGTCTGTGAATGGGGTGGACGTCATTTACGTTCACGTCGAAACCAATGACGTCCTTGCGACGTCATTTGGAGCAATGCACCCTGGGATATTTTACGAACGGCGCAATGCGCAGTACGTTCGGCGCGGGACGCGCTTAATTTAAATGCTACACGCCCCCTACCCGCCTAATTTGAATTAGGCGGGCTTGCGCCGGGTGATTTACGTTACGCCGCCGCAAGTTTTTCAGGCAAGTGCTTTGTGAATAAAGCACTTGCCTGAAAAACTTGCGGCGGCGTAACGTAAATGAGATACGTTATGCCCGCCCTCAGTTACGCGATTCTACGTGAATCCGGGGCCTATAACTTTTGCGTAAACCAATCCATAAACGCTTATTATTATTTATTTTTTTACCAAAAATATGTAGAAGAATACATATCGGCCTAAACTGAGGAAGACATTTTTTTTTGGGATATTATAGCAAAAATATACAGTATATATTTTTTTAAAATTGTCACTTTTTTTGTTTATAGGGCAAAAATAAAACCGCAGAGGTGATCACATACCACCAAAAGAAAGCACTATTTGTGGGAAAAAAGGGACATCAATTTTGTTTGGGTACAGCGAGCGCAATTGTCAGTTAAAGCAACACAGCGCCGTATCGCAAAAAATGGCCTGGTCATTAAGGGGGCAAATCCTTCCAAGTCCTTAAGTGGTTAAAATAGCTTAGTGACGTCTTAGCTCCACCCTACTGAAGAAGTCAATGCCTTGACTTTTTTTTTTGCATACTTTTTCATCCGGTAAGACGATCAGGGTTCTTTGGAACCCTAATAAGCAGGTGTCTGAATGAAAGAGTGAAGATGTCTATACCAAGCCAGTAATCTTCATCCCAGAGGGGAATACTGCTGATTTTGACTCGTATGAGGTGAGCAGTCTGTGATACTGGTGGAGGCAAGCGCAAGAATTTCTTTTATCTTTACACTGTTGGTGAATTGATATTTTTGGATTCTCTTCAATCAATCACTTGATTATTTTGATGAACTTTGATTCACTTATATACTTATTTTGGAGGTATTAGTATTATTTAACTTTGTATGTATATATGGTCTTTATTGAATCATATTGGTTTACACATTTATTCAATTAGTAGCGCAGCACTGTTTTAGTTATACATGCTTTACTTCAGTGTTTCCTAACATTTTTTTCCCAAACCCCTTTAAAACAAAATATTCACCAAATACATATGGTATGTATTGGTTTACCCCAAGCACCCCCAAAGCATGTGAATTCATTGTCCATACCAATGAAATGTGCATCAGTGCTTTGTAAACAATCCTTCATCTAATCCTATGTTGTATTTTAGGGCATCAAAGTTAGCATGAATAATTTTCTGATTTAATTGTTGCAATGTGTATTGAGTATGTATACATGTGTTTCATATTAATTTATCATAATCCTGCCTACTGTTCTTAATACTTATTCATAAACCTATGTCCATGTACTTATGTCCAATATTTTTACCACAATGCACTATGCTTTTCCCCCCTGAAATCTGCCCTCCTAGGTTGGCATTCTTGGGAATGGCTGTTGTATTACATCTGGAATCTTTCTTATTTTCTGGTTTGTACTATAGAGCAAATCGACATTTGGAAAACATGTGTTGCACATTTTACATAAACTTTAAAAATTTCACACATACATTTCCTTTAAAGGAATTTATGTGAGGAAACTATCCATATTATATGTCCATTTACTTTACCCTTAAGGGAAATAAACAGATTAACAATCAGAGGCAAGTCTTGTCAACATTATAAACATATTCAGTTAACTAAACATATGACTTGTGTTGCTTTATTGATATTTATTCCATGTTTCCTATTTGAAGAATTACAAAGATCACAAAAACATTTTTAAATGGTCATCGCAGATGATTATCCAAACAGCATTCTGTTCTATTCTGCATATAAAATAAAAAATAAACAAATATATATATAAATCTACAAATTAAAAAATTAAGGTTTTTATATAGTTTCAAATCATAAGAGATAATCGTTCAGATAACTAAATATAACCTATTAATTTTATTTCAGTTTATAAAGATTGGGAGACTGTTGTCATGACTGGAAAATTCCTAAACTAACTACCAAAAGGGGGATTTTTGTGGATAGATGTTCTACAGATTACTGACAATTAGGCATCTGTCTAGATGGCCTCTCATTTATCAAAGGATTCACAACAGTCTTTGGGGCTGATTTACTAAAGGCAAATAGACTGTTCAGTTTGTATAGGAAGTTGCACTTTGCACACTTTGCTCGTCGAGTTCCTTGTTAGGCTTGTCGAGGAACTCGACAAGCTTGCTTTGCGTACACACAGTCAAGCCAAAAAAGTTTGGTAAGAGACATTTGCACTTTTCAGTCTGTTAAGCTTTAAAAATGTGTTATCTCCTTTACAAATGCTACTTTTACTCCCGTCTCATACTTTAATCTGAGCAAGCGCAGGTTTCTTAGCATACAGACGTCCGAGTTTCTCGTCGGAAACCAGCCCGACCAGAAACTCGACGAGCCAAATCAGACTCCCGTCGAGAAAATAGAGAACTTGCTCTCTTTTTGGCTCGTCGAGTTTCTCGACAGTTTCCTTGACGAAAATGTATACACGACCGGTTTCCTCGGCAACAAAAATATCTCCCAGCAAGGTTCTTGCTGTTTTTTGTCGAGAAACTCGGTCGTGTGTACGAGGCCTAACAGTTTTGCAAGCATCTACAGCAGATTTACCATGGCATTCATGATTGATTAATTCTTACAGCACAAACACACAAGTAGTGGCCAGCGGTATTCTTGATATTGCTGCAGTGCTACTTTTAAGAAATTGCTGAATTATGCAACAATCTCGTAGTAAACCTGGCTCAGAAAATGTGCAATTGCTCCAATTGCATATGTGGCAAACCTGAGAGATCTCTCACCTAGCAATATTTATGGTTCTACTTTAAAGGATAAGTTCACTTTTAAAAAAGAGCCTGTAAAACATTGTACCAGCGATCAGCAGATCGCTTATCCCATGCAGGTCTTCTGCAGATCTTTGTGCCACGCAGATGTTCTGTGTGGCACAGAGCATCAATGATAGTTCATTCATGTAACATATTCCCAAATGTGAACTTATCCTTTAAGATCTTGTGAGAATGGCAATTAATATATTATAATGTTTCTTAGGCCGCGTACACACGGTCGATCCAAACCGATGAGAATGGTCCGATGGGCCATTTCCATCGCTTCACGATGAAGTGGCCTGACGGTCTGATGTGCGTACACACTATCGTTCCAAAAACCGGTGGGTCAGAAAGCGGTGACGTTAAACACACGACGTGCTGAAAAAACAAAGTTCAATGCTTCCAAGCATGCGTCGAACTTGATTCTAAGCATGCGCGGGTTTTGAACCAATGCTTTCTGTACTAACCATCGGTTTGGACCAATCGGTCAGCGGTCCATCGGTTCGATTTTAATGCATGTTTTAAAATTTTGTACTGAAGGGACAACAGACCGATGGGCCATACACGCGGTCAGTTTGGACCGATGAAACTGAACTTTGGTCCATTCTCATCGGTTTGGAAACGGACCGTGTGTA
The DNA here is from genome assembly GCF_905171775.1 of Rana temporaria. Lineage (NCBI taxonomy): Eukaryota > Metazoa > Chordata > Amphibia > Anura > Ranidae > Rana > Rana temporaria. The sequence goes on along the minus strand of NC_053491.1, from coordinate 77,522,807 downwards.
CGCGGCCTTAGGGATCATTTCACTACAAGTGTATATCCATGCAAACATACATTTTTGCATGTAAACAAGGGGATTAATCTATGCGCACATAACCTATAATGCTCATAATAGTCTCTTTTCCTTCACTTATATTTTACTTGTTGATCCCTCCGTTCTTTTAAATCTATCCTATATCCTATGGAGGACTAACAACCCTACAAAGCCAATGCTGAAATGACAGCCATATTGTAAACCCACAACACTGAGTCTTCTCATCAGGATGGCCTTGTTATCGCTTTTTCTTGTGAACAGGTGTAGGCAACCTGGACTAAGCATCGACAGCACTTAGTGTAGCCAAGTTCTTATTGCTTCTCCCCTCCTTCCAACCTTCAATGCAAAGTCCTGCAAGGGATGCTGGGGTATGTTATCTTTTAGAATAGGTGGACACTTTCTCCTATCATGTCTATGTTCAGCAAGTTCCTGTCCACTAGTTACTTCCAAAGAAAGGAGCAATAAACAGATGGCTGAGTGATCACATGACCACAACAAAATTATTGTATGAAAAGTCACCTAGCTATCGTGTTATAAAATCTTACTGTATTGTAGATCTCTGGCCACCTCTATCACATTCTGGTTTCTGTCAAATGCCTGCTTGACAGTGGGGTTCACTTACTAGCCCCTACATAATAAAACAATAGATTGTAAGCAAGACCCTATTAACCCATTTCTATTTTATTGTATTGCAACCCGCACTGTATTCCCCCCTTTATCTTATAAAGAGCTGCAAAAACTGTTGGCGTATATAAAGCATGTATAATAATAATGTGGCGGGGACCAGGTATTCTACTCTTCCTGGGGTTCTAACACTTTCATACTAAAGTCTATAAGACTATAGTCTTCAGGACTAAAACAATTATTTGGGGGATACATATATTTTTATAAACCAATTCTGTTGTTTATACACAAGGCTTATGTTAAAAAATGTTGGGTTGCCAAAATGCACAGAGACTTTTAATGTTCAGTTCCTCTTATCAGTTTTACATGATGTTAGTGTTTTCAGGAATCCAGTTGAAAACTATCATCAGTTCCTCTAGAGCGGGGGTCAACAACCTGTAAATCACAATCTACTGGTAGATCATGACAGGTAACTGGTAGATCTTGGTCTGGACTTGCTGACCTGACATTCCAGAGCATCAAACTGAGTGCTATGCAGAGAGACTACTTGTATGTTGGAGCTGTAGTAGGGGAGCAAGGGCCACATAAGCTGATGCTCCTCTGTAGTGATGGTTCTGTCCATGCAGAGTCATACCAACTGTACCCCACTCCTATACATGGCTGACAGGCTCCAGAGTGGTGCCAGCAGCAGGAAAGAAGAGATCTTCCATCCAGTGTGAAGCAATACACTGGGCATAATATTATTAAGGGCTGCTTTACATGAATGCATTGCGGTTTAACCACAAAGCGGGTGCAGTGCAGTGTACCTGCAGCCTTGTATAAAAGAAGGTGCACACTAAAAACTAGGGAGCCCAAAGTGCACTTCCCGGCGCCAAAGATATTAATAAGCTGTAATGAGGTTCCAAACATGGAAAAAAAAAAATAATGTCCAATAAATAGATAAATAAATCAATATCACAAAACTGATCAGTTATAATATGATAGATGATGCAGCAGCTGTTTAAAATAAATGAAAAAATCCATCTATCAAGATTAAAAATTATATCAACATGTATACCCAAAACTGGATCATAAAATGATAAAACAGTGCTATAGATGGATAAACTTTAGTGTGAGTGAGCCCTTAGGGAGCCGTTGCTGAATGCAACCAAGGGTCATTCACAAGTGCAGCAGACAACTCTGCTCCTCTGAAAAGTGCTCCGAATGTGTGTTTTGACAGGTGGTGAGGAGGTGATATGTTGCTTCTTACCACCCAATGTAAACCCATGAATGCCATGCAATGCATTGCAATTGTGACACGGTTAGTACTGCAATTGAGGTGGTGACACTGTGCCTCGGTGATCATTGACTTCTCCATGTTGTTCAGGTAGATCTCCACCACTTTTAGGTTGCCATCCCCTGCTCTATAGTACCTCTACAGAAAGAACCTCAACTTTGGATATCAAGAAATTCAAAGGAAGGAGATAGTTAGCTGTTTTACAGGATGTCTGGGCTTGAAATAGGTTCAAGAGAAGCTCCCACCTCAGATGTCATGGTCCAAGGTGGGTGGCAAACCTAAAGCAAATTAAACCCATTGTTTTATACTGTTTCCCTAAATAGTTACATTCAAAAACATGCCATGAGCTTGTACTGACAATTGTACTGTAAAGCCATCCAGTAGATGGTGTAATAACTGATCACATGTGTAACACACTGTGACAATTGCAGGTCAAACAGAGGTAAGATGGCAACTTCTTTGGCTGTAAAGTATAAGAGAATTTTTAGTTCGCTTTAAGGCACCTTTCACACTGAGGCGGTTTTGCAGGTCTATTGGGCTCAAAATAGCGCCTGCAAACTGACCCTAACAGTGGCTGCTGTTTCTCCAGTGTGAAAGCCCGAGGGCTTTCACACTGGAGCGGTGCGCTAGCAGGACTGCTCAAAAGTCTGCTAGCAGCATCTTTGGAGCAGTGTATTTACCGCTCCTCCACCGCTCCTTCCCATTGAAAGCAATGGAAACCGTGGCTATACCGCTGGCAATGCACCTCTGCAGAGGCGCATTGCAGGCGGTATTAACCCTTTTTCGGCCGCTAGCGGGGGTTTTTTTAAAACCGCACTGCTAGCGGCCGAATACTGCCACAATTCCGACGGTATAGCGCCACTAAAAATAGCGGCGCTATACCGCCCACCGCACCTCCTTCCCCAGTGTGAAAGGGGCCTTAAAACAGTGGACACCAGCTGTCATTTAAGACCCTGCTTCAGCCCACTGTACTTGCAAGCATCTCGGCTTGGAGGGGGGCTCACTTTGCAAACCTTTCCTTGGATACCAGAAGACTTGTACTGGCACTGTGTACAGAGCGTGATAAACTGACTAAAATACAAGATACCCTGCCCAATAAGGTACAGATATAATTACAATTCTCTTTGTCTCCATGGTTTTAACATATTTTTTTTATAGTATTCCACTTGAAAATCAAATCCTCCGTTTATTTTGCAAAAATATTATATGCATTGTAAATAGAAGAAAACAGTCACTCTGCATTCACTGTGTTATTCAATATATTACCCTTATACCGATTTGTAAAATAATTTGTTGGGTGAACATGACAAGCAATGAACGCATCTTCACAAATTCTGTCCGTACTTTTCTTAATACAGTGATTCCCCTATCCCCAGCTCGATCTATTGGCCATAATGCAGTATTTTTTTCTGACTTTATTTCAGAAAAATATTCCAGCAATGTGTGTTTTTATAAACCCGTCCCCAATGGTGTCTGGTATATAATTTGCATGGATGGATTCTGCTCTTTGTGCCTTCCTTTCTTTACCTTGTACTCAAAATCCAGGTTTCCTAGCAGTGTATTCTATAGATGATGCTTTTTTTTGTGTTACTTTAGGAAAGTTAATTTAGACATATTATACAGTACAATCACCATTACATATTGAAATATACAGTTAAAATGAGAAGGATAATTTTGTTACTTTAAGGCTCAAGTTGTCAAGATGAACTGAAAATTAAATTACAGTGAAGCAATACAGTGTTTTAACTTTTCCCAAAGGAAGGATTACATTCTCCCGTGAATCATTAAAAATCCCAGACTACTCTGACTAGATTACAATTGGAAAACAAATCCTTTCATCCTGATAATAATTTACTATGTTATATGCTGCTGTAAAGACTCCATAAGAAGAGATCCACTATGGCGCTATTGTAATGATAACTCAACATTATATTTCCATAAAATGAACATTTATAGGCCATCTTGTAAAGTTTTACTGCTTGTAGGTTCAGTTAATTGTGGAGTTTCCTGGGGATACAATGATACACATAGCACAATATTTTGTTCCCCATCATTCTGAGGAATTAATAAGTATATAATGAGGTTGATGACAGACAATATTTCATTTCCAGAGGTTCAACCTTTCATTTTAACTGCAGGGATAAAAGTAGTCCTTTCAGCATGTCTTACCAATGACAAAAACAAGCCATTAGTCTATCTACATGATGCCAGACTGTCTTTTATATTACACACCAAAGCAATGCTAATCTTTGCATCTTTGGAGTCTAACAGATTTTTACTTTCCAGGATTTGCAATCATAAGAGAGTTATAAAAATGCAAACACAAAGCATAAAACCTTCTTCTATACTTGCTTTGCTTCTACATGGCAAGTTTTCAGACCTACTTTGAACATTACGACATGACTGTGAAGTATCTGTACTTTATAAAGAGCTTGCAATTAAAAACAGTGTTTGGCAGAAATTGTATCTGTTCACAACAACCATTCTTATTTTCTTGTATATGCACGAAAAAATCTAATCTGAATCTGTGGAGCTATTCCTTTGTTTGAAAATATCGGACTGTAAAGGCATAAGATCAATCAAGCTGGCAGATGTCCAAAGCTGGAGAAGTGTTTTCATTTCTTGGCTCAAAATGAAAAGTAATCTTAGAGTGCAATTCTTACTAATGTTAGTGGCCTTTAGCTAGTTTCAGAGTAAAACTCCACAAAGCGTACCATTCCGCAAACATTTTGCAGATTAAATATTTCAGAAAATGTGTTCTGACACTTTCATCATTGCTAAAATTTGTTGTAAATAATGTAGTGGTAATTACTAAGAGGTTAATCAAAAAGAGCTGTGAAGTAGTTTTGTGTAAGCCCCAAACTGTGTTTCAAGACTTGCCATCCCATTTTCGACGGAATAATATTAAAGAGTAGTTCCAGTCCCCCCAGAAAAATTAAAATCGCCACGCAGCCATAAATACTGTAGCTGCTGACTTTTAATATAAGGACACTTACCTGTCAGGGATCCAGTGTTATTCGCCAATTGGCAGACGCCGGCATCTTATGTAAGGGAAACTTGCATTGAAGCCTTGCAGCTTCACAGCCGGTTCCTGCTGCACAGGACTTGCACAGGCTTGTGAATGGTCCTGCAGGTCTCCTGGGACCTGTGATATGTCCCAGAAGGCTGCGGGGGAAGGAGGGTGTGGGGGTCAAAACCAGGTACCTGTACTCCCACCCCCCAAAAACATACAATTATTAAAGATGCAAAGAAGCGGAAACTTTCTCTTTGGTGAAGTTCTGCTTTTAAAGTCCAACATAAAGTATTTGCCATGCAGGGGATCTCACTATCAAAAACAGGAAACATTAAACTTTTTAGCAGTGTTCATGCTTAAGCCTTTTTATTAATATTTTATTATATACAGGATTTATATAGTGCCGACAGTTTATGCAGCACCTTTCAATATAAAGAAAGACAGTACAATTACAATACAGTTTAATACAGAAGGATAGTAGGGACTTGCTCTTGAAGTTTACAGTCTAAAGGGAGGGGGAGTTGGAAAAAGACATAGGGCCAAATCCTCAGCAGGGCGGCGTAACTTAACTTTCAGCAGTTAAGTTACACTGACTTAAAGTTTCTACCTAAGTGCCTGATCCACAAAGCACTTACTAGAAATTTCAGGCCGTGTAACTTAAGTGCCGCCGTCGTAAGGCGATCCTCCTCTCGGGGGGCGTTTTAAAATTTAAATGAGGCGCGCTCCCGCGCCGGCCGTACTGCGCATGCGTGTGACGTAATTTTCCCGACATGCAGCGCGCGAACGTAATTGACGCCGGGCAGCTTTGTGGATTGCGACGGGACACTAAATAATTATAAAAAAAATGACAGCGTCGCTCAGCATGCATTCTGAGAGGAGAACTCCATGCCAATTTTCAAAGAAAAAACCGGCATGGGTTTCCCCCCCCCCAGGAGCATACCAGGCCCTTAGGTCTGGTATGGGTTGTAAGGAGACCCCCCCACGCCAAAAAATTAGACGTAGGGGGTCCCCCTACAATCCATACCAGACCCGTATCCAAAGCACGCTACCCGGCCCGGTCAGGAATGGGAGTGGGAGGAGCGAGCGCCCCCCCCCCCTCCTGAGCCGTGCCAGGCCGTATGCCCTCAACATGGGGGGGGGTTGGGTGCTCTGGGGCAGGGGGCGCACTGCGGGCCCCCCCCACCCCAGAGCACCCTATCCCCATGTTGATGAGGACAGGACCTCTTCCCGACAACCCCTTGCGTTGGTTGTTGGGGTCTGCGGGCGGGGGCTTATCGGAATCTGGGAGTCCCCTCAAATAAGGGGGCCCCCAGATACCGGCCCCCACCACTAAGTGAATGGATATGGGGTACATCGTACCCCTACCCATTCACCTGTAGGCAAAAAGTAAAAGTTAGTAAACACACAACACAAGGGTTTTTAAAATAATTTATTATTCTGCTCCGGAGGCACCCCCTGTCTTCTTTATTAGCTCTATTACCAGGGGGGGCTTCTTCTTCCACTCTCCGGGGGTCTTCTTCCACTCTCCGGGGGGGGGGTTTCTTCTTCCGCTCTCCGGGGGGGAGCTTCTCCGCTCTCCGGGGGTCTTCTTCTATCTTCTCCCCTCTTCCGCTGTTGACTCGGCGAACCCCGGTTCTTCTGTAGCTGTCCGGTGCCTTCTTCTTCAGCGCTGGCTGCCTGCTATCTTTGCTCCGGTAGGTACCCACGTGGTGGGTGCACGTGGGTAGGCACCCACCACGTGGGTACCTGCCGGAGCATGATGGGACGGTGATGCCTATATAAATGGGATGCAAGGCGCGCTTCCATCATTACAGCGACAAGAGGCGACGAGTCAACATCGGAAGAGGGGAGAAGAACAGAAGAGAAGACCCTGACGTCACAGAAGACCGCGCCGGCTGCCTGTTAGAAATTGAGCTAACACACAAAGATAGCAGGCAGCCAGCACTGAAGAAGAAGGCACCGGACAGCTGCAGAAGAACCGGGGTTCGCCGAGTCAACAGCGGAGAGCGGCGAAGATAGAAGAAGACCCCCGGAGAGCGGAGAAGCCCCCCCCCGGAGAGCGGAAGAAGAAACCCCCCCCGGAGAGTGGAAGAAGACCCCCGGAGAGTGGAAGAAGAAGCCCCCCCTGGTAATAGAGCTAATAAAGAAGACAGGGGGGGCCTCCGGAGCAGAATAATAAATTATTTTAAAAACCCTTGTGTTGTGTGTTTACTAACTTTTACTTTTTGCCTACAGGTGAATGGGTAGGGGTACGATGTACCCCATATCCATTCACTTAGGGTGGGGGCCGGTATCTGGGGGCCCCCTTATTTGAGGGGACTCCCAGATTCCGATAAGCCCCCGCCCGCAGACCCCGACAACCAACGGCAAGGGTTGTCGGGAAGAGGTCCTGTCCTCATCAACATGGGGACAGGGTGCTCTGGGGTGGGGGGGCCCGCAGTGCACCCCCCTGCCCCAGAGCACCCAACCCCCCCATGTTGAGGGCATGCGGCCTGGCACGGCTCAGGAGGGGGGGGGGGCGCTCGCTCGTCCCCACTCCCATTCCTGACCGGCCGGGTAGCGTGCTTTGGATACGGGTCTGGTATGGATTGTAGGGGGACCCCTACGTCGATTTTTCGGCGGAGGGGGGTCTCTCCTTACAAACCCATAACAGACCTAAGGGCCTGGTATGCTCCTGGGGGGAACCATGCCGGTTTTGATTTTACAAATTGCCGTGGAGTTCTCCTCGGGAATGCATACCAAATGCCGTCGCTTGAATGGGCCTTTACAAGGTGTGACTAACTTTACACTTTGTAAAGCAGCCCTAGTTTTACACTTGGCAACCTAAAACTTACGGCGAAAAAACGAAGCACAAAAGCTTTGTGGATCGCCCTAAGTGCTAATTTGATACCAGAAGAGGCATTTCGACTCGAAATGCCCCCAAGTGGCGGATGCAGGTTACTGCATCTAAGATCCGGCAGTATAAGTCCCTTACAGATGTCGGATCTTCTGCCTAACTTAGGAAAATTGCTTCTGAGGATCAGTTCCCAAAGTTAGAACCAGAGATACGACGGCTTACGCCGGAGTATCTCTTTTGTGGATTTGGGCCCATAATATCTGCGAGGGATGATTTAACCACTTCCCCGCACGGCGCATAGTCAAATGACGGCCGCAGGAAACCCTTCTTCCCTCCGGGGCAGCCGTCATATGACGTCCTGGGATTCCTGCGGTGCGCATCACTGAGGACTCGATGCGTGTACCCGGGGGCCGCGATGTCCGCCGGGCACCCGCGATTCCTCGTCACAGAGCCAGGGATGTGGATATCTGTGTGTAAACACAGAGATCCATGTCCTATCGGTGATAGGAGACCGATGGTGTGTTCCTTGTACATAAGGACACCGATCGGTCACTCCCAGTCAGTCCCCTCCCCTTACAGTTAGAATCACTCCCTAGGGAACACATTTAACCCCTTGATCATCCCCTAGTGCTAACCCCTTCTCTGTCAGTCACATTTATACAGTAATTGGTGCATATTTATAGCACTGTTCGCTGTATAAATGTGAATGGTCCCAAAATAGTGTCAAAAGTGTCCGATGTGTCCGCCGCAATATCACAGTCCTGACAAAAACCATAGATAACCGCCATTACTAGTAAAATAAAATAAAATAAATGTCATAAATCTATCCCCTATTTTGTAAGCGCTATAACTTTTGTGCAAACCAATCAATATACGCTTATTGTGATATCTTTTTTTACCAAAAATATATAGAAGAATACGTATCGGCCTAAACTGAGAATATTGTTTTTTTTTCAAAATTGTCAGTCTTTTTTTTGTTTATAGTGCAAAAAAAACAAACGCAAAGATGATCAAATACCACCAAAGAAAGCTCTATTTGTGGTGAAAAAAATACGTCAATTTTGTTTGGGAGCCACGTCACATGACCGCGTAATTGTCATTCAAACGTGACGGTTCTGAAAGCTGAAAATTGGCCTGGGCAGGAAGAGGGTGAAAATGCCCGGCATTGAAGTGGTTAATAAAGATGGCTCAAGTACAGTTTTTTGATGAAGGTGGTGTAGGCTTTTCTGAATAATCAAGTTTTCAAGGATCGCCTGAAGGCGGACAGGGTAGGAACTAACCAGATATATTGGGGTAGAGAATTACAGGGGATGGGAAAGGTTTAAGAGACAAGCATAGGAGGAGGTGTCAAGGGAGTTACAGAGCTAAAATGTCTTGGGAGGAGTGAAGAGGAAAAGTTGGCCAATATCTGCAGATGCCGCATACTGGCATCACATTGGTCTGCATGTGTGTATGCAAGGCAGGGTTGAGAGGAATTGTATGCAAGGCAGGGTTGAGAGAATTCCTTTGGAAAAAAACATTGTTTTTTTTTCTGACGGGAAAACCGCTCGTGTGTGGGGCATAAGGTCATGGATTACTGGAACCATGTCATATGATCTGATGAGAACAAGATAAACGTATTTGGTTCAGGTGGTGTCAAGCGTGTGGCGGAAACCAGGTGAGGCGTACAAAGAAATGTGTCTTGCCTACGGTCAAGCATGCTGGGGGGGAGTGTCATGGTCTGGGGCTGCATGAGTGCTGCCAGCACTGGGAAGCTACAGTTCATTAAGGGAACCATGAATGCCAACATGTACTGTGACAAACTGAAGCAGAGCATGATCCCCTCACTTCGGAGACTGAGTCGCGGGCAGTATTCCAACATGATAACGACCCCAAACATACCTCCAAGATGGCCACTGCCTTGCTAAAGAAGCTGAGGGTAAAGGTGATGGACTGGCCAAGCATGTCTGCAGACCTAAACCCAATTGCGCATTTGTGGGGCATCCTCAAATGGAAGGTGGAGGAAAGCAAGACAGCTGATCACGTGATGTAAACAATGCTCGGTAATCTTTTGAGGAGGAGAAAGGCGATCACCGGCTCCTGCATAGGGGACATCGGTTCCCAGTGGAAGAGGCACATCAGCCTCATTAGTGCACACCAATGCCCCCTGCCAATGCCCACAGTGCCCACCAGTGCCACCTGTCAGTGCCAATCAGTACCACCCAATAGTGCCCATGCTTGCCACCTATCAATGCCCACCAGTGGTGCCAGTCAGTGCCTCATCAGTGCCACCTAGCAGTGCTGCATATCAGTCTCACTTACCAGTGCTAATCAGTGCCCATCACTGCCACCCATCGGTGCCCATCACTGCCACCCATCAGTGCCCATCCCTTCCTCCTATCAGTGCCCATCCCTGCCACCTATCAGTGACACCTATCAATGCCACCTATTAGTGCCAATTCTCAGTGCCCACCGGTGCCACCTATCAATGCCCTTCAGTGTCACCCATCAGTGCCACCTCTCAGTGTCACCTATCAGTGCCCACCAGTGCTGCCTATCAGGGCCTGCCAGTGCCACCTTAATAGTGCCCATCAGTGCAGCCTATCAGTGCCCATCAGTGCAGCCTCATCAGCGTACATCAATGAAGGAGAAAAACTACTCTTTATAACAAAATATAAAACTGTTTTGTATTATTATTTTTTTCGTGTTTTTTATTTATTTTTTAACAAAAAATAAAAACCGCAGAGGTGATCAAATACCACCAAACGAAAGCTCTATTTGTGGGGAAAAAATATAAAATGTAATTTGGGTACAGTGTTGTATGACCGCGCAATTGTCATTCAAAGAGTGAGAGCGCTGAAAACTGGTCTGGGCAGGAGGGGGGTTTAAGTGCCCAGTAAGCAAGTGGTTAAACAGTGTGTGTTTAGTATCACTTCAATGTTAATGAATATATATGTTATCCAGAGCTAATGCCTACCTGGAGAGAAATCACTGACAAATAGAAAAAGAAAATACCAACGTGGGAAAAATACATTTCTTGTGTGTTACCATTCAAGGTAAACCCCCCATACTTGCTTCAAGCATGCATAAAAGTACACATTGACATAAATGGAGCAAAGGTGATAGTTAGCCCCTTGATAGCAATGATAAATGAAGTTTAGCCATTTCCAGGCCATGTGAACCAGATTCCCAGCATAATGAATAGACCCACGTGTTATCCAAACTGAGTACTGCCCATTTCTGACCCAGTGTAGCACTCAAAGGGTTTAATCATTGGAGAGAACATTGAAATTCCATTGAGCATACCAAATATTTGTATTCTATTATATTGTACAGGACTTTTAACACTGATTGCAAGCATATGCTTGGCTGTGACTCATGCTGAAATGTGCTATACAATATACTTAACCTTTATTCCCAAACCTCCGGCACATGCATGCTTTCACATGCTTATGCATTGACTCTCTTTCAGAACAGGTCTGGGTTTTAGTGCCATTGTTACAAACAGACAGATTGATATACATTTGTTTTCTTCTCTCCGTGAAAGATGTTATATTTTCAGCACAGCCCACGACAGCCAATAACATTCCAGATTTCCCACTTAAAGAATCTGTAGTATTGGACAAAAGCCATGAAATACTAGCTGTACTTAGCAACTGTTCCATGCCACAGAAATATCACATGGATATCAGTTATTCCGAAAAGGATTGTGACTCTGTATTGAAATAGTGACATAAACATAACTAAACTGTCATAACATGTACAATATAGCTTAATGTATATGCAAAACTTCTTTTTTTTTTTTTTACACATTTCAAAACAGCTACCAGAATGGTAATTATAATTTTTTTTATATGCGCATTACTAGTCTGTTGTTACTAGTCTAGAATGAATAATTACAAAATAATCCGGGGCTTAAGTGGTGAAAGGGGGAAAACCTTCCCGGAGCAGAAGTGGTTAAGGTATTGTGACAAGAATGAGTAATTCTTGAATTATTCATTCTTGTCAACAATACCTTAACCACTTCTGCTCCGGGAAGGTTTTCCCCCTTTCACCACTTAAGCCCCAGATTATTTTGTAGCTAAAGGACCAGGCCCCTTTTTGCGATTCGGCACTGCGTCACTTTACCGACAATTGCACGGTCGTGCAACGTGGCTCCCAAATAAAATTGACGTCCTTTTGTTCCCATAAATAGAGCTTTCTTTTGGTGGTATTTGATCACCTCTGCGTTTTTTATTTTTTGCGCTATAAACAAAAATACAGCGGACCATTTAAAAAAAAAATCTATATTTTTTACTTTTTGCTATAATAAATATCCCCAAAAATATATAAAAAAAACATTTTTTTTTTCCTCAGCTTAGATGATTCGGCACTGTGTCGCTTTAAACTGACAATTGCACAGTCGTGGCTCCCAAACAAAATTGCCGTCCTTTTTTTCCCACAATATAGCTTTCTTTTGGTGGTATTTGATCACCTCTGCGGTTTTTATTTTTTGCGCTATAAACAAAAATAGAGCGACCATTTAAAAAAAAATATTTATATTTTTTACTTTTTGCTATAATAAATGTCTCCCAAAAATCTAATTATTTTTTTCCTCCAGTTTAGGCCGATATGTATTCTTCTACATATTTTCTGTAAAAAAAAGTTCTAGCGTCTACAAAATAGGGGGTTTTTTTTTATGGCATTTTTCTTAATATTTTTTTTTTACTAGTTATGGCGGCGATCAGCGATTTTTATCGTGACTGCGACATTATGGCAGACACATCTGACACTTTTGACAATATTTTGGGGCCATTGTCATTTTTATAGCGAGAAGTGCTATACAAATGCACTGATTACTGTGAAAATGACACTGGCAGTGGCACTGATGGGGAACTATCACTAGTTCACTGGTGGCTAGGAGGCTGTCGACTATAAAGCTGTCAGCGTCCTTAACCTCTTTCCCGCCGGGCTTGTTTTTCAGATTCGGTGTTTACGAGATTAAAACAGTTTTTTTTGCTTGAAAATTACTTAAAACCCCCAAACATTATATATACATTTTTTTATAACACCCTAGAGAATAAATGGCAGTCATTGCAATACTTTTTGTCACACCGTACAAGCGCACTTTTTTGGAAAAAAATCACTTTTTTTAATTAAAAAATAAGACAACAATAAATTTTGCCCAATTTTTTTATATATTGTGAAAAATAATGTTACGCAGAGTAAAATGATACCCAACATGTCACGCTTAAAAATTGCGCCCGCTCGTGGCATGACGTCAAACTTTTACCCTTAAAAATCTCGATAGGCGACGTTTAAAAAATTCTACAGGTTGCATTTTTTAAGTTACAGAGGAGGTCTAGGGCTAGAATTATTGCTCTCGCTCTAACGATCGCGGCGATACCTCACTTGTGTGGTTTGAACACAGTTTTCATATGCGGGGCGCTACTCACGTATGCGTTCGCTTCTGTGCGCGAGCTCGTTGGGACGGGGCGCTTTAAAATTAGTGTTTTTTTGTTTTCTTATTTATTTTCATTTAGTTAATAATTTTTTACACTGAAATAAAAAAAAAAATTGATCACTTTTATTCCTATTACAAGGAATGTAAACATCCCTTGTAATAGAAAAAAGCATGACAGGTCCTCTTAAATATGAGATCTGGGGTCAAAAAGACCTCAGATCTTATATTTAGACTTAAATGCAACACAAAGAAAAAAAAATGTAAACTGTCATTTTTTAAAATGACAAAAAAAAAAATGCTTTCCGTTTTGACGTCACTTCCGCCCAGCAGAGCTATGGGGACGGGTGAAGGAAATTTTTCCCTCACTCGCAACCCCAGTCAGCTGCTGAACGGACCCGATCGCCTCCGCCGCTACCGGCGGCTCCGGTAAGCGGTGGAGGGTGCGGGAGAGCATCTCTTCGTGTACACCACCGCCCACTGAAGAGATGGATATCTCGGTTGTGGCAGCAGCTGCTGCCGTTACTGATATAACAATCTTTAAAAAGAGGACGTCTTTTTGACATGGGGCGGTGGTCAAGAGGTTAAGGCCTCATTCACACTGGTACCATCAGTGTAGCCACGTTAAAGACGTATCAGTTCTTATCCGTTGCTTCATCCGTCTTCATCCATCTTCCGTTCTGTTAATCTCCGTTTTCATCTGTCTTCCATTCCGTTAACATCCATTTACATCCGTTAGTTTACCTGTTTACATCTGTTTACATCCGTTTTTGCATCCGTTTCGATCCGTTTACAGCAGTTTATGTGGCTTTGATGACATTACCCAGAAAGCATTGCTCCTCCCATGCTGCATTGCAGTTTTCTGTGACTTGTTCTTGCTGTGTCCTTCCTTTGTCCTTGTCCTTGTGTGTGCTATCTGTGTTGTGAGATGGATTCCAACATTTTTTGGGACAGCATGACATTGTTTGTCATCTTTGCCTATATGTGGAGAAAGGAGAGCAAGAAAAAGCAGATTGTGACTAGGGGCTGCTCCGGGGAGACATCTCTGGCCGTTGTTCTCCTTGGGGATGTACTTCCTATTGTCCAACTACTGCCTGGGTCAAAAGTTGAGTTCACAGATGAACAAAAAAAAAAATTCTTCAAAACGGATCTTAACTGAACGGACGTTGACGGACATTGTCAGTTAACATCAGTTAATATCCATTTTCATGGATCTCGATGTAGCCTTGCACATTAAAAAAAACAGATAAAAACAGAAGCAGAGGTTAACGGATGTTATGGGATGGACATCTGTTTGCCCATAGGAATGCATTGTCGCTTGTTTATGGATGGAAGAAAAATGGATAGACTGTCCGTTCGTGTGAAAGGGTCCTAACATTCAGCTTCAGGAAGAGGGTAGTAGCTGCAAATATGCCAATATACTACACTGCATATAGGGACAGGCACTGCCTGTCTCTGTATGCTAAGTTAGAGCAGGTCTTAATTACCTCTAATTGGGTTATCTATGAACTGGAAGTAATTGTTTTTGAATTTGGTGAAACAATAGCACTACTTTTACAAAGAAAGAACTACCTGAATTTGCCACACGTCATATTGGTAGTTACCAAAATGAGTAGTAGGGATTTTTTAATCTGGCACAGATCATTTTTAAGGTCCATGATGCCATAAAACTGTTGGTAGTACTTTATTTCCCTAAATATTTTTTTAACATGACAAATACATTCTTTTTTGTATTCACACACTAACTACTATTCTTGAAATGGGCATTCCTATTATACCACATTGTCATATGTCAAATAACCATATGTGGGCAAATGCCTGTGTCAGGCCTCGTACACACGGCCGAGGAACTCGACGTGCCAAACACATCAAGTTCCTCGGCCAGTTCAGCCCTGAAGCCGCCGAGGAGCTCGGCGGGACGAGAGCTCCCATAGAACAACGAGGAAATAGAGAACATGTTCTCTATTTCCTCGCCGAGGTCCTCGTCGGCTTCCTCGGCCGAAAGTGTACACACGACCAGTTTCCTCGGCAGAATTCAGCCAGAAACTCGGTCGGAAGCTGAATTCTGCCGAGGAAACTGGTCGTGTGTACGGGGCCTCAGTGTAGTTGAAAAATGATATCTGCTCACACAAAAATTCTTTATAGAACAAGTCAGAGTAGACCACCAAGGATAGCATAAGGTGTGAGTTTTTAGACGTGCTATCTAGGAAAAGAATAAATGAGAAATGGTACAATCATGGGAACATGTAAAAGCAAGGGATTAACATTCCATTTAGTATTCTCACAGGATAACCCAAGACACAGCTTCTTCGCCCTTTAAAGTAGCAGAAAATGCCTGTTGTCTCAAATAATTTTACAATGCTACTTTTAACTTGTTCTATTTATTTAGACATTAGCGATGGAAAAGGCAAAGCTAGCTTAAAACACCCAGCATACTCTGCTGATTCAGTACATTAAAGTAATTAGCAAATATTTGCAAATAGATATACTTATATCCTTAATATTCATGTAAGGCTACTTATAAAGATTAGGGATACTAAGCAAGAGTATAAAATGTATATTTACAAAGTTGCTTCTGAGAGCTTATGCAGTGACTACGTTATTCGTTATATAAATGTGTGT
The DNA here is from genome assembly GCF_905171775.1 of Rana temporaria. Taxonomy (NCBI): domain Eukaryota; kingdom Metazoa; phylum Chordata; class Amphibia; order Anura; family Ranidae; genus Rana; species Rana temporaria. Next base: position 77,506,987 of record NC_053491.1, on the reverse strand, counting down.
GGTCTTACTATTACAGTCTTTACAATGCAATATCCTTAAAACAACATTTTAAAAGAGATTTAGTCTTGGTGTAGGTGTGAGTTAGGAGGAGGATTATTTTTTTCCATAGGATCACATGGAATAATAGGACTTGTTAGAGGGGATATTCAACAGTTTTTTTTTTTTGTGTTGGTTAAATTCCCCTCTCCACTTTTCTCATGGCAATATTGTCACTAGGATACATGGTTAGGGCAAACCACTCTGAGACACAACAGCTATTACAGGGGGTCCCCGACTTACAAACGCAATAAGGACTGTAGGTTTGTTCGTAAGTGAAATCTGTTCGAAAATCGGAACACTGCTTGTCATACCCTGTACACACGATCGGTTCGTCTGATGAAAACAGACCGATGGACCGCTTTCATAGGACAAACCAATCGTGTGTGGGCCCCATCAGTTTTTTTCCACCGGTCCAAAAAAATAGAACCTGTTTTAAAATTTTCATATGGTTAAAAAACCGATAGAAAAAAACGATCGTCTGTGGGGAAATCCATCGGTCAAAAATACACGCGTGTTCAGAATCAAGTCGACGCATGCTCGGGAGCATTGAACTTCATCTTTCTATGCACATTGTTGTGTTTTACATCACTGCGTTGGACACGGATTTTTAACCGATGGTGTGTAGGCAAGACTGATGAAAGTCAGCTTCATCGGATATCTGATGAAAAAATCCATCGGTTCGTTTTCATCAGACGAACCGATCGTGTGTACAGGGCATAAGTGTAACTTCCGCCTGTGCAGGGATGTGAGATGTTCCTGCTTCCGCCTGTGCAGGAATGTGCCATGTTCCTCCCACTTCTGGGGCTCTTCTGGCCATGCAGTACATGAAGTACTGCAGTGTGAAATGTGTGAAATGCGGCCAGAGGTATCCGGGACCATCGTGGAGCACAAGCAGCCGGCATTGAGGCCCGTTCGCAAGTAGGAGTCGTTCGTAAGTCAGGCTTTTTTTTCTCTTTTCAAAATTGATACCACTTTAGGGATGTTTTCCTTTATTTGCTAATACATGATCACAATGTTTTCAAACGGGACAGGAAGTGAGGTGAATTCTTCCAAATGGACCACTCCCTACTCCATACAAAGCTAAAAAAAAAAAAAAATCTAACATAATAAAAACAAAAAGGGAACAGATCTCAGATAATGCATGTAATCTAGAACTTCAACAGTTACAAATAATCACCCTGAAGCTGAAGTTGGAAGCTGATGGGCTACCATGCACAGCCGTATCAGATTTTGCACACCAGTTTTCAGTAAATCAATCTCAAATTGTCTGCACCAAGGGCTCCACATCTATCCCTGTATGCAAGTAAACAATTGGATGCGGTTATCAGCGTATAGGCACAGCTGTCATTGATTTGTACTGGAGAATGTACGCAAAAACACCTGTCACTCTCATGCACAGAGATTCACTTGTTTTCCCAGTGTATGGCTCACTGCACCCATGTGAATGAGCCCTAAATAATGGCCCAATAAATATACCTCCATATGTGTATGTAGGAGACGGGGCTTTAAAAACATTTTTTTTTTATTTATTTTTTTATGCATGTTTTACTTTACTCTATGGCCCCGTACACACGACCAGTTTCCTCGGCATAATTCAGCTTCCGACCGAGTTTCTGGCTGAATTCTGCCGAGGAAACTGGTCGTGTGTACACTTTCGGCCGAGGAAGCCGACGAGGAGCTCGACGAGGAAATAGAGAACATGTTCTCTATTTCCTCGTTGTTCTATGGGAGCTCTCGTCCCGCCGAGCTCCTCGGCGGCTTCAGTGCTGAACTGGCCGAGGAACTCGATGTGTTTGGCACGTTGAGTTCCTCGGCCGTGTGTACGAGGCCTATTGCTATAACAATGGGGCTGACAAGATCACTTGTACTTGAAAGATAGGAGTCGGCTGAATAAAACATCAATTTCATGTATATAGTACCCAAGAATTTGAGTTCATGGACTGTCAATTCTCTTTTTTTTTTCTACACTTAGCTTACAGGGCACCATAGACTTTCCAGATAAGAAAGCCCAGCAATGACCATGATCTAGCTGACTGCTTGCAAACCCTGTGAGCATGTTTCTTCTAGCAGCAAATGGAAGGAGACATGTCTCATGTTTGGCTTGATCAAAATCCTGCTATTCAATTCTGTTTACGAAAGATACTATTTAACCTGCCTGGCGGTGTTCCCGAGACTGACTCGGGGTTAGATTTTCCTGCTACGATCGGTAACCCCGAGTCAGACTCGGGCTTGCCTCGCTAGATCCACAGGCACTTTTTACTTACCTTGTCCCTGGATCCAGCGATGCCACCGCGCTGTGTGAGCGAGCGGGACCTCGCTCGATTCACATAGTGCCTCCGTGTGACGCCGATCTCCGTTCCCTGCGACGTTACGACGCACGGGGACGGAGAACGGCGCCAAATTCAAAAACGTAAACAAACACCTTACATACAGTATACTGTAATCTTATAGATTACAGTACTGTATGTAAAAAAACACACCCCCCCTGTCCCTAGTGGTCTGTCCTGTGTCATGCATGTCATTTTATATAATAAAAACGTTTCTTTCTCCCTGCAAACTGTAGATTGTCCATAGCAACCAAAAGTGTCCCTTTATGTCAAAAATAGTTTTAGATCAGCTAAAAAACAGCGATAATAAATTATAATCACTTGCAGAATTGTGCGATAGCGATTTGTGGGGAAATTCGTCATAAAAAAAATAAAATAATGACAGCAACAATTCTGCAACTGAGCAAATTTCAGTGATTTTAATTTAATTACATTATTGAATATTTTTTATTATAATTATATTATTATTTGTTATAATTATTTATAATTATTTATTATATTATAATTTATAATTTTGTTTTTAAAAAAATGTCATACCCGGGATGCCTACTAGTCTCTTGTTTGGTCAGATTTAAGTGAGTTATTTCTAAAAATTACAGACCTACAATATAAAACGCCAAATTTCCTTGCAAATAATTGTACCGCTTTCAGCATTTTTTTTCTGAAAGAATCATACCGCCAGGGAGGTTAAAGCTATTCACAGCATAGCAGTAAATCAGGTTCAAGAAAACATTTTAATTGATACCTGTTGTGGCAGTAAGTGATAAATATGAAATATTAGTTTGCACTATTTCGTATTTATCCACATTTTATTTTTTCGTTCTGCTCATACTAAAGAAAATATATGCTAAAACAATTTACATTCCTTTTTACCTTGGCAACTTTGCTTTAAGGATTGTCAAAATTTGGAATATTCTGCCAAAGAATAGTGGTAGCCAATGATTTAAGTGAATTTGAATATGTTTTGGATGCCATTCTTTCTAGACCTGGCATGTAAAGCTACAACTAGTAGAACTGACTAATGTTGGCATCTGTATTACCAGTATATTGTGCTGCAATCTTTTTTTTTTTTTAACCAACAGTAGTCAGAAACTATTAAATTAGAGGCTGACATTGACAGATTTCTAATTTAATAACTAGTCATTCAGAAGGAAAGAAAAGAATTCAATTGGAAAGGTATCTCTAATAGTGCCACTACTTATTTATTTTCCTTTCCTTTAGACAAGTATTTATTGTCACGTCATTTCAGGAGCGGGACGCTGTTTTTTTATTTAATTTTTTTTTAATAAAGGAATTTTCAAAAACTGTATTTTATTACTTTTTTTAGTGAATAGGTAGGGGCATTATGCACCCCATACTCATTCACATAGGGGGGTTGAGGAGAGGGGGGCACTCGCTCTCCCCCCCCTTCCTGGCCTTCCAAGCTGTGTGCTCGGATAAGGGTCTAGTATGGATTTTGGGGGTGACCCATACTTTTTTTTTTTTTTACATTTTCCCCTTATCCATACCAAACCAGAAAGATAAACACTTTTCTATTGCTGGTAGTGGTATTGTATTTGCCAGAAATGTCATGCATTTTTTTTCTTTAGAAATGTCAGTTTTGCTGCAGCAGGTTCTATACATGCTACAAATGTGCCACTTGACAGGAAGACTAAGGGGACCCCCAGGCACTATATTTAAATACATTTTTAATTTCTATTGTTGCACTTTCCGCATCATTAAAATCACTACTCCTGCAAAACTATATATTTTTTTATTTATTTTTTGCATTGATATGTGTCTTTTTTGTATTGATACTGCCCTGGGGGATACATGTCCCTCAGGGCAGTACCCCATACCCTTTGTTGGCCAATTACTTGCATATAAGCCTCAAAAGTGGGACTTTTTTCAAGTTCGGGTCCCATAGACTTTAATAGGGTTCGCAGTCCGGGTCAGAACCTTTTCTCTGTTCTGGTACGAACCAAACAGGGGTGAGTTCGGACCCAGCTTCATAGACAATATTTTTACAGTATATGGTATTTATTAAAGTACAGTATTAAGTTTTGCATTCCCTTTCAAAGTCATATCATTGCATAGAAGCCATTAAATGCATATTCACATGTGCTCTCATACTTTAGCAACGCACATGTTTGTTGACATTGATTACTACGTTGATGTGGAAAGACATTTATTGCCTCCTACAAACAGCTTGTAAACTGGAAACCAGTGCCGTAATCCTGTTTGATGGAATATTCAAAACAGATTATGTTCTTTTGACACCTCAGTAGGCTGGGGTGGATTAGATTTTTAGCACAACCCCAAGCAAAGAAATCATTCACGTGTATTTATTTTGACTTAGTTGATTTTTTGATTTCTTTTATTTAATGTTTAGTTGTTAAAGTATGTTGCCCAGACTTAAATGAAATAAACTTGCTTTGGTTTTTTGTAAATATAAAGCTAAAAAAGAAAAAAAAAAAACCTTAATAACCCTTCAAGCATTTTGCCAGAAAAAATAAAGCATATTGTTCATCTATAAAGCTGTAAATACATATTCCATACAAAGCTGTGTTGTCTTTGAGTGGGAAGGCAGAATCATAACTTTATTTACTATATCCTAAGCAGTCCAAAGCAAAAATAAATCTCCCAGTGCATGAACTTGAAGGATATATACAATTCCCAAAAAATGCCAAAATTCACAAACAGCTTCTGCTTTGCTTGTGCTTTCGAAAACGAAAAATTATGGGCGACACCAGTGTCATAGGTACACCCTGTAATATGTATATATTTTGTAAAACAAATATTTTGTATAGTAAAATAAAATAAAACTATCAATTTAAAAAAACACATATACTAAAAAAAATAGAATTGATCCTTCTTCCTTTTAAAAAGAAACAAGATAAAAATAAATGTCTGCCGCATCTATTTATCAATGATATTCCAGAGAAGTTGGGCATGTGGCCTTGAACTTGAAGGTAAATTCAAGTTTTATTACAGTTTGAGCTTTTGCATACCTGGGCCCACAATTGAAAGGAGGACCCTATAGGTGCTGAAACATAAAAAGATAAAAATATGAGCTGGTTGACTTTGTTGGCTCAATATACTGATGATGAATTATGTTGGGGGTGCATAGGGGCCATATCCATTTTTGTGGTATTTGTTTTAAGATGAGCTTTGGTCTTTTAATATGTGTGTTACCTCATATGTTTTGTTAAAAAATAATTATTTTTGTATGTTGGTTGCAAGCGATATATGGTTATATATGTGTGTGTTAGTTAGACTCTGTTCATGGAAGTCATCTTAGTCCATTAATTAGGGTTCATTTTGGGTGTTTCTTCCATTATCCGCCACAAGGACTCTGACTTCGATATAAAATTGTTTTATTTCAGACGTATTAGTCTTTGAGTCGGCTTTGTTTCATTTTTACTATGATAAATAACACATTAATTTATCAATATCATTTAGGCTCCTTTCACATGGAGCGGATCTGCTCAGAGGAGTCTGCCAGCTCAGGGGGAGATCACTCCGTTGATTTCCGCTGTGCTGGCGGATGAAAGGTCCGTCTCTGCTCACTGAGTGGGGAGGGACCTGTCAGAGCCCCAGCTGATCTCTATGGGGAGATTAGATGAAAGTGGACAGCATGTCCGTTTTCATCAGATCTCATCTGATCTGCCAAGACGTATTGCCATATGCCTGTCTTGATCGGATGGCAGGCAGGTATCAGTGGATACATCTCCGCTGACATCCGCCTGCCCTTAGGAGTCAATGGATGACCCACTCAGATCCGCCTGCAAAATGGACAGGCGGAGCCGAGTGTGCTTATCATATGACAGAGGCCATAAAAGAAAACTGTTGATGCCATTATTATGAAACCTATATGAATACTTGAGAAAACGATTTCAGCAGTGTCAAGATTTTTCTGTACCCGCTAATCAGGTGTGTGAACTAGTTAACATGGATTTTGGCTTATTATTCTGCATAAACCTGAAAACAGACTCTACAACTCCTGAATAAAAAGTATTAACTGAAAGCAATGATCAGAATGAAAATGTAAAAAAATCTTAATGGTGCAGGATGACCACTTTGATGTTGATTTGCTAAAGGCAAATCGACTGTGCTTTTGGCAAAATGCAGTCGTACTCTGCAAGTGCAGCTGCTCCAAAGCTTAGTAAATGAGGCTGGGTTCACACCTCTGTGCAGAGCAGCTGACAGCAGGGGTCAGGTGTGTCCCCGTTCACCGTTTCAGGTCAGATTTTGGTACAAATTTTGGGCTAAGTTTGGACCTGAACGGACCAGAAGGCACACAGGACTCCTGTGCAATTCACTCCGCAGCTGTCCCACAGCCATGTGAACCGGCTACATTTAGAGCTGGTCACATTCTCCTGACATGCAAATTGTATACAGCGAAAATCCACATCCAATGCATAATAGTGTGAAGCCAGACTGATGTAAAGCTTCATGTTGTGAAGAATAACCAATCATGTGCAAGAAAAAAAAAAACAGCATTTTTGCTTAGACATGGTTGGTTGATGGAAGACAGAAGAGCTTCTGCTCATTTACTAAGCTCTGGAGCTACTGCACTTGAAGAGTACAACTACACTTTGCAAAGTGCACAGTCTATTTGACTTTAGTAAATCAACCCCCGTGTGTCCTGTCACTTTGCTCACTTGATGCCCTTTGCTCACTGTGATGCAAGATTTATTATTATTATTATTATTATTATACAAGATTTATATAGCGCCAGCAGTTTAGACAGTGCTTTACAGTTTATAGGGGGGACAGCACAATTACAGTACAGTTCAATACAAAAGGTACAGAAGGGCCCTGCTCATAGAGCTTACATTTTAAAGGGGAGTGAGGGGTTGTACAAATGGTAATAGCTGCAGAGAATGATTTAATGGGGGGTGGCTCTGTGACAGTTGTTAGGTGGGTGTGGGATAGGCTTCACTGAATAAGGCAGCATTCACACCTATGCATTTTTAGTGCTTTTTGAATTTTGCAGATTTGCACTACAGTCCATTTACCATGGTTTCCTATGGAACACGTTCTGCAGTGCAAATCTGCAAAAAGCACTAAAAATGCATAAGTGTGAATCCAGCCTTAATGAGTTTTCAGGGTGGGATCTCCTAAAGGTGGACAGGTGGATTTACTACATCTACCATAACCTTACCGCTCACATTTTTGTATGGCCCGTTCCTTGTCCAGTTTTATTCCCTCTACATACTTATCTTTGTATGTCTTTGTCATTTAATTACTTTGGTTCAAACTACACTGTAATATTAATACTACTGGTATATTTGTTTAATTATAGGCATTGCACCATATGCCAACAAAGATCTCACAAATTTAAACTAAAACGTGGTATAATTATATGTTAATTTCTTTCTTTAGGTGTATCCAAATATAATACTGTATTGCTTCACATTTTTGGAAAAGGAAAGTTTAGAACTTTAAAATACATTCTTCTGTATAGAAATGTTTATCCAGAAGACATAAAGCAATCATCCAAGGCAAATCTCATTAGATGGTCTCATTCCTGGTTCAGTCGTATCATGTGGACGCCAATATTTAAATTTTAACAACTTCATGATTTGTTTAAAGCAGAAACATGAAAAAAAAATCTCATTATGCTGTCCTTCCTTATAGATTCCAGAGTAAAACTTGATGTCACCTCCAATTTTATTCACCCTTTGTAAAAGAGCTAAAGTTTTAACTGAGTGTCCTTTAGGGAGCTGTTATTGGAGCCAAAAATATTAACTTGTTTAGATTACAAAGAGAGAAAGTACAATGAAAAGCAGTCTGTTTGTAAAATAACTTTTTATTTAATTTTTAACTTTTTTTTTTTTTTCCCCACAATTACTTTTTTTTTAAATACCGACTATAGAAACAATGCAGGGTTTTCTTGATCAACAGGCGTGAAATAAACAGTATGGCTGTAGGACCATGCCTAAAACACCAGAACAATTGTTTAATTTTTCATTGCTACTAAAGGCTACAGAGCAGTACAGTATAATTCTGTACAGATCTCTGACAAGCTGGAGCAAGCTACGTTGTCTCAAATTTAAAATATCTGCTAAAGCTCTAGCGTGCCTATGCCAAACCATATCATATGTCTATGTATAGAACAGCTAATAACAGATTAACTAAATAAGATCTGTTTCCGGGATCTGTTATTATTTGTTTTATTGGATGGTGGTGCCAGGAATGGTTGTAAACTTTCTTTTGTGGTATAACTCATAGGAGCCTTCCAGTCTACTTATACATGTTAAGATCATACTCAGTGTCGAACCCTTAAAACTTGTTTAATAAAGCAACAAACAAAAGTTTGTGATTTTTTTTACCAGATGTTGGTATATTAAATTAACTTTTTGCATTTTCTATGACAATTTTTAAGATTATAATGTTTCCTGCTTTTCATAAAGAATAGGCCTTTGCCACAGTATTGTGGGAGTTGCCAATATATGAACCAAGGAAGTTTCAAAGACCATTTTATCTCATTAAAATTACATAATAATATATGTGTATCACTATATATTTCTTGTGTTAAGAATATCATCAAATAATATATTTGGAAAACATTAGAAACCCACATCCTCAAATATTTAATATAGAACTAAAGCCAAACTTTTTTTCTCATTTTGGATACCCCTGTCAGATTTTTTTTTCCATCTGTGTCCCCTTGGGGAGATTTCCCTTCACTTCCTGGCCCATAGCTAAAACAGGAAGTGAGAAGTCGCCAGAGCAAGTGTCCCCATTTGAGGGTTTTCCCTCTATTCCTGTTCTGGTAATAAATCAAAGTACAGCATTTTCTAGATAGGTGTTCTAACCCCCCTGTCCCCCAGTCTGTACAAAACAAAAAAAATAGTTTCAACTTTAGTTATTCTTTAAGGGCCAAATCCTCAAGAGATACGGCGGAGAAACTGCTGTTACTCCGTCGTATCCCTGGTCCTAACTATGGAACTGATCCACAGAATCAGTTTCCCATAGTTAGGACGAAGATCCGGCATGTGTAATTGAATTACACTACCGGATCTTAGGATGAAGTACCGCATCCGCCGCTGGGGGCATTTTGCGTCGAAATGCCGCCTCGGGTATGCAAACTAGGACTTACGGAGATCCACAAAGCTTTTCAGCTTCGTTTTTTCTCCGTAAGTTTAATTTTGCAAACGCAAAATTAGGGCTGCTTTTACAAGGTGTAAACTGTTTACACCTTGTAAAAACAGACCTTTCTTGCTCGCGACGCGATTTTTTTTAAATTTGAATTTTTTTTTTGGCGCTGTATCTTTTTTTTTACCCGACGCAACTTTATTGTCCCGTCGCAATCCACAAAGCCCGACGTAACGTAATTTTGCGCTATGAACGTCGGTAAAATGACGTCACGAGCATGCGCAGTACGGCCGGCGCGGGAGCGTGCCTCATTTAAATGGTAATCGCCCCCTGGAGAAGAGGAACGCCTTGCGCCGGCCCGATTTAAGTTACACCGCTCAAAATTTCTAGGTAAGTGCTTTGTGGATCGGGCACTTAGTTAGAGATTTTGCGGCGGTGTAACTTAAATGGAAAAAGTTACGTTGCGCCATTTTTTTGAGGATTAGGCCCTTAGTGTATAAAGTTCTGTTTTGTCTCAAAAATATTTAAAATAAAGGAGAGGTCCAGCCAAAGCTTGTTTGGCTGTACTTCCCCTATGGATCACAGGAGTACAATTCGTTTTGCACATTTGTGATCCCGTTTTCAGCAGAGAGTGGACTGAATCTGCTCTCTGCTAACTTCACCAATGTCAGTCCAGGCACTGCATCATACCGACAGCGGAAGTCGGAATCCACCAGGTGCCTGGACTGACACCCGTTTCAGTAAGCCGCTGAGAGCCTGAGATGGTCCGCTCCACCCCCTCCATAGCACAACACTCCAATGAGTGAGGAGGGAGATGAGCAGAGAGCTGTGACTGACAGTCTACGGTTCTCTGCTCACAGAGCTCTGAAAACCTAGCAATCAGCAATGTTCGATCGCTCGGTTTTCAGTGCAGAGGCGCCAGGGGACAGATGCAGCATCAGACCGATGCTGCATCCACCTAGGTAAGTATGAATCTAAAAAAAGTAACTCCTTTTACTTATTTTTTAACTTTTAGTATGGGCATGCATTTTACACACCTCCCAACTGAACTTTTTTGAGATGGTAAAAAGGGACACATTATAGCATAAAGTATATAGGCTAAATATAAAATCCTGCTATGACAATACAGAATTAATAGGCAAAAATGATTGGTTAGAACCACAATTGCTTTTTTTCTCGCTGCTAATTTACAATTTAAACTGCAATAAATAAGTGGTTGGATGGAAGGATCAGTGTATTATAACACTTTTGGTAATAGAATATTATTATTTTTTAGGAGTCTCTACATCAGACAAAAAAGTGGGGCAATGAATAAGGGAAGGTGAATAGAGTAATTTGGTTTTAAGTAAGAAACTATTGACAGTTGTCGCTTGGTGCATCAGCCACCATGTCAACTATTAGGCAATAACTTTTTCAGTTGAGACAAGGGCGTATTAGCATATGTTTATATATAATATATTTATATATTGTTTGCGGTATGTTGCATTGATCTGTTCAATCATTTCTTTGAGCAAAAACTAGTGGAAAAAGTTTGAAAATTAAAATGTGTGCTGTTCATGCCCAGCATGGTTGTAGCCTTAACCCTTTTTACAGTTTACACAATAGTTTGTTTACCTGAATGCAGCATTGCTGCAGCTGAAGTAAACTAAATGATATTTGAAGGCTATCAGAGTCATCAAGTAAAAACTATATCAATGAAATCTGTCCTACCGTCAAGCTGTTGAACAGTATCAGAATGGAGCCTAGGAAAATTAGCATTTTCCTGCTAGTGTTTTAGAATGGTTCCCTAGCAGAAGCTATAAAAAAATACATGTATCTAAAATGTTTTACAGTCAAAAATATTAGCAAATTTGGTAGTGGTGATCCACTATTTCAAATTGGGTCTGTGCAGCTTATGTTACCTGCCATCTCAGTTATCCACAATGCTTGTCCTCATTGTGCACTCCTCCATCTGTAAGCTACCTAAACATTTGTTCCTGTTCTCTATGTCTAAAACATGTTATATTGATTGTCTTTTAGGCTTACAAAAAATATAACTGTGTCTCTGTTCCAAGAGCAGGGGAGCACAACCTGCAGCCCATGGACCGCATGTGGCCCAAGACGGCTATGAATGCAGCCCAACTCAAAATTTTAAATTTACCTAAAAATGTAGATTTTTAGGGGGAATCACTTGTAAAATTGTGTTTACACTTATGCCGCGTACACACGATCGGTCCATCCGATGAGAACGGACCAATGGACCGCTTTCATCGGTTAACCGATGAAGCTGACTGATGGTCCGTCGCACCTACACACCATCGGTTAAAAAACTGATTGTGTCAGAACGCGGTGACCTAAAACACAACGACGTGCTGAAAAAAATGAAGTTCAATGCTTCCAAGCATGCATCGACTTGATTCTGAGCATGCATGGATTTTTAACCAATGGTTGTGCCTACTAATGATCGTTTTTTTCCCATCGGTTAGGAATCCATCCGTTAAATTTAAAACAAGATTGCTTTTTTTAACCTATGGATAAATAACCGATGGGGCCCACACACGATCGGTTTTGACCGATGAAAACGGTCCATCAGACCATTCTCATCGGTTAAACTGATCGTGTGTATGCGGCATTAGTGAACACATGCAGCCGAAGAAAAAATTGACAGTGCCTCTTTATTGGACATTTATAAGTTTTATCTTCCCAAAGAAGATGTGATTTGCCCTAATTTTTCTACTCATCAGCTATTCTTATCGTTAGTGTATTTTATATGTGACATAAGGCAATTCCTCTTCTTTCAATGTGGCCCAAGAAGGTAAAAAGTTTGGACACCCCTGTCCAAGGCCTTGAAGGAAACACTCATGTGTATAGAGATGTTGTCCATCGCACTGCTTACAGGCTTGCCAACAGTTTGAGTAGGGTGCTGTAGAGAATTGCTGGATGGCGCCACCATACAATTATCCTACAATAGGGATCTTCACTGGCACACCTTGGTATAGTGGAAATATTGTCCTTTATTCACATAAACAGGACAGGTGCAAGGATTTTTGACACCCTAGGTGAAACCTGATTTTGCCACCCCCATTGGCTCCACCCCTGACTCACCCCCTTTGCCCTGCCCATGTGACAGGAGGCGGCGCTATACAGGAAGCATCGGCTCTGCTTTCTCTAGCACTGGCTCCAGTGCTGCGTCTCTAATTACACTACAGGCTAGACGAAGCAGCTGCCTAAGGCCTCGTACACACGACCGAGTTTCTCTGCAAAAACCAGCAAGAACCTTGCTGGGAGATATTTTTTTGCCGAGGAAACCGGTCGTGTGTACATTTTCGTCGAGGAAACTGTCGAGAACCTCGACGAGCCAAAAAGAGAGCAAGTTCTCTATTTCCTCGATGGGAGTCTGATTTGGCTCGTCGAGTTTCTGGTCGGGCTGGTTTTCGACGAGAAACTTGAACGTCTGTATGCTAAGAAACCCGCGCTTGCTCAGATTAAAGTATGAGATGGGAGTAAAAGTAGCATTTGTAATAGAGATAACACATTTTTAAAGCTGTAACAGACTGAAAAGTGCAAATTGTCTCTTACCAAACTTTTACTTAACACGCAAACACATGAAATTAGAAAAATCAGACCCAAGAGTTTAGCCAGTGGAATCGAACTTCCCCTGCTGTTGTATATGTTGTATGTCACCGCGTTTGAGAACAAGGAGATTTTGGCTTGACTGTGTGTACGCAAAGCAAGCTTGTCGAGTTCCTCGACAAGCCTAACAAGGAACTCGACGAGGAAAACAATGTGTTTCGTCTGTCGAGTTTCCCGGTTGTGTGTACGAGGCCCCAGAGTTAGTTACATGCTGCAGCCTGCAGAGCATGTAGACACGGAGGGAAATCAGCGTCCGGGAGCCCCTAGGCAGCAGTGGGCTCAGGGCGGCTGCCTAGTTTGCCCCTAGTTGTAGCACCGGCCCTGCACATAAAATAACAGATTAAAACATTATGTGAATAAAAGACAAGAATATCACTATAAGGCTGCATTCACACTATAACGCGGCTTATTTTGCCGCGACAAATTGTGGCGTATTGTACCGCGATTTGCCGCGACAAAACGGGTCGTTTTAACCTTTTTTTTTTTTGACAACACATTGTTGTCTATGCCGAACGCCGAAAGCCGCCTGAAAAAAAGGGTCCGGGACTTGTTTTCAGGCGGCAGGCGTACGGCGTTTCGGCGTGAGATGTGAACCATCTCATAGACAACAATGTAAAATCGCCCCTCCAATGGCACGAGCGTCAGGCGTCGGGCATAAAAACGCCAAGGTGTGAATGCAGCCTAACTGATGTGTATAGGTTGGCTGGTAAAAAAAAAAACAATGTATTGGTTAGTAGCAGTGAGCCATCATGCAACCTATTGCACTGCAAGAGGGTCCCCTAAACAAAAAAAAAAAAAGATACGTGAACAGTACACATGCAATTGTGTGAAGTATGAGCACAGTCTTGAAGGGCTTTCAAATATTTTGTACAGTTGTTGAATCATCTATTTTAGCAAGATCTCAGTAATATTATATTCATTCTTTGGCATGTTTGTTTTCTTTGGGAATATTACTGAATAAACAACACAGCTAGGCCCGTCCAGATTGGCTCTTTGTTATATACAGGGCAAGGGTCAATCTAATATAACATTCAACTACACAGTCTTGCACATAAGAAAATGACTAGTGACTGGGTTACTGTCTGCCAAGAAATTTTCCGAAAATGGATAACTCATGGAAGAAAAATGTATGAAAACTATTTATGCAAATTATGGTTATAATTTCATCAAAGGATATTGTGCGCCGTCTGCCCATTTCCCATCACGTTTAAAGCTAAACCTTGATTTATCTTTCCTATCTATGGTTGCATAGTTTTTATATCCATTCTTCCATAAAGCCCAGGAGGCCCTCTGTTGTTTTTTGCCTGTTGCCTAAAAGTGACCTTTCCATACAAGTGTGAAGCCATTATTGTCTACACACGGTTTTTATGCCAGTGTTTGATTATAGAAATGTCAGAACTTATGGGTGTGGCTAGTGTGCTGTGACAGGATCTGGGCAGGAATTGTATTATATAAATGTGTAATTACTTTGTAGTTTCAGAATAGAGTATTTTTCCTTGGATTTCAGAGTTCAGGCTTATGCCCAAAATAGTAAAGCTGCAACTAGTCAATAGTCGTTTCACTCAGGATATACTCTGTCTATACCCCCCAACCATTCCAGATTCCACAAGACTGTCCTGGGATTTAAACACAATCTTGGCATCCTGTGGACCAGGGCTGTGTCCCACAGCTAAGTGTGGGAACACTTGTTCCAGCACTAGGCTCTTACTCTGTGCAGAAACTGTGGGCGAATTGCTTTCCTACCCAACAGACTTTACATAGTCAACAGAAGGAGAGAGCAGTTGTGTGGGACACAGACTGTTGCCAGCTAAGTGTCCACTGACCATCAGTGTATTTCTACAGCCCCCACTGTCCATAATGTACCCCTTTAGCCCCCATTAACCAACAAATTACCCTCTTTCCCCCAATGGCCATCAAAGTTCCCATCTTTGCAGCTGCCACTGACCACAATGTACCCCTTTAGCCCCCATTGACCAAAAATGTACCCTCTTGCCCTCAATTGCCATCACAGTTCCTCTCTAGCTCCCCCTAATCACTGATGTACCCTCTCAGCCTCCTCTGACCCTCTGGCCACTGGAATACCCTTCCAGACCCCACTGACCACCAATATAACCGCTCATCTACCATTGACCCCCAACGTTCCCAATCTTTGTTGTGCTAACCAGTATCCCAGAAACTGAAAGAAAATCCCAAATTTTGGGTTGTCATCAGAACAGTAATAGAGGGATTTTGTCTCACTACTTTTTTTTGAAAATGGGACATGAAGTTAAGGGAAATCTTCCCAATAAGACAAAGATGGCAAATGAAACTGGCAGGGGTTATAACCTCTTATCCCGCGTACACGCGGTCGAAATTTCCGACAAGAAAAGTTCGATGTGAGCTTTCGGTTGGAAATTCCGACCGTGTGTAGGCCCCATCTGACTTTTTCTGTCAAAATTTCCGACAGCAAAAATTTGAAAGCTGGAAATTTGAGAGCAGAAATTCTGATCGTCTGTATGCAATTCTGACGCACAAAAAAACATGCATGCTCGGAATCAATTCGACGCATGCTCGGAATCATTGAACTTCATTTTTCTGCATGCACATGGTCACACAAAATTTCGACCGCCTACACCTAATATTCTGAATGATCTTAAGGTTTGTAAACTTACTTTGTGCAGATCCCCACACATTTACTTTCTTGCATTCTGTGACATAAAGTGACTATACCATGTGAGTAGGTACTCCTGTGTCACACATTTCACAGAGCCTGCCTTCTGAACTACAAAAGTTTGAGCCAAAATTCAGTCGGGAAAAAAATTCACGCTTTTCTCGTGTGCACGTGGCATTACTATTTAAAAAAGTGTTGCCCTTTTTTCCACTTTAATTAATGTTTGCCATGTTCTATAATAGCTAGCATTTGAGGCTAAAAGCTTATTCAAGATCTTTAACTAAAGCGTATCTAGGATCAAAATGTAAAATCATACATTCATTCCCACACTGTATTTCAATTATTTCTAGCCTACACCTAATATTCTGAATGATCTTAAGGTTTGTAAACTTACTTTGTGCAGATCCCCACACATTTACTTTCTTGCATTCTGTGACATAAAGTGACTATACCATGTGAGTAGGTACTCCTGTGTCACACATTTCACAGAGCCTGCCTTCTGAACTACAAAAGTGCTGAGAGGAGAAGTTTCAGGAGGCAGAGTCACTACAAGAATTACTGCTTGCAGGCAGCAATGTACCATGGGATATATAGTCCTTAGAAGTTGAATGTAAACAGCAGAGGAAAGGTTGCAAAGCATGCAGGGAGTCCAGGAAGTTGTGGAAAAAAGACCAGCATATTGAAAAATAAAGTTAGTTGAAAACACTGATTTACCCTAAAATTGGAAACACTTCCTCAGAAAAGTCCACAATGAGCGCCTAGTTTGACTTGTAGACAAATAATGCATATTAATATGGACTAATGCCGCGTACACACGATCAGTCCATCTGATGAGAACGGACCGATGGACCGTTTTCATCGGTTAACTGATGAAGCTGACTGATGGTCCGTCGCGCCTACACACCATTGGTTAAAAAACGATTGTGTCAGAACGCGGTGACTTAAACACAATGACGTGCTAAAAAAAACGAAATTCAATGCTTCCAAGCATGCGTCGACTTGATTCTGAGCATACGTGGATTTTTAACCGATGATTGTGCCTACTAACGATCGTTTTTTTCCAATTGGTTAGGAATCCATCGGTTAAATTTAAAGCAAGTTGGCTTTTTTTTAACCGATGGTTAAATAACCTATGGGGCCTACACGATCGGTTTTGACCGATGAAAACGGTCCATCAGACCGTTGTCCTCTGTTTAACCTATCATGTGTACGAGGCCTTAGGCAATGAAAATAATATAATTACCAATGTAAAACAAAAAAATAGAAATGGTTGCTAACATGAGAACACACTCATTCATGAAATATCTTAGCATTTTTTATTTTTTAATAGAATGGGGAGGAATTAGAACTCCTGTGAGTTCTTCTATCAGCTGAGTTGAAGAGATGCCTTCACAAGTAAAATATGTCCCCAGACAGGAAAGGAGGGAAATGTTCTCTTATGCCCTGTACACACGATCAGATGGACCGTTTTCATCGGACAAACCGATCGTGTGTGGGCCCCATCGTTTTTTTTCCCATCGGTGGAAAAACTTAAAACCTGTTTAAAAATTATCTGAAGGTTAAAAAAACGATAGAAAAAAACAATCGTCTGTGGGGAAATCCATCGGTCAAAAATCCACGCATGCTCAGAATCAAGTCGACGCATTCTCGGAAGCATTGAACTTATTTTTTCTCAGCACTTCGTTGTGTTTTACGTCACCGCGTTGGACACGATCAGATTTTTAACTGATGGTGTGTAGGCAAGACTGATGAAAGTCAGCTTCATCGGATATCTGATGAAAAAATCCATCTGACCGATCGTGTGTACAGGGCATAAGGGTTCTTTCAGACAAGATGAAAAGTGATTCTTTGTGGAATGCTTTTTAGAGGGCAGTGAGCAGTGGCCGTCAGGCATCCAGAAGGCAGCGTTGGTGCCTCCTGACACCTGCTTTTTTATTTTTTACTTTGTTTATTTTTTTTTAAAGCCAAATGGCAATTTTAGATTGGGGGTTTGCACTGCAACTGTGATCTGAGCATTCAGCTTTTGGTTGCGGTGAGGTCCCATTAAACTCACTGGGCGAGTTTGACAGGCGGTACCACCTGTCAAACTTCACAGCCTGATTTAAAAATGCTTCAACTGTGGCATCTGTCATGCTGCATTGTGACAGTTTGGGTGGGTGTTCATTGCCCCCCAGCCGCTCATCTGAAGAAGCCCTAGGAGAAACACAGACAGAATTTAAATGTTTTTTTTTTCTTTTTTAAGGGAAGTAGGGAAATCACTGTCAGTTTTTTAATGCTGTATGTTTCCCTGTTGTAGATGTTTCCTTTCTTGTCTGTTAAAACATCCCCAGAACCGAAAGTGAGGGGCAATCTCTCTAATGAAGCCCCAGAAAGAAGTAAAACCTGACAGGGGTTCTAACCTTTCCCTGTTCTAAATAAAAAAGTTTTGCATATAGATGTATTTTAAAGATTTGAGAGAACTCCATATTTTTGATTAGTTTAGACAGTTTTAAAATGTTTAATATAATCCAATACTATTTATATCTTCAGTTGTGTGTATACCTGGCTTATAAACTTGTGTAGCAAGACACATTATTCTTGATCATAGCTGGTTTCTGCAGTCGTTATTATGTATAGTAGTGACATCTTGTGGTAAAGTTGCATAACTGCACTTATTACTTGTATGATATCCATTTGTTTTGGTAGCAGTAGTTTACAATACTTATTATGGTCAATTTACTAAACTGCGTCCACTGCTATTTCATTACTGGACATTATCTGCTTATTTTTATTATTGCTAGTGTGATTTTTTTATTCTTCAAAGATACTAATATTTTATTTTTATTTTTAATTACTGCATTCTTATATGATCAGCTTTTGTTTTATTTTGTATGTTAGCTTTGATTCATAAAAAAACAATCACAATGGATTTCTGTCCTTGAAATAATGCTCTGATGCTACTGATGTATATTAACTACTTGCTTACTGGGCACATATACCCCCCCTCCTGCCCAGGTGAAATTTCAGCTTCCGGCACTGCGTCGCTTTAACTGACAATTGCGCGGTCGTGCGACGTGGCTCCCAAACAAAATTGACGTGCTTTTTTCCCCACAAGTAGAGCTTTCTTTTGGTGGTATTTGATCACCTCTGCGGTTTTTATTTTTTGCGCTATAAACAAAAAAGAGCGACAATTTTGAAAAAAAATACAGTATTTTTTACTTGTTGCTATAATAAATAGCCCAATTTTTTTTAAAAAAACATTTTTTTTTCTCAGTTTAGGCCGATACATATTCTTCTACATATTTTTGGTAAAAACAAAAAAAATCGCACTAAGCGACTGGTTTGCGCAAAAGTTATAGCGCCTACAAAATAGGGGACAGAATTATTATTTTGTATTATTATTTTTTTTACTAGTAATGGCGGCGATCTGCGATTTTTATTGGGACTGCGACATTATAGCGGACACATCGGACACTTTTGACACATTTTTGGCACCATTCACATTTATACTGCAATCAGTGCTATAAATATGCACTAATTACTGTATAAATGTGACTGGCATTGAAGGGGTTAACACTAGGGGGTGAGGAAGGGGTTAAATGTATTTCCTATATAGTGTTATAACTGTGGGGGAAGGGGGGTGACTGGGGAGGTGACCGATCTGTGTCCCTATGTACAGGAGACACAGATCGGTCTCCTCTCTCCCTGACAGGACGCTGTCATTGTGAGAGCCGGCAATGAGAAATGATCTCATATGTTTACATATGAGATCATCTCTCATTGGCCGCACAGATCGCCTACCAAACGGCCAATCGGCCGTTCACGGCGATCTGTGATTGGCTGTGTCCAAGGGACACGGCCAGCACAGAAGTTCCTCGCTGCGCGCTCGGGAACGCGCGCGGGGAGCGAGGAAAGGGGCGGCCGTAAAAAGACGGCGTCCCAGAGAAGTAGAGCCACCCTGCGGCTGTATATAGTCGTACGGCCGTCGGGAAGTGGTTAAGAAAATCAGAAATTGTGGCCATTTGAGGTTTGGGACAGAATTCTGATAACAAACCAATCAAAGAACAATAAAGGCTTTCAGTGGTTAAATAGCCATTTTATTTGAAAACAATATGGTTTCCACTGCTACCGTATGTTATATTTTTACATGCGAATTGAGAATTTTTTTGTTTGAGATAAAATAATAAACACAGTTGCAATAACTTGTTCATCTTAGTGAATTGACCCCTATTGTTTAGTACAAACGACTCTGCTCTGTGACCATTCAAGTCTTGCTGAGCGTGTGTTTGTGAAAAATGTTTCTGTAAAGTATACTCAAAGCAGATATGTCAATTTCTGGGTAGATGCATATACAGTGCCTTGAATTATTCATACCCCTTGAATTTCTCCATATTTTGTCATGTTACAACCAAAAATGTAAATATATGTTTTTGAGATTTTATACAATAGACCAACACAAAGTGGCACATAATTGTGTAGTGGAAGGAAAATGATAAATGATTTTCTAATTATTTTACAAATATCTGAAAAGTGTGCCGTTCATTTGTATTCAGTCCCTTTTACTCTGATACCCCTAACTAAAATCTAGTGGAACCAATAGCCTTCAGAAGTCACCTAATTAGTAAATAGAGTCCATTTGTGTGTAATTTTATTTCAGTATAAATAAAGATGTTCTGTGAAGCCCTCAGAGGTTTGTTAGAGAACCTTAGTGAACAAACAGCATCACGAAAGCCAAGAGATAAAGTTGTGGAGAAGTTTAAAGCAGGGTTAGGTTATAAGAAAAAATCTCCAGCTTTGAACATCTCTGGTCAATCCATCATCCAAAAATGCAAAGAGTATGGCACAACTGCAACCTACCAAGACATGGCTGTCCACCTAACCTGACAGGCCAGGCAAAGAAAGCATTAATCAGAGAAGCAGCCAATAGGCCCATGGTAACTCTGGAGGATCTGCAGAGATCCACAGCCCAGGTGGGAGAATCTGTCCACAGGACAATTATTAGTTGTGCACTCCACAAATCTGCCCTTTATAGAAGAGTGGCAAGAAAGCCATTGCTGAAAGAAAGCCATAAGAAGTCCAGTTTGCAGTTTGTGAGCAAGCCATGTGGAAGAAGGTGCTCTGGTCACATCAGAGCAAAAATGAACTTTTTGGCCTAAAAGCAAAACGCTATGTGTGGTGGAAAACTAACATTGCACATCACCCTGAACACATCATCCCCACTGTGCATTATGATGGTGGCAGCATTATATTGTGGGGATGCTTTTCTTCCCCAGGGACAGGGAAGCTGTTCAGAGTTAATGGGAAAATGGATGGAGTCAAATACAGGGCAATCTTAGATAAAAACCTGTTAGAGTCTGCAAAAGACCGAACAATGACCCTAAACATACAGCCAGAGCTACAATGGAATGGTTTAGATCAAGAGCACATTCATATGTTAGAATGTCCCAGTCAAAGTCCAGACCAAGATCCAGTTGAGAATCTGTGACAAGACTTGAAAATTGTTGTTCACAGACGCTCTCCATCCAATCTGTAGGAGCTTGAGCTATTTTGCAAAGAAGAATGGGCAAAAATGTCACTCTCTAGAGGAGCAAAGCTGGTAGAGACATCCCCATAAAGACTTGCAGCTGTAATTGCAGAAAAAGGTGGTTCTACAAAGTATTGACTCAGAGGGGCTGAATAAAAACCAACGCCACACTTTTCACATATGTATTTGTAAAAAGAATATAAAACCATTTATCATTTTCCTTCCACTTTACAATTATGTGCCACTTTGTGTTGGTCTATCACATACAATCCCAATAAAATGCATTTGTGTTTTTGGTTGTAACCTGACAAAATGTGGGAAATTTTAAGCGGTATGAATACTTTTTCAAGGCACTGTAGACTTAGTCACCTTCTGGTTTCTTAAACTCAACTGACAGTCTCAGAAGGCAGAACTCATCCATAAGGGGGATTGTTTGTAGCCAAAATCCAGAGAGAAGCCTTAAGTGCCGTACACATGATCGGAATTTCCGATGGAAAAAGTCTGCCAAACTTTTTCCATCAGAAATTCCGACCATGTGTATGCCCCATCTGAGTTTTTCCATCGGATATTCCGTGGAATTCCATAGGAGTTTAGATAGAGAACATGTTCTCTTTTACTCCGATGGAATTCCGTCAGGAATTTCCGATATGAGTTTGGCCGGGCAAAAGCCTGATCATGTGTACGGGGCATTAGGTGACAACGTTGCTCCTCCATAGATATAGAATAGTGAGTGCGCGTTGTCCCTATAGGAAAAGAAGTGTGTTACTGCCAGAATCGCCAAGTAAAGAAAAAAGACATGAGGAAAGAAAATGACTTCTACCATCACATAAGATGGTAAACCAATATATAATAGATTTTTGTTTTAGGACACACGTTAAAGTGGAGTATACCCTTACATACTGTGTACCCAGTGAAGGGACTATCATCAGATGATACACAGAGATAGAACAAATCCTACATAAGTTGTATCTGTCTATCTAAATTCTTCTCTTCTATGGGGCAGATCCACATAGAAATAAATGGGCGCAGCGTATGGGAGATACGCTACGCCGCTGTAACTTACTTTTGGCCGGTTTGAATCCCCGCTGTAAGTTACGGCGGCGTAGTGTATCTCTGGTGGCGGAATTCAAATCGGGGATTAGGGGGCGTGTTTCATTTAAATAAAGCGTGTCCCCACGCCGAATGAACTGCGCATGCGCTGTCCCAAAATTTCTCGCCGTGCATTGCGCTAAATGACGTCGTAGCTAATTTGCATACTCGACGCGGAAAACGACACGAACGCCACCCAGCGGACGCCAAAGAATTGCATCTTAGATCCGAAGGCGTACGAAGACGTACACCTGTCGGATCTAACCCAGATGCCGTCGTATCTTGGTTTGAGGATTCAAACCAAAGATACGACGCGGGTAATTTGAAAGTACGCCGGCGTATCAGTAGATACGCCGGCGTACTCTCTCTGTGGATCTGCCCCACTATATCCATTCAAAGTTCTGAATTTATAAGCTTTTCTGAGAGTTCAGAAAAAAGGGGAATGGAGATCTGAAGTCACACTCTGCACAGCTCAGTAAGGAGAGCTCTTCACACAGCATACATGAACAGAGCTGAGGCTGTCAATCTGCTGGAGGTCCCTCCCCGTCACCTTTTTACTCTTGGCTGTTAGCAGAGGAATGAAGCAGCAGACAGAAATTACACTTGGATTGAGACACACTATAGAGGTATATGCTTTGTCCATATTGCTTGTCTAAGGTTTACAACCACTTTAAATGAACCACTTAAGGACCGCCGCATGACTATATACGTCGACAGAATGGGCACATGGACGCATATATATACGTCCTCTTTAAGAGCCCAGCGCACTTGCGACCTGGTCCGCTGCTCCGTGACCGCGCCCGCAGGACCCACAGACAAGATCGCCGCTGGTGTCCCGCGATTGGGTCACAGGAGCTGAAGAACGGGGAGAGGTGAATGTAAGCAAACCTTCCCTGTTCTTCTCTGTGGCAGTGTCAGTGATCGTCTGTTCCCTGATTTAGGGAACGACGATCAGTGACATCACACATCCAGCCCCGTCCCCCTACAGTAAGAAACACACATGAGGTCACACTTAACCCCTTCCATGCCATTGTCATTTTCAGTTATCAGTGCATTTTTATAGCACTTTTTGCTGTGAAAATGACAATGGGGCAGATTCAGGTACCGTTGCGCACTCCTTACGGAGGCGCAGCGTCCCGTTTTTGCCCTGCGCCCCGCAAATTATTTGCGCTACGCTTCATTCACGAAGCAGTAGCCGCGTAATTTGCGTGGGCGCTCCTCAAAAATGCCCGGTGTAAGGGCGCGGAATTTAAATGATCCCGTAGGGGGCGTGGATCATTTAAATTAGGCGCGTTCCTGCGCCGAACGTAGTGCGCATGCTCCGTCGGGAAACTTTCCCAACGTGCATTGCGGCAAATGACGTCGCAAGGACGTCATTTGCTTCAAAGTGAACGTGAATGGCGTCCAGCGCCATTCACGATTCACTTACGCAAACAACGTAAAATTTAAACTTCACAACGCTGGAACGAAGGGTATACGTAGCATTGGCTGCCCCTGCTATTAGCAGGAGCAGCCTTACGCGAAACCCGACGTACGCAAACGACGTAAACTGCGTACGCAGGGCTCGCGTAGGGTTGTGAATCAGCGTTAGTATGCAATTTGCATACTATACGCTGACCACAACGGGAACGCCCCCTAGCGGCCAACGTAAGAATGCAGCCTACGATATGACTGGCATAAGAGCCTTATGCTAGTCATATCTTAGGCTGCTGTCGGCATAACGAGGTTCCTGAATCAGGAGCATTCAAAACGCCGGCGCAAGTAAGCAATAGTGCTGCGTAACTATGGGTGCGCAGACGCAATTGCTTCTTGAATCTGGGCCAATGGTCTCAAAAATGTGTCAAAAGTGTCCAATGTGCCCGCCATATTGTCGCAGTCATGAAAAAAATCGCTGATTGCCGCCATTAGTAGTAAAAAAAATATATTCATAAAAATGCCATAAAACTATCCCCTATTTTGTAAACACTATAAATTTTGCGCAAACCAATCGATAAACGCTTATTGCAATTTTTTTACCAAAAATAGGTAGAAGAATACGTATCGGCCTAAACTGAGGAAAAAAAATAAAATGTTATATCTTTTTTGGGGATATTTATTATAGCAAAAAGTAAAAAAAAATATAGAATTTTTTTCAAAATTGTTGCTCTATTTTTGTTTATAGCATAAAAACCACAGAGGTGATCAAATGCCACCAAAAGAAAGCTCTATTTGTGGGAAAAAAAATATTGTGCTGAAAATTCCCCCTCGGCTTATACTCGAGTCACCATTCTGCGCCCGATCTCCCGGACTTTGGGGACCCGGTACCGACCAAACTTGGCACACATATAGCCACACTCTTCCTCTACAAGTGTGCAAAGTTTGTTGTCCGGGGGACCTACGGCCGGTGAGCATTGATTTTCCAAAATCGGCACCCCTTCCATAGACTCCCATGTTAAACGATAATTTCTCCGGTAACTTTGGGGACCCGGTACCAGCCAGCCGTAGGTCCCCTGGATGCCAAACTTGGCACACATATAGCCCAAAGTTTGCTGTCTGGGGGACCTACGACCGGGGAGAAATGATTTTTCAAACACGGGCACCCCTTTTATATACTCTCATGTTAAACGTAAGTCTAGTCATGGACACAGTGAGTCACGGGCACAGTGAGGCATGGGCACAGTGAGGCACGGTGAGGCATGGACACAGTGAGGCATGGGCACAGTGAGGCATGGGCACAGTGAGGCATGGGCACAGTGAGGCATGAGCACAGTGAGGCATGGGCACAGTGAGGCGTTGACACAGTGAGGCATGGGCACAGTGAGGCATGCACATGGACACAGTGAGGCACAGTGAGGCATGCAGATGGACACCCTAGGCTTATACTTGACTCAATAAGTTTTCCCATTTTTTGGTGGTAAAATTAGGTGTCTCGGCTTATATTCGGGTTGGCTTATACTCGAGTATATACGGTAATTAAAAATTGCCAAGCTGCAATAAATTCCATTTTTGTTTTTGGGTGCCTTTACCAGTTTGTTTTTCCTCTAAGTCAGGGATCTCCAAGCTACAGTCCTCCAGCTGTTGGGGAACTACACGTTCCATGAGACATTATACAACTCTGACATTCACAGACATGACTAGGCATTAATGGGAATTCTAGTTCCTGAACAACTGAAGGGCCGTAGTTTAAAGACCCCTGCTCTAAGTGATTGACTCCTGTATTTTCTAGGTAAGTGACATGATTGGAGCTGAGTGCATATTTCTAAAGTGGAAATGAATGGGTTAAGCAGAAGGAGTGACCATGACTATGATAACATTGGATATGGGAAGCAGGACTGATTGCTTTGTCAACAATTGCAACAGTAATGTGTCAAAAAAGTTTTTGCTTTTCAGGGAAAGGGGAGCTAAAGTGTGAGCTGACATGCCGAGCAATGGGCTACAGATTCTACGTCAGGCAAGCTGAAAAAGTAATCGATGGAACTCCGTGTGATCTAAATGGAACCACTGTTTGCGTAGCTGGTCAGTGCAAGGTAGGCAAAGCATTGCTTCTTGTTATCAAGCCAAGCATTTTCATTATTAAGGTTTGGAGTTCTCCTAGAACTTTCTATACACATGATTTTATTTTTGATGTCACTTTTGTTTTGTGTAAATGAATGCCTTCTGTTAAATTATTTACTTTCAGCCTTTGGTTTTTTACAAAGTGCATAGCGTTTGGAGAAAATAATCAGATGAGAGTGAGAGATTACATTTTTTTCAGGTTTTGTTTTTATTTTATTTCTTACCGGTGAATATAATTATCAGTAGATGACGTCAGCTAGTTTGAGCTTTTGTACACTGAATATTTATATATGTCTAACTCATCATTTCTTGCTCCACCCAGGGGCGGTCTTGCTGGTCTTCATATATGTATTTCCATGTCACGCTGACACATGTGTAGTGATGCAAGAGGTGATGACAAAGTCTTGTTAAAATGCATGTTGCCTGCAGCTCTGGTTGTTGATCATGATGTGGAAAGTCAGATGGTTGTTGTTTTGAGGCAGCAGTTTAGACAGAAATTGCATTGACCCTACACGGTTATTTATTATCTTTTTTTGTGGAAATGAATTGAAAATCTTGTATGTCAGCTGAATCTGAGCATAATATTTATTTTATTATAGCTGTCTGTATTTATTCTTTAAACTTGCATGCAAAAAAAAAAAAAATGTCAGAGAAACACAACTTAAAGAATATATTTCATATTCTTGACATGAAAAAGTTTCCTGTTCTCTTTGTATTGACCATGCTAGGCATGATAGCACAGTAAGTTCTCTGGCTGTGCTGGAACTCAGCCTTTTCTCCAATTAATAGACTTGTGTTGTCACCATCCTTACAGCCATTCACTGGCAAGGCAAGAGTACAGCTGTTTCTCCTTCCCTAGCTCTCTGAGCTCCTTATGCAACTGAGAACAGAGGGTATATGATCACTTATACAAAAGGGGGGAAAGGAATATATTTTTTTATATGTATACACACGTTTTACCTTTCATTTCTATTGCACATGGAATGGATTGTTTTACAAGGGGGTTTCATATACTTTAAAGCAGCATTAAAGCCGAAATAAAAATGATAATACATTTCTGTTTACCATTCATTAAATGTAATTCATTTAAATGTATTAAATGTGATTCATTTCTGAAGGTTGTTTTCTTTATGTTATCCTGTTAATCCAGCCTGTAACACACTTCCCATTCCTAGGGTGACTGCATTCTAGTGGGGGAGCAGAGTAGCTACCCTTGGACAGCAGCATTGTCTATCTGTGGAGAGGGTAGTGTTATATGTACTAACAGATTTAGATAGACTTAACTAACAAATTAAAAGTGACTCCAGCTCTCCTGGACTTGCCTTGCTAGTTGGCGGGCGCTTTTCCACTCTACTCTGCCTCTTCTTTCCACCTTCTACCGTTACGCCCTGCTGCTTTTCTTTCCTCTTTCATCTCCTCACACCTCCGGTCTTTTCTTCTTCCTCTCCCAATCCTTTCCCCCTTTTCCTCTAGGAGATGTCTTCTTCGTTACCCTTTCCCCTTTGTAGGCACCCCTTCCCCCTAGTCCTCACCCAGTCGTAAGCTATCTTGACCAGATACTGTGAAAATCTCTGTACTTAACCCGCCTCGTGAGTCCAATGTCTGGGCCTGTTGGCCATCGGGATGCTCGGCCTCCCGAACAGCTGTGAAAGGAAAAGGTTTATTGTATACGTTACTGTTGATTTTGGGTCGTGCAAGCCATAATCCTCTGCCTCCTCTGCCTTGTACATAGATATTATCTTAATTACGCGCCATTATGCTGTGCCTTACTTACTGTGTATAGCCGGGTTATCTGTTATGCTTAACACACCATACGACCCCTCTTGATCCTACTGCCCATTTTTTTTTCTTTGTTATGTATCTTGGCAAATTGTATTGACTGTTAATTGCACTATCTTTGAAAATAAAAGAATTACAAAAAAGAAAGTGACTCCAGCTAACACTTTTACACTCTTTTAACCTCCCTGGCGGTATGATTCTGTCTGGAATTACGTACCAAAAGCGGTACAATTATTTTGCAAGGAAATTTGGCGTTTTATACTGTAGGCCTGTAATTTTTAGAAATAACTCACTTAAATCTGACCAAACAAGAGTCTTGTAGGCATCCCGGGTATGATTTTTTTTTTTAAAACAAAATTATAAATTATAATATAATAAATAATTATAAATAATTATAACAAATAATAATATAATTATAATAAAAATTATTCAATAATGTAATCAACTCAAAATCACTGAAATTTGCTCAGTTGCAGAATTTCCCCGCAAATCGCTATCGCACATTTCTGCAAGTGATTATAATTTATTATCGCTGTTTTCTAGCTGATCTAAAACCATTTTTGACATAAAGGGACACTTTTGGACAATCTACAGTTTTTAGGCAGAGACTGTGAATCGAGCGAGGAGGTCCCGCTCGCTCACACAGCGGGGTGGCATCGCTGGATCCAGGGACAAGGTGAGTAACTTGCCTGTGGATCCAGCGAAAGGTAAGCCGCGCCGCTGCACACTCTGCACGTCCACCCCGAGCGTGACTCGGGGTTACCGATCCTAACATGGAAAACCAACCCCGAGTCACGCTCGGGTTTACCGCCAGGGAGGTTAAGCAGTTACAGCAACAGTTCTGTTTGCTTTTTAGAACAAATATTTTACATAAATGATAAAACCTTGACCATTGTAAATGACCAAAGCTTGTCTCTATCTTCTAACTTCTACTTTTGCTTGACAGCTTGCTCTGTTAAAAGAATAGCCAGATCAACAGGTGAAAATTAAAAAAAAAGGAAAGGAAAGGAATGCAGCCACCACATCTAAGATTTTTTCTTTACATTTCTGTTTTTGGGTTTAATACCACTTTAACTTGCGTATCATTACTTGTCCCCCTCTGATGGTAGCTGAAAAGCACTACAAAATACATCTGTTTTGAGCAAGAGTCCCAGATGGTTCATTGGTGGTAGAGCTTGCTTCCTTTAGTTGCTGACTGTGACTCCCTCATTGCTGGCTCACATTGAAGTGTGTTGCATTTGCATAAATTAATTGAAGATTTTACAGTTTACTCAGAGACCCAAGAGGGTGAAAATCAGCATACTAGCTGCTATGTATTTGAAATATGAATCTTTATCTGACATGTTCTGTTTGGTACAGGTTCTTCTTTTTAAATAACAACTGTGCAAAGTCCTTACTTAAAAAAGAAAGAAGTTTAAAGCCCTCAGTGTTATAGAAAGTTAACTCTCTTTTCCTAAAGCATATGTGTAGGCAGATATAAATAAATCTAATGTAATTCATGTATGTATTCTTAAATCTATCAAAATCCTTTAAATGTATTTGAAATAAAACCATGGCATGTCTTTATATTACACACAATCCAAAATATCCAGAAGGGCCTACAAACCTCCTTTTATATGTATTTTTTCTATATACTACTCTGGAGACCAAAAGCAAAAAAAAATAAAAAATAAAACCACTGCTAAATAGACTACCATGGAGAACCCAACATAAATACCAAATAATTGTTTTTATAACTTATTTAATATAGTTAACTCACAGTCATAAAGTCACAAATGCATGCAGTTTGAAGACTGTGTACCGTGCACAGTTAACTCTTTGCCCAAAGCAAATGTGTCAGCAGATTGAAATTAATCCAATGTATCTTTTAAGTTTAGTTATTTATTAGTTATGTATTCTTTGAAATTTAAAAATCCTTAAATGCAGTTTAAGTAGAACCTTGGTGTGTCTTTATATTGCTGTCTTATAATCTCCTTAATACATTTTAAGTATATTTGGAGCTGGCTGATAGGGGAACAGAGAGCCAACCTCTTCAATCTGCTGCTGCTCATTTACTATCCATTCATGGGCTGGGGTGGTTCGGCCTGATAACATAGAGCCAATTATGCTACATAAAGTTAAAGACAATGGGCCAGATTCACGTATAATCGCCGCATCTCTGCGCCGGCGTAACATATCTCATTTACGTTACGCCGCCGCAAGTTTTACGGGCAAGTGCTTGATTCACAAAGCACTTGCCTGTAAAAGTTGCGGCGGCATAGCGTAAATCCTCTGGCGCAAGCCCACCTAATTCAAATGATCCGGGTAGAGGGCGTGGATCATTTAAATTAGGCGCGTTCCTGCGCCGATAGTACTGCGCATGCGCCGTCCCTAAAATTTCCTGACATGCATTGCACTAAATGATGTCGCAAGAACGTCATTGGTTTCAACGTTAACGTAAATGGCGTCCAGCGCCATTCACGGACGACTTATGCAAACGACGTTAAATTTTCAAATTTCGACGCGGGAACGACGGCCATACTTAACATTGGCTACGCCACCTAGGGGGCAGCTTTATCTTTACGCCGCGTATCTCTTATGGAAACGGTGTAAATTTACTGCGACGGGCAAGCGTTCGTTCGTGAATCGGCACAACAACTCATTCGCATATTCTACGCCGACCGCAATGGAATCGCCACCTAGCGGCCGGCCTAGGATTGCAGCCTAAGATCCAATGGTGTAAGTCACTTACACCTGTCGGATCTTAGGGAGATCTATGCGTAACCTGATTCTATAAATCAGGCGCATAGATATGACCGTCGGATCTCAGAGATATGACGGCGTATCAGGAGATACGCCGTCGTATCTCTTTATGAATCCGGCCCAATACCTACATTTTAATTGTATTTTCTTTCATATGTATGTATTTCTTCTGGCGTGTTTGTGAATGTCAATGGCCTTTTTCTTGAAGTAGCTGGGTATGTCAGGCTTCGCTGGTTCTCATAGTTCCTGCTTACTCTGAAACAGGATAATGTTTTAAAAATTTTTTTTTTTTTTTTTTTTTGTTTCACAAAAAAAAAATTCTTTGATCTTCTCCACCAGTGATTAGAATCAGCCTGAGCTGTTTCCATAAGGAAGATGTAGCTGTAAATATTTCAGCAAATAACAGTAAGAAAATCACTGGCACATGCTTGGCTTTCCCTTACATTCTCCTCGTAAAGTAAATGTTTTATGTAGTCTACTTAGTATATCCACATTCTGCCATAGTGAATTTGTTGGAATGGTGGCTTTCCATCAACACAGTCATTATTTGAAAGTCTGTGTCAGGAGCTGAGAGAATGGACATTAAAAAAGAAAAAAAAATGTGATGTAGCATCTGGATTACCTATGTAAACAATGGAAATACAGTAAAGGGAATGTATATGTTATGGGACATGATCTCTGTGATCACAGGATAACATCTACAAGCTCTGTTTATGCTCTGCATTCACCTACACCAATATCACAAGTATCTCCAACCCCCCTAATTGCTGACACACTATCAGTATAGTTATAGAAGAGAAAATAGGCAGAGAAATAAACATAATTTGGAGATTTGGAGGAGGCTGAGAACATTAGATGGTAGTTTTTTGAGTTAAGAATACATACTTAAATATAATATTATTTGTGTAAACCAGAGTTTGGTGTCACTTTAAGGGTCTTTTCACACCTTTTGCATTTTGGATGGAAAACTGCATGCCTCACTGTGCCTCACTGTGTCTATGTGCATGCCTCACTGTGCCCATGCCTCACTGTGTCCATGCCTCACTATGTCCATGCCTCACTGTGTCAATGCCTCACTGTACCCATGCCTCACTGTGCCCATGCCTCACTGTGTCCATGCCTCACCGTGCCTCACTGTGCCCATGCCTCACTGTGCCGTGCCTCACTGTGTCCATGACTAGACTTACGTTTAACATGAGAGTATATAAAAGAGGTGCCCGGGTTTGAAAAATCATTTCTACCCGGTCGTAGGTCCCCCAGACAGCAAACTTTAAACTATATGTGTGCCAAGTTTGGCATCCAGGGGACCTACGGCTGGCTGGTACCGGGTCCCCAAATTTACCGGAGAAATTATCGTTTAGCAAATAGTTCATGGTTTGGTTCACCTGCCATAGTATCTGGAAATTGGATAAATTAGATGATAATCTGCAACCTCGCTTTGTGTGTTTTGTCTACCTTATCCCCTTTTTATTTGTTCCTTAAATTATTTTATCTTGCTTTTTCATCCTATGCCGCATACACACGGTTGGAATATCTGACAACAAATGTTCAATGTAAGCTTGTTGTCGGAAAATCCAACCGTGTGTACACTCCATCGGACATTTGCTGTCAGAATTTCCAACAACAAATGTTTGAGAGCTGGTTCTCAATTTTTCAGACAACAAAAGTTATTGTCGGAAATTCCGATCGTGTGTAGCCAATTCCGCCGCAAAAAAAATCCACGCATGCGTGGAATCAAGCAGAAGAGCCGCACTGCCTATTGAACTGAATTTTTCTCAGCTCGTCGTACGTGTTGTACATCACCGCGTTCTTGACATTTGGAATTTGCGACAACATTTGTGTGACCGTGTGTATGCAAAACAAGTTTGAGCCAAAAAAATCCACGGTTTTCTTGTCGGAATGTCAGATTGTGTGTACGCGGCATAAGTCATTACTTTTTCATGGCGATGCGTAAACTTCTAGATTTATCCATTCTAGGTCTAAAAGATCTTTATTTTACCCTGTTTGTAATTTATGCTACATTTTGTCATTGTTTTTGATCCTTGTGTTATACATTGTTTCTCTACTGACAGTTGGCTTACTTTAGTTGTGCTTGGTTTAGGCTGTAATCCACTCATTACAATAAGAGGATGAGTCACAGTGTCAGAAGGCTGAGTAGACAAGTCAAAACTTGCTTTGAAGATTGAAGATTCAACTATAAAACATATCTGTGTTTTTCAACCTTTTTTCAGTCAAGGCATCCTTTGAATTTATGCACAGTTTCAAGGCACTCCATTCTAAACTAATATTTTTACATATCACAGCAACTTCTGGTGCTAAAAGAGAGGAGCAGAGGAGGGGGCGAAATTAGGAAGTCTTCAGGTGCCTGACGCCCACCTTAACCTATTACGTCATTCTTAGACACTGGTATCTGGCCCACACAGTGCTCAAGGGTCTAATGTTGCACAATAAAAACCTGTGGCTTTGTTTAAGAAAAAGGCAGACCTGATCCACCCACTTATTGACAATTTTTGGACAATTTGGGACAATATTTAGGCATTTTTCCAAGGCCCCCCCGGAACAGGGCTTTTTTCTCAGGAAAAAGGTGCAGGAACTCACTCTCCCCAGCCAACTCCCCGCTCCCAACACTGCTGATCCCCAGGGGAGAGATGTAAAGTGGGCCAAATAAAGGTGCATAGTTTAGGAATGTATAGCACACAGAGTACCACACTCACATAACACACTGGGCTCAGGAGTGCTTCTGTGCCGTGCTGAGGTGTAACCAAAGTAACCATCTATTACTCACCTCCACATACCACTTTGCTTACTTTTGCACCCCATCCACAGGTCACCTTTGTACCCCCTGCTCACAGATCACCTTGGCAACTCTAAGGCCTCGTACACACGACAGAGTTTCTCGGCAGAATTCACCGAGAAACTCGGTCAAAACCCGGATTCTGCCGAGAAACTCTGTCGTCTGTACAGTTTTGGCTCGATGGAGCCGCCGAGGAACTCGACGAGAAAATAGAGAACATGTTCTCTATTTTCTCGTTGTCCTCGTTCTTCTATGGGAGAAGCCGGCCCGCCGAGCTCCTCGGCGGCTTCATCCCAAAACTCGACGAGGAACTCGACGTGCCAAGCACGTCGAGTTCCTCTGTCGTGTGTACGGGGCCTAATCCACAGCTCACCTATCTCCCCCCATCCACAGTTCACTTCTTCCTCTGTCCACAGCTCACCTCTTTTACCTCCACCTCAACTCTACACCCCTGTCCACAGTTCACTTTAGCATCCCCCATCCACAACTCACTTTTGTATGCCCTGTCAACAACTCACCTATGCATCCCCATCCATAACTTCTCCCCAACTACAGCTTATCTCTGCCCCCCCCCCCCCCCTAACTAGATGGCTTTAATGCTACATATAATTGTTCTCCTAAAAAAGCCACATAATAGCAAAACATGTTGAAAATTTAACATCATTGTAGCTACGAAAATACCATATTAGTTGCTATGATAAAAGAGATTGTGTTGGTGTTATGATTTTATTCTGTTTTTACAGTGAATTATGGATAACATAGTTTGATGATTTTAAAAATATATATTGATATATTGTTGTCTTGATATCTTCAAGTCGGATCAGTTAAAATGATGATCCGACTTGGATGCAACTTCCATATAAATCAATGGGCTGTAATCGTGGCCCAAGTCCGACCAAAGTAGTACAGGAACCCTTTTCAAAGTCACACTAACACAAGTTGGACCAGTTAAGACAGCTCTCTTAGGGAACCATTGATTTTGACATGTCATGTGACTTGTGCTCTCGAAGTTGGAGCATTTGTCAGACCAGTGTAAACCGGCGCTTAATCATTTATATTGATTACTTTGTGGGTGAGCACCTGGGCATTTACGTCAAGCTTAGCATGCCATGGCTACTCTACTATTTCAACTGTGTATGTGTATTATATATACAGTGCCTTGAAAAGTATTCACACCCCTTGCAATTTTCTACATTTTGTCATGTTACAAACAAAAACCTAAATGTATTTTATTGACCCCAACAGGTCATGTTTTCAGGCTTTCCATTGCTTTGCACAGGTGATTTGACCAGTTTCATTGCCTAAGGCCCCATACACACGATAGAATCCATCCGCAGATAAATCCCAGCAAATGGGTTTCTGCGGATAGATTCTATGGTGTGTACACGCCAGCGGATCTCTTTCCGCGGAGAAATCTCCTCTGGGATGGATTCCAGCAGATCGAATATTTGTTGTGCTGCACAACGAATCCATCTGCTGGAATCCATTCCAACGGATGGATCCGCTCGTCTGTACAGACTTACCGGATCCATCCGTCCAAAGGGATTCCCCGCACGCGTCGTAATGATTTGACGCATGCGTGGAATTCCTTATATGACAGCGTCGCGCCCGTCGCCGCGTCATAATCGCGGCGACGGCGCGACACGTCATCGCCAGAGGATTTCCGCGCGGATTTCAATGGGATGGTGTGTACACTCCATCCCATCGAAATCAGCGGATATCTTTGAGAGGATTTATCCGTGGAAACGGTCCGCTGGACCGTATTCGCGGATAAATTCTCCCGTGTGTATGGGGCCTTAGTAATTACCACAGCTGTTTTCATCTGAGGGAAATCCTGAAAAAATCACCTGTTGGGGTGCTTGAGGACTGAAGTTAAGAAACACTGCGATAGACCAACACAAATTTGTGAAGTGGAAGGAAAATTATAAATTGTTTTCCAAATTTTTTACAAATAAATATCTGAAAAATGTGGTGTGCATTTGTATTCAGCCCCCTGGGTCAATAAATTGAAAAACATTTATTATTTTCCTTCTACTTCACAATTATGTGCCTCTTTGTGTTGGTCTATCACATAAAATCCCAATAAAATGCATTTATGCTTTTAGTTGTAACATGACAAAATGTAGAACATTTTAAGGAGTATCAACTATTTTTCAAGGCACTGTATATTGATAATTATTATATAGTTATATTGTAATATTGTAGAGAGAGAAAGATCAAAATTTGCACCGCAAGCTTTTTGGTTGCCTACATATTGCAGTCTTTGCTGACCCCTAGTGATCATTGTTGAATTGTGTTACCTTTTTCAATTTAAATTGTGTTCTTTAGTTGGTTTTAACAGAAAATAATTAAAAACAGCCCTGCTTCTTATTTTAGTGTTAATATATTTTTTAAATGTTGATTTAATTCATGTACAATGGAATGGAAAGTAGAACTTCCATGAGATGTGTGCTGCTAGAAAAACAAAGCTATGGGTGTTATTCTGTATCGTCAAACAGACAGGTGAATACAAGCTGCGTATAATAGTGTTACCTAAAGTTATACAAAGAATTAGAATTAATGTAGTCTTCCACATACAGTACTAAAATGTTCTCTTTAAAGCTGACTTGTACAACAACACATTACAAATCCGTATGAATAATAGTAACATGCAATTGTATCTCTATAATGCCAACAGCTACAGTATGTAATTCCTTTACTTTTCAGCTTTGACATATCTGATTGAAGTTTGCATGTGAATGCAGATCTAAAATATTTAAGTATAATTCAGCTGTAAGTATTTGTAAGAGTAATATTTGTCCTTCAAGTTTTATGTGACAGCAGTCATACACTCTGATTGACTTTTGGCTTAAGCTTTAACTTTCAGCATTCCATGGTAAATCTGATTTTGAAATCGGGAGAAAGTTTTAATATGTGATTTGTCAGCTCATAATATGACAGCTTCTCTTTGTGTGTCACCAGCACAGCATGATATCATGGATTTTACTTTCTTCTTTTTAAATATAATTTATTCAGCTCTAAGTCCTATTCTGCTTCAAAGTTAAACTTATTCAGGCTAATACCTGAATTGTATCTCACAAAGTGAACCAGCGGGACAGTGGCATACTCTTAATGTGTGCAGTTTGTGCAGAGCATGCGGGCTCCATGGGAGATGGGACCCTCTGTGCACTTATCATACTGTTCTATAAGCTGCAGTCGTGTCTGTCACTTTTGGCTGTAGCACAAAGGAGACCCATTCCATGTATGCTGGCATTGCATGTGACATTATGCTGACCAAAGCAGACTAAAGCAGGTCACAGTGTCTGACCCAAGGAGCAGCTGACCTTGTTGCCTAGGGTACTCTGTGCACCGAGGAAACTTCTGTGCAACTTACTACAATCAGGGCTGTCTTAATGAGAGGGCACAACTGAGCACTGCCCAGGGGCCCTAGCTGCATGGGGGGCCCCTGCACTTTCTCCAAAGCATCTGGTCCTTGAGCCCAAGCTGCCCTGTCTGTAATTGGGGGCCCCATGGTGGCACTGAGAGTGATCGATACACATGGGGAGGCTGTCTGCCTCCTACCTACTTGATGTCTGTTTACCTGCACTGTCATCATTGTAGGGGCCCCAGAGTATTACTTTGCCCAGGGGCCTATTATGCTATTAAGACGGCTCTGACTACAATAAGTGGCTTGCTAAGCACAGGGGGCAGAGAGCAGAGACAATGGGCATAGCTAGAGGGTCTTTGCTGCAATTTGAGATTTTGTTGCTGGCCAAGAGAGATGCCAGCTTTTTTGAAAGGTTAGCAGTCTGGTAAGATTGCTCTAAAGCTACGCACTCTGTTACTGGACAGAAAAAGCGTTATGATATTTGATTATTGGTAACCCAACCCTATGGATATGACAGTAATAGTAGTGTTGATAAAAGGAATGATAAATTATTTATCATTCTACCCTGTAATCATCCTTTCTTTATCGTACATCACGGGACACAGAGCGGCATATTCATTACTATATGGGTTATATGGAGTACCTTCAGGTGTTGACACTGGCAATCTCAAACAGGAAATGCCCCTCCCTATATAACCCCCTCCCATAGGAGGAGTACCTCAGTTTTTACGCCAGTGTCTTAGGTGTTAGTCATGGTTTAGCTTGCCTCCGCATCCTTGGGATTAGGTGAGCTACCGGTTCTGTCCAAAAAAGCCTCAGCGCTAAAGTGGTCAGTAACCGGACCCCAAACCCTTGGGGTATAGCCCATAATGCTTTTCTTTTTAGAGAGCTGGACCCTGGGCCCAGAACTTAGAAACCTTTGGGTGCCTAATGTTTTCTGTTGCCAGGGTGCTATATGGGCCCAGGACAGTGGATCCTTCATAGGAACCCAGGGCCTGAAGGTCTAGACATCCCCACGGAGATGGGGGAAGATTGGGCCTCTTGCTTGGCAAAGTCCTGCGGCATGGAGCAGGTAAGTGAGGGGAAAACTTGCGGAACTTGGTTCTTAGCAGGTTTTTTTCTGGGGGGTCACAGGGGACATGCCTAAAGTTATGCACTGCATCTGGCAAACTAGTCACATATCATAAAGATAGGATGGCTCTATATGTATTATTCCCCATAAGATGTGACCTCCCTTGTAGTGTTGGAAAAGCATTGAGTGGGGCCTGTGTGATATAAAAATATATGTGTGTGTCAGAGAGCTGTGCTTACCTGCAAGCCTCCAGGCGATGCTCCATTCAGTCTTCCTCCTCAGAGCCTGCAAAGCAGGCAAAACGCTGACCTCCTCATGGTTCCAGGCTGCAGGCTGCAGTTTGCTGGAACAGAGAGGTCCCTTCCTCCCAAACCCCCCCCCCCCCTGTCGGGAGGGGCATTTCCTGTTTGAGATTGCCGGGGGGGGGAAGGGCGGGTCAGTGGCTTAAGGAAGGGGCGGCCCTTCCTTGTTTGTTCCATTCAATACTTTGGAACTGGGGAAGAAAGACCAGAGCGGCAGCACGGGGCGCCGAGGACACACAGTGGCCAGAAAGGATATTGCAGTCTTCAGAAGACTGTTTCTCAAGCCTAGAAATAGGCTGTTTCTTTTCCATCTCATAGTTTTTCTTTGCAATACTACTCAGGGGGACAGAATGTTTTTTCTTTCCTGGATTTGAAACAAAAAGGACAGGCTGCTAGAGGCAGAAAGCAGTGGGTTCGCAAACCAGCAAAACCAGCCCCCAAGCCGACCTTATGAAGGGACGCCCCCACCCACGAAGGTGGGGGGAAGGCTGCGACTCTTTTCAGAGGTTTGGGAAGCCAGCATTCCCGACGAGTGGGTACGGTCTTCCGTGGCCACGGGCTACAAATTAGATTTCCTAAGGTTTCCTCCTCTTCATTTCCAGGAGTCGAGGATTCCAAACGATCCAGAGAAAGGAGCCGCATTAATGTTGGCATTAAATCATCTACTTTCCCAGGAAGTAATAGTAGAGGTACCAGTCCTGGAACAGGGGCTAGGTTTCTACTCCAACCTATTCATCATCCCGAAGTCCAATGGAGATGTCAGGCCAATTTTGGACCTAAAGATGGTAAATACATACCTAAAGATCCGCTCATTTCGGATGGAATCCGTGCGGTCAGCAGCTACCACACTCCAAAAGGACGACTTCATGGCGTCCATAGACATAAAGGATGCCTACCTTCATCTTCCAATTTATCAGCCACATCAAAAATATCTACGCTTCATGGTGGCTTCGCGTCACTTCCAATTCGTGGCGCTTCCCTTCGGGTTGGCTACGGCCCCCCGGGTGTTCACGAAGGTCCTAGCTCCAATCCTAGCCAAACTAAGGATCCAAGGGGTCACGATCCTAGCATACCTGGACGACCTCCTAGTCATAGATCACTCGTCTCCCGGCTTGGAGACGAGTTAGACCCTCAGAATCTACTGAAGGGGAAGTCTTTCAGCCCAGTGGCTTGGAAGATAGTGACCACAGACGCCAGCCTGACGGGCTGGGGAGCAATTTTGGATGGTTGCACTCGCCAAGGTACTTGGGCAACGCCAGAGAAGCAGTTGCCCATCAACATCTTGGAGCTCAGAGCTGCTCGACTAGCCCTCAGGGCTTGGACGTCAAAATTGCAGGGGTTCCCGGTGAGAATTCAATCAGACAATGCCACGGCCGTGGCATACATAAATCACCAAGGGGGAACCAGGAGTCAAGCCGCTCAGAGAGAGGTGAGCTTGATTCTCCTATGGGCAGA
Source organism: Rana temporaria (assembly GCF_905171775.1). Classification (NCBI taxonomy): domain Eukaryota; kingdom Metazoa; phylum Chordata; class Amphibia; order Anura; family Ranidae; genus Rana; species Rana temporaria. The sequence goes on along the minus strand of NC_053491.1, from coordinate 77,467,639 downwards.
GGCTCATGTGCCCTGCATATCGGCAATATTCATTCCAGGAGTGGACAACTTTCAGGCGGACTTCTTAAGCCGCCAGACTCTTTTGCCGGGGGAATGGTCTCTGCATCCACAAATCTTTCAAGCACTCTGCCAAAGATGGGGAGTGCCGGACGTGGATATCATGGCATCGAGACTCAACAAGAAGCTAGACAGGTTCATGTCTCGCTCAAGGGATCCGATGGCCTGCGGAACCGATGCGTTGGTTTGCCCTTGGCATCGGTTCAAACTTCTTTATGCGTTTCCCCCGCTCCAGTTACTACCCCGCCTGCTGCGCAGGATCCGGGTGGAGCACATACCAGTCATCCTGGTAGCTCCAGCATGGCCCAGAAGGGCATGGTACTCACTAATCTTAAGGATGGTAGTGGGAGACCCTTGGACTCTTCCTCTACGGCCAGACCTGCTATCGCAAGGTCCGATCCTCCACCCTGCCTTACGGCATCTAAATTTGACGGCCTGGAAGCTGAATCCCTGATTCTCAGGGGTAGAGGTCTGTCTCAGAAGGTAATCTCTACCCTAATCAGAGCCAGGAAACCGGTCTCTAGGGTGATTTATTACAGGGTCTGGAAGGCCTATGTAGGCTGGTGTGAGTCCAAGCGATGGCTTTCTCGCAAATTTACCATCGATAGAGTATTAAGTTTTCTCCAGCTAGGAGTGGATAAAGGATTGGCATTAAGCACAATCAAAGGACAGATTTCTGCTCTGTCAGTGTGGTTTCAGCGGCCGCTGGCCACCCACTCGCTGGTTAAGACCTTCCTTCAAGGGGTCTTACGTATTAAACCTCCAGTTAAATCCCCGCTTTGCCCGTGGGATTTAAACCTTGTTCTGTCAAGTTTACAGAAACAACCGTTTGAGCCGTTGGCTGAAATTCCTTTGGTTTTACTGACAAGGAAGTTAGTATTTTTGGTCGCCATAGTTTCCGCAAGAAGAGTATCGGAACTGGCGGCCTTATCCTGTAAGGAACCATATCTTATTTTTCATAAGGACAGGGTCGTTCTCCGCCCTCATCCTTCCTTCCTACCGAAGGTTGTATCCAGTTTTCATTTGAACCAGGATTTGGTATTACCATCCTTCTTCCCTAAACCTACTTCCAGAAAGGAAGGGTTGCTGCATACCTTGGATATCGTCAGGGCCATGAAGGCCTATCTTAAAGCTACAAAGAAGATCCGGAAAACAGATGTGCTGTTCATATTACCGAATGGGCCCAAGAAGGGGCAGGCAGCTGCAAAGTCCACCATTTCTAGGTGGATTAAGCAATTAATCACTCAGGCCTACGGCTTGAAAGGGTTGCCTCCTCCAGTATCATTAAAGGCTCATTCTACTAGGGCCATGGGCGCCTCCTGGGCAGCACACCACCAGATCTCTATGGCTCAAGTTTGCAAGGCGGCAACCTGGTCTTCTGTCCACACGTTTACAAAATTCTACCAGTTGGACGTAAGAAGGAAGTCTGATACAGCCTTTGGGCAGGCAGTGCTGCAGGCTGCAGTTTGAGACCCTCGGATTCCGGGGGCTCCTCTTTTTTGAGTTAAATTTAAAATTTAAGATTATTTTTCTCAACTAAGTTGGATTTATTATGATTTGAGTATTTCTCTAAATTAAATCCTTTTGTCTTGGAGATGTTCTCCCTCCCCTCATTGTGAGCATTGCTTTGGGACATCCCATATAGTAATGAATATGCCGCTCTGTGTCCCGTGATGTACGATAAAGAAAAAGGGATTTTTAATACAGCTTACCTGTAAAATCCTTTTCTTGGAGTACATCACGGGACACAGAGCTCCCACCCCTCTTTTTGGGGACCATTTTGGGAGGCATACTGCTTGCTACAAAACTGAGGTACTCCTCCTATGGGAGGGGGTTATATAGGGAGGGGCATTTCCTGTTTGAGATTGCCAGTGTCAACACCTGAAGGTACTCCATATAACCCATATAGTAATGAATATGCCGCTCTGTGTCCCGTGATGTACTCCAAGAAAAGGATTTTACAGGTAAGCTGTATTAAAAATCCCTTTTTTTCCCCCCACAGTCACTGTATACTGCCGCATTGAAGTTGCACAACTTTCAGGTCGTACAAGTGTCAAAAGGGCCTAAAGTAGTATATTATGGCACAATGTGCACAGCTCAGCACTAATGTTTCTCAAGCTTGGCATGTAGTATGGTTTTTTTATTCCACACCACCCAGGGGTCAAGTCCTGGGGAAAAAAGTGTGGGAACTCCCACCCAAGATAGATATTCATAATTACTAAACCGCATGTTTTTTTTTTGTTTTCGATCCACTGTACCTTAGTAATCCTTTATGTTAGTGGCCGCTTCCTGTATATGGATTCATCGGGTAGTGTGCGGGTATTCCGTCACTTTCTCGATGCCGCAATGTCTCCTGGGAACAATGACACAAGCTCCCAGGAGACATTGCGGTATTGAGGAAGTGACGGAATACCCGCACACTACCCGATGAATCCATATACAGGAAGCGGCCAGTAACATTAAGGATTACTTAGGTTTGCCTGCCCCTGACAGTGACACAAGCTGGGCATTGCCGCTTAGTGAAGGATTGGTTCAGGCGGCTCGGCTTCTCTCAGCTACTCTAGTCCTGCAAAGGGAACTGAGTTCCTGCTGTGAAAAAAGTGCAGGAACTCCGTTCCCACAGGACTTTTGCCCTGACACCACCTCATTCTGTATGCTGTGCTGTACAGTTCCCATTCTACAACACCTCATTCTGTACTATGCACTCTACATTCCCTATTCCATATGCCTCACTCTGTATTCTGTACTGTATATTTCCTACTCTACCCCATTTCATTCTGTACTCTGTCCCTGATTTGAAGGAATGTCCCTCATGTGGAACACAGTCCCTCTGTTCCTTGTTCTTCCTCATTTGTCCCTCATTTTGGTCTGATATATATATACTGTATTTATTGATGTATAACACGTACAGGTGTATAACACCTGATGAATGTCCATCTGCAGCCTGATAAATATCCATCTGCAGCCTAATAAATGTCCATCTGCAGTCTAGTGAATGTCCATCTGTAACCTGATTAAAGTCCTCAATGCAGCCTAATCAATGTGCTCAATGCAGCCTGATCAACATCCTCAATGCAGCCTGATAAATGTCCTCAATGCAGCCTGATCAAAGTCCTCAATGCAGCCTGATCAACGTCCTCAATGCAGCCTGATCAACGTCCTCAATGCAGCCTGATCAACGTCCTTAATGCAGCCTGATCAATGTCCTCAATGCAGCCTGATCAATGTCTTGAATGCAGCCTGATCAATGTCCTCAATGCAGTCTGATCAATGTCTTCAATGCAACCTGATCAATGTCCTCAATGCTGCCTGATCAATGTCCTCAATGCTGCCTGATCAATGTCCTCAATGCAGACTGATCAATGTCCTCAATGCAGCCTGATCAATGTCCTCAATGCAGCCTGATCAATGTCCATCTGCAGCCCATTAATGCATCCAATGCAGCCTGATTAATGCCGTTTTTTTAGCCTCCTCTGCAGTCTCACCATCTCTCATCAAACCAGCCTGAACATCAGGAAATCACTGAGCCATCATCTCCTGTTTACTCAGCTCTCACACAAACAGTCCCACCATCGGCATTGAACCAGCCTCTGTGATAGACAGAACACTGGTCCAATGCCGGTGGCGGAGGCGGGACTGTGTGTGTGGGATGTGAGAGCCAAGTGAGAGCCGAGTTAGAGCCTAGTAAACAGGAGATGGCGGCTCGTGAATTTCAGCAGTGCTCATCCCCGTCCTTCCCCTTTTTTAGGGGGAAAAAGTGTGTGTTCTATGCCGATAAATACGGTAGTTGTATATAAAATGCACTTTTTATCTTTCAAAAAAGTGTTTCCTAGTGCTAAATCTTTTATCGGCAGTAAGACTAATTTTGCACTCTCCAGCTTCATTAAATAAACCCTGATGACCCTTCTGCTTCTACATTTCTTTTGATATCACACATTATCCTCAAAATGAAAAAAAGATTCTCCAAGCATAGGTCTTAAAGTGTAAACCCAAAAACAAACATGTAAAAATGATTGCATGTGGTGGCTGCATTCTTTTTCTTTTGTTCATGCTTTTAGTCTTTTATTTTCATCAGGTGATCTACTTTATCACCTGATGAAGGGTGGCTACATTTATCCTCTGCTGTATCTATGAAGAAGCAATATAGCCTATCTTGGACAGCAGCATTGTCAATCAGTGAATTGGGTAGTGTTAGATGGACTAGTAGGTTTAGATGGACTTTGCATAGGTGACTAAACATTTTAGGCCAAACTCCAGCTAACACATTTTTGTAAGTTACAGCAAACTCTTTTTTTTTCTTTTGGATACAGCTTTATATAAATGAATACAAGCTGATCATTGCTTTTTAAGCACCTCTGTCAGTGGTACATGTTTTTTCTCAACACTAACTGCCACTTTTGCTGGGCAGCTTGGGTGTTAAAGGACAATGAAAAACAACAGACATACTGGCAGGATCACCAGGTAATAAACTATGTTACAGGGGGGAAAACAAATACTGCTGTGTTAATGCTACTGACAGACTGTATCATATATGTCACGTAGCAAGGTCCCAGGCCTCCTTCAGTCTAATGAGAACCTCCAGGGCCAGAGATAGCTGACATCCATCTGTATGTAGTGGGTTGTGAGGCATAGTGGGTGCAAAGATGGTGAAAGTCATTGGGCGCCAGACACTTCTTGGATGTAAAAGAGGTTTTATTTATTTTAACAGTCCTTTTTGTATTTTGGGGGAAAGAGGGTTAGGACCAGGACACCCGTAGGTAGTTGCAAATTTAATTAGCAGATTAGAGACTTCAAAAGAAGGACAGTCGTGCAGGGAAAGGCCTCCAGCAAGAAGCCACATCCGCACATGCAGGAATGTTGTCTCCTATGGCAACGGTCTTTAACAGTTCCTAATACAAAGTGTAACAGTCCTTTCAGCTTAACTACAACTTATCCTTGTAGTTCTTTTATACACTGAGCTCCCAGTCTCTCACTAGAACCTCTAAATCACTGCCACTGAAACCCTTGAGCTCCTCCAGTCTTCACAGTATTATCTTCCTCAAGCACCACACCCACTTATCTTCTGGATCCCTAGCTTTGCACTCTAGATACGTCTCAATTTTCACCTACACTGGCCTGCTCGGTCCCTGGCTTGACACACAAGGCTGCTCTGCAAGCATCACCTCCACTGGCTGGGTCCTTGGCTTGATTCCCACTGAAGTTTCCCGATTCTTCACCGTCCCCGGTTGGTGAGAATTTTGCTCCGGTACTTGCTTCAGTTACTCACTGTGGTCCCTGGTAATAAGGCGGATAGTCACTTATTGGTGACAGCGTCCCCTCTACCTCCAACCATGACAGGTTTTACGGCTGGTCGAACCATCACTTTTGGTTGCAAGCCGCAAGCTGCAATAGGACTAGAGGACATTCTAATGTTCTCCAAGAAAATGGCGGACAAATCACATTTTATCCCACCATAACAATGGCCGAGCCGTCAGTGTATGTTAGACCACAACAAAAAGGCCCACCATCAACTTCCGGTTTTAATGTATTTTTTAAGCGTCTCATTAACCAATCGGCTTCCCCTGATGAAGTCACGAGGTACGTGACATAACGACGTAGGGATTGGGACCATGCGAGACTGACTCAAACCAGGAAGACATCTGAGGAGACGTAAGACGGCGCTGCGGACGCTGCGTCTTGTTTTATTTTCATGCACGCATATTTTATATCAATGTAAGAGTCCATTTTAGCCACTAATAAAGATCACCCTCTTTTAAAACAATATTACACTATTGGATGCATTCCTCTCTTTTCTTCCTCCCATGCATATCTGGCCATTGAGGACTCACTACGTTTGTATCTCTGGGGGATCAGTCTGAGTATTCAACTCAGGAGACAGACATATAGGAGAAAATTGGGAGAGGATTAAACCACACAGTCCAGGAGACGCCTACACCCATGCTACATGCACTATTATAACAGCAGCAAGGTGAGAGTTCTGGGAGACCGGGCACGGATTGTATCACTATATATAGATTCAGACCTAATCAGATATCCCAGAGAAGACTGGAACACCCACTTCTAGATCCATTATTCCAAAAGGACATTTATTTACACACTTTTGATTTTGGTCCAGTCTGAGGACACTTATATTATTTGTAGTACTTTCACTATATTCACAGCGGTTTAAGAGTTAATATTTTATTGTTTGTTATTATTATGATTTTATGTGGATTATATCACTTCAGTAGTTTCTAACTATAGTTTTGAGCGCTTATCACTTCCTATTATTTTATTCTATAATACTGTATGTTATACCTAAAATCCAGTTGGCTGTTATGGACATAACCGATTTTCGTCTTCCAAAATTTAAAGTCAGACATCATGCTGCAAGAAAAGTTTTAGCACTATTACTAGCATGAATATTTAGAACAATTTACTGGCATCTATACTGGTACATTTTAAATTGTGATCAGAACATTAGCATTTGTGTAGCAAATGGTTTTGGGTTTAGAGGCTTAAATGTGTCTACTTTCTATAGGTCAAGTTACATGATTTAATAAAAGTATTTTTCCCTACAAACCATTAAATCCATTTAATCAATAGGTAAAGTGGACTGGCTGATTTGCATTATTACCTTTTCCTTTTTTTTTTACTGATTTGAAACTCTGTTACTTTTGCAAATTACAGAAGATTACACAGTTCATTTTAATATGCTGTATAAAGACCCCCAGTTATAGTTTGCGATAAATCAGGAAAATAGGTATAAGGTCTGCTTTTAAATTGAGGTTACATGGCATGATTTTACTATAGAGTGTTTGTTTTTAAGAGATGATGTGGGACACAAGCCTGATTACTACACTACTGTAAAGGTAACCGAGTAATCATCATCTAACAAAGATGATTTTGGCGGACTCCGGCCTTTCAGTAATTTCCATGTACGCACTGACCAAAAATATATAAAGTTTCATCCAATCAGAAGAGCAGCTTTGAAAATCCAAACCACAGTTGGAAGACGAGCAGACGTTGTTTTGATTGGCCATCTACTATCTGAGATATTATTTCAACGTAAACACATACTTAATTCTGAATAATATTTCTACAGACAAGCTTGTGTTATTAAAGTATTTCAATCTTCTTCATTAACCACTCCCTTGTAAAAGAGGTTATTTATCTTGTGGTTCTGACATCAGTTCTCCTGTGGTTTTCATGCTATTCTTGGTTCAATATCACATTCCAAAACTTGTAACATTTGTACCTTTTTCCATAAGAAGAATTCCTCTATAAAATGACTGCGTAGAAAAGTATCTGTGTTGTCTATAGAAGCAAGACAATTAATTTTAAAGTAGAAGTGTGGCCAAAGCTATTTTGCCCCTACTCCTCCTGGGGATCACAGGAGTGCACTTCATTTTGCACTCCTGTGACCCATTTTCAGCTGACAGCGGGCTAAAGCACACTGCCGGCTGACGTCACCAAGCCAGTCCAGGCTCTGGAAACATTCTGGGGCAGATCCACAAAAGAATTACGTAATTTTAAATTTCCCGCGTCGTATCTTTGTTTTGTATCCACAAAACAAGATACAACGGCATCTCGGGTCGATCTGACAGGCGTACGTCTTAGTACGCTGTCGGATCTAAGATGCAATTTTTCGGCGGCCGCTAGGTGGCGTTTCCATCAAATTTGGCGTCAAGTATGCAAATTAGCTAGTTACGGCGATCCACGAACGTACGTCCGGCCGGCACATTTTTTTACGCCGTTTGCGTTCGACTTTTTTCGGCGTATAGTTAAAGCTACTGTTATGAGGCATACTCAATGTTAAGTATGGCCGTCGTTCCAGCGTAGAAATTTGAAATGTTTACGTCGTTTGCGAATAGGGATTTGCGTAGAATGACGTCACCGTCGGAAGCATTAATGGCTTGTTCCGGGTTAATTTTGAGCATGCGCACTGGGATACCCCCACAGACGGTGCATGCGCAGTTAAAAAAAATGCTGTTTACGTCGAGTCACAACGTATTTACATAAAACACGCCCCCATCACAGAGCTTTGAATGCCGCGCCATTACGCTGCCAAAGATACACTACGCCGCCGTAACTTACGGCGCAAATTCTTTGAGGATTCGAAAAAAAAGGTAAGTTACAGCAGCGTAGTGTATCTTAGATACGCTACGCCCGGCGCAATAATGCGCCGCTGTACGTGGATCTACCCCTCTGACTTTTCAGTTGGGATCCCTCCAGATGCCTGGGCCAGCAGCTGGCTTAGCCTGTCAGGGAGCCGCTGGGAGACTGAGCAATTGGCTCCCGTCCCCTCCACAGCCTGGCGCTCCAGTGAGCGATTGAGGGGTAGAACAGAGAGCCGGTGATTGATAGTCATCAGCTCTCTGCTCACTGGATACCGAGGACTAATCAATCAGTGGTTTTAGATTGCTCAGTTCGCAGTGTAGAGGACAGCTGCAGCTGGGTGCTTTTTTTTTTTTTGTATTCCTGAACTTTTAATTTCCCCTGTCATTCAGTTTGCTGCATGAAAAAATCCTCCAAAACTTGCAGATTTTTAGGCTTAGTAGTTGATTTACTAAAAGCAAATGAACTTCACTTTGCAAGGGAATTTTCCCTAGAGCTTAGTGAATGAGGTGAGCTCTGCTGACTTTCATTATACTATCATGGACAAACAAAAATGCTGTCTATTTTTTTCCCTTGCATGTAGTTGACCTTTCTTTGCACAGTACATTTTACCACATTCCTTAACCTCAGGGGAAAATTCACTTGCAAAGTGTAACTTCTCTTGCAAAGTAAACAGCCTATTTGTCTTTGGTAAAACAAAGCCTATGTGTTTTGTATTATAATTGTGTCCCAAACACCCCATTTCTCTATCGTACATCACGGGACACAGAGCGGCATATTCATTACTATGTGGGTTATATGGAGTACCTTCAGGTGATGGACACTGGCAATCTTAAACAGGAAGTGCCCTCCCTATATAACCCCCTCCCATAGGAGGAGTACCTCAGTTTTTTCGCCAGTGTCTTAGGTGTTGGTCATGGAATAGCTTTGCCTCCACATCCTTGGGATCAAGGCAGGCTAACCGGATCTGTCCAAGGTGCCTCAGTGCCAAAGTGGACAGTCCCCGGGCCCCCAAACCGAGGGGTTTTGCCTATAACGCTTCTCTTTTTAGAGAGCTGGACCCTGGGCCCAGGACTTAGAGCCTTTTTTGTTAAAGTGCCTAAAGTAACCTGTTTGCCAGGGTGCTGTATAGGTCCAGGACAGTGGGTTCCTTCCAGGACCCCAGGGCCTGAAGGTCTAGTACTCTACCCACGGAGATGGGGGAAGGTTGGACCGCTTGCTGTGCAAGGTCCTGCGGCGTGGAGCAGGTAAGAAGGGGGGCCTGCGGGACTTGGTTCGACAGCAGGCCCTCCAGGGAAAGATCTAGGGGGAAGTTAGCCTGTATGTGCTCTAGCATTGGCAATAGGGGCCACTATGTCTAGGAAAGACAGGATGGTCTGTGTGTTTTACTTCCCAAATATTGGATTTCCCTGGTCTGTTTGCAGGTAACCATCTGGCTGCGCGCTAGGTGAGCAAAGGAGGGGCTGTGGGCCTATACCTTTCCCAGAACTTAGGTTTTAACTACCAAAAGTTCCTACCTGGCTGGGTGTCAGTCTGCAGGATTTAGGCCGCTCTGTGTCCGGACGCTTCCTCTGGCTCAGGGCTGTAGCAGGGCTCCTGGTGACTTCCAGCTTGGCCCCCCCTGTGTTAACGGGCGCGCGCGCGCGTGCGCGTGCACGAGGATATGTCAAAATTTTGCGCCGTTGCGGGGGGGGGGGGCGGGAATGTCAGGTTCATAGGAGGAAGGGGCGTCCCTTCCTCTATGCTGTACAGCTCATTCAGTTCTGAGCTTGGGACAGGACGACACAGAGCGGCAGCGCTGCGGCTGAGGAACAGTGACACCCGGTGGCGCAAGCGAGTATTGCAGTTCTGGAATTCAGAACTAGCTTAATATTATCTAGCCTAAAAATCCTTATGGCAGCAGGTGGATACTAGCAATTTTTGTGTGGGGGACAGTGTGCTTTGAATAAAAAAAAAAAAAAAAAAAAAAAAATATATATATATATATATATATATATATATATATATATATATATATATATATATATAATAATTGAAAACAAATTTTTTGAAAAAAAATAAAAAAAAATAAAAGAAAAAGGCACTGACTGGGCTCCCCACCAGGTTTTTGGTCATCAGTAGTACTGCTGTTCCCTAAACCACATATATTATCTCCTGACCACAACAGTCAGTTGTTGTATACCGGGGTACCTCGGTATTGTACCATGGCTCCCAAAGGCTCGGGATCAAGGGGTGCAAAAGGGGTCAAAAAACCAAAGGGTTCCCCCTCGGATTCTGAGGATACGAGTCAGGCTATGCCAGTACTCTCCCCACCTGTCAACCCAGTGGTGGGTGCCTTGGGTGAGCCATTAGGGGGGTCTGGTGCTGAGGCTGGCCCAGATCCACCCAACCCTGTGTTTATCACAGAGGAGATGCTAGCCGTCTCCCTAGGAGGGTTAGAGGAAAGATTGGCAGCTATGATCACCAAATCCATGCCAGGCAAGAAGCGGACTAGATCCCCTTCGCCTAAGTGTGTATCCTCGGATAATGAGGTTCTTTCCCCGGAGGAGTTAGAAGATCAGGAGGAATTGGACCAGAACCTAGAGGGTTCAGAGATTGAGGAATCTACTGTAGAGGAACCATTTTCAGCCTCCCAAGCGGAGGGTTTATGGATACAGTCTTTGACAGACATGGTCCGCTCGGCCTTTAAGTTGCCCTTACCAGAGCCTCGGGTTCCGGCAGTTTCTTCTTTGGGCTCCTTAAAAGCGCCCTTGAGCAACGCAGTTTTTCCGGTCCATCCTCTGTTAGAGGAGTTAATCTTCCAGGATTGGGTACGGCCGGACAGAGTTTTTCTGCCGCCTAGAAGATTTTCTATTATCTACCCTATGGAGGAGAAATTTGCCAAAAAATGGGCGCTCCCAGCCGTGGACGCAGCCATCTCCTGTGTGAATAAATCATTAACTTGCCCGGTGGAAAACATACAAATGTTTAAAGACCCGGTGGATAAACGTTTAGAATCACTTTTGAAAGCTTCCTTTGCTACGGCAGGAGCAGTGGTACAGCCAGCGGTGGCTGCTATCGGGGTCTGTCAGGCTTTAAAGGACCAGACTAAACAGATGCTTAAAGACATTCCTGCCCAGCAGGCAGAGGAGCTATCTGATATTCCCAGAGCCTTGTGCTTTGCGGTGGACGCTATAAAGGACTCCATCCAACAGGCGTCTCGTTTATCACTATATTTGGTGCATATGAGAAGGCTCTTATGGTTAAAGAACTGGGCGGCCGAACCACCATGCAAGAAATTGCTGGCGGGGTTCCCCTTCCATGGAGGACGACTCTTCGGAGAAGATCTGGATAAATACATTCAGACTATTTCAAGTGGCAAAAGTACCCTTCTACCAGTAAAAAAGAAGTTCCGGGGGCCCGCCTTTAAAAGGCAGCTTTCCCCTATGCCGAGTAACTCAAATTCCAGGCAGTATCGACGGCCTCCTGCGCGATCCAACTTTAACAATAAGTCGCAGGGACAGGCCCCTGGGGGCAAGAAGCCATGGCATCGCAAACCAACAAAGCCAGCCCCTAAGTCTACTTTATGAAGGGGCGCCCCCACTCACTCGAGTGGGGGGAAGGCTTCGTCTCTTTGCAGAGGTTTGGGAAGCCAACATCCCCGACAAATGGGTCCAGTCATCTGTGGCCACAGGCTACAGATTAGAGTTTCAAAAGTTTCCTCCGCCTCATTTCCAGGAATCAAGGGTTCCGAACAATCCAGCAAAAAAGGCCTTGTTGCTAGCGGCATTGGATCGTCTGCTTCGCCAGGGCGTGATAGTAGAGGTACCAGCCCAAGAGAAAGGGCTAGGTTTCTACTCCAATCTGTTTGTCATACCAAAACCCAACGGCGATGTCAGACCAATTTTGGACCTAAAGAGTCTAAACGTTTACCTAAAGGTCCAGTCATTTCGGATGGAATCCGTTCGGTCAGCAGCCGCCGCACTCCAGAAGGACGACTTTCTGGCGTCTATAGACATAAAGGACGCTTACCTTCATATACCGATCTTTCAGCCACATCAAAGATTTTTACGCTTCACGGTGGCTCAGCGTCACTTCCAATTTGTGGCGCTCCCTTTCGGGCTGGCTACGGCCCCCCGGGTATTCACGAAGGTCCTAGCTCCAATTCTAGCCAATCTAAGAATCCAAGGGGTCACGGTCCTAGCATACTTGGACGACCTCTTAATCATAGATCACTCGCCTCCTTGCTTGGAGCGAGCAGTAGCCCTCACGGTTCAGTACCTGGAGAGGTTTGGTTGGGTCCTAAACCGAGAAAAGTCAGCATTTCAACCCTCAAAACAGTTGGAATATCTCGGCATGAGGTTAGACACGGCTCAGCAGAAGGTATTTTTGCCCCTGGTAAAGGTCAAAGCTATCAAGGAATTGATTCGATTGGTTCTAAGCAAAAGAGAACCAACTGTTCGCCTATGTATGCGTTTACTAGGCAAGCTAGTGGCCACGTTCGAGGCGGTACCTTACGCACAGAGCCATACTCGCGTCCTACAGGCAGCCATTCTCACAGCTTGGAGCAAGAAGGCCCAGGCCTTGGAGTTTCCTTTAACTCTATCATCAAGAGTCCGGCAAAGTCTGGGCTGGTGGTTAAACCCTCAGAATCTGCTAAAGGGAAAATCTTTCACCCCCATAGCCTGGAAGATAGTGACCACAGATGCCAGCCTCAAAGGCTGGGGAGCGGTCTTGGATGGTTGCACTCGCCAAGGTACTTGGGCAGAGGCGGACAAGCAGCTGCCCATCAATATCCTGGAGCTCAGAGCGGCTCGGCTAGCCCTCCTGGCATGGACATCCAAATTGCAGGGGTCCCCGGTGAGGATACAATCAGACAATGCCACAGCTGTGGCATATATAAACCACCAAGGGGGAACCAGGAGTCACGCCGCTCAGAGAGAAGTGAGCTTAATTTTTCTATGGGCAGAAGCTCATGTACCCTGCATATCGGCAATATTCATTCCCGGAGTGGACAACCTGCAGGCGGACTTCCTAAGTCGCCAAACTCTGTCGCCGGGGGAATGGTCTCTACATCCCCAGGTCTTTCGGACAATCTGCCAGAAGTGGGGTGTGCCAGACGTGGATGTCATGGCATCAAGGTTCAACAAGAAACTAGACAGGTTCATGTCCCGGACAAGGGACCCGATGGCCTGCGGAACCGATGCGTTGGTGTGCCCTTGGCATCAGTTCAAACTTCTGTATGCCTTTCCCCCGCTACAGTTACTACCCCGCCTGTTGCGCAGGATCAGGGTGGAGCACAAACCAGTCATCCTCGTAGCTCCAGCATGGCCCAGGAGGGCATGGTACTCACTAATCCTAAAGATGGCAGTGGGAGACCCTTGGACGCTTCCTCTACGGCCAGACCTACTCTCGCAAGGCCCGATCCTCCACCCTGCATTACGGCGTCTAAATTTGACGGCCTGGCGGCTGAATCCCTGATTCTCAGGGGTAGAGGGCTGTCTAGGCAGGTAATCTCTACCCTGATCAGGGCTAGAAAGCCGGTCTCCAGGGTGATTTATTATAGGGTCTGGAAGGCCTACGTAGGCTGGTGTGAATCCAAGAAATGGCTTTCCCGCAAGTATACCATTGATCGAGTGTTAAGTTTTCTCCAGCTAGGAGTGGATAAAGGCCTGGCATTAAGCACAATCAAAGGACAGATTTCAGCTTTGTCAGTGTGGTTTCAGAGGCCGCTGGCCACCCACTCGCTGGTTAAGACCTTCATACAGGGGGTCTTACGTATTAATCCTCCGGTTAAGTCACCACTTTGTCCGTGGGACTTGAATCTTGTTCTGTCAACTCTGCAGAAACAACCTTTTGAGCCGTTGGCTGAGATTCCTTTGGTTTTACTGACAAGGAAGTTAGTATTTCTGGTCGCAATAGTTTCCGCCAGAAGAGTGTCAGAATTGGCAGCCTTATCTTGTAAGGAGCCATATCTTATTCTGCATAAGGACAGGGTGGTTCTCCGTCCTCATCCTTCCTTCCTACCAAAGGTTATATCCAGTTTTCATCTAAACCAGGATTTGGTACTACCATCCTTCTTTCCGAACCCTACTTCCAGAAAGGAAGGGTTGCTGCATACCTTGGATATTGTCAGGGCCGTGAAGGCCTATCTTAAAGCTACAGAGAAGATTCGAAAAACAGATGTGTTGTTCATTTTGCCAGATGGGCCCAAGAGAGGGCAGGCAGCTGCAAAATCCACCATCTCGAGGTGGATTAAACAGTTAATCACTCAGGCCTACGGCTTGAAGAGGTTGCCTCCTCCTTTGTCAGTAAAGGCTCATTCTACCAGGGCCATGGGCGCCTCCTGGGCAGCACACCATCAGATCTCTATGGCTCAAGTTTGCAAGGCGGCAACCTGGTCTTCAGTCCACACGTTTACTAAATTTTACCAGGTGGACGTTAGAAGGAATACTGATACAGCCTTTGGGCAGGCAGTGCTGCAGGCTGCGATTTAAGACCCTCAGAATCGGGGGCACCCTTGAGTTAAAATTTAAGTTTAATTTTTCTCGACTAAGTTGGATTTATTATTATTATTTGAGTATACCTCTAAATTAAATCCTTTGTCTTGGGAAGATGTCTCCCTCCCCTCATTAAAAGCATTGCTTTGGGACATCCCACATAGTAATGAATATGCCGCTCTGTGTCCCGTGATGTGCGATAGAGAAAAAGGGATTTTTAATACAGCTTACCTGTAAAATCCTTTTCTTGGAGTACATCACGGGACACAGAGCTCCCATCCCTCTTATGGGGACCATTTTTGGGAGGCATACTGCTTGCTACAAAACTGAGGTACTCCTCCTATGGGAGGGGGTTATATAGGGAGGGCACTTCCTGTTTAAGATTGCCAGTGTCCATCACCTGAAGGTACTCCATATAACCCACATAGTAATGAATATGCCGCTCTGTGTCCCGTGATGTACTCCAAGAAAAGGATTTTACAGGTAAGCTGTATTAAAAATCCCTTTTTTTTGTGTTGATGGGCTTTTGCTCACTTTCAGAAAGGCTTCACTCATCTGACAAGTCAATGTGAGTGCTAAAAGCAGGTCAACTGCATGTCAGCTGATGAAGGAGGTGTGGTCAAGCCCCTGAAATGTGTTCTGATTGCCTGCAACGTCCCTTGGTTTGACAGCTCCATTTGACTAGTTCCATGATCTGATGTTGGTTTCCCGGGCCCCTGGATTTCTGGCCTTTCAGAACCCAGTGGCTGCAGTACGGACTGGGTTCTCCTTGGTGGCCCCATACCCAGGGCCAGATTAAGAACATCATGGGCCTGGTGCTGAGGATTTTGGTGGGGCCTTTTAGGCTGCATTCACACCTCCGCGACAAGTAACGCCTCGTACACGGCGTATTTTGCCGCGAATATTGTAACTTTTTTTTTACAAATCCTTCCTATTGCTTTGTATGGCCGAACGCCAATGCCGCCTGAAAAAAAGGGTCCGGGACTTTTTTTCATGCCGCAGGTGTACGGCGTCTATGAGATGTGAACCATCTCATAGACAGCAATGGGAATTCTCCCCTCCAGCGGCACGAGCGGCCGGCGTCGGGCGTTTTGTCGCGGAGGTGTGAATAGGGGTGTAATAAATAATAAATAAATGCGTGGGAATGACATGAACGCAGCCCAGCCAAGGCAAGTGACCAAAGGCACAGAACCCAGAAGGAAGACCGGGTGAAGATGGAAGTGTCCAGGCCCCGCCTGATTCATCGCAGCACTGGAGGGCTCAGTCTGAAAATTGAAGTGTACACTAATGTGCTAATATGCTGTGCATACTTGTACATTGTGGCATAACCTACCACAGGGCCTCTAAAAAGTAGTAATGTCAGGAAAGTTTACTACCGCTTTATTATCACAGGATCCCAGGAGCCCCTCATGGGGCCCCCTACTGACCCGGTGGACGGTGGCCCTTGGGCAGTGCCTAAGTGCACAGTTGCCAACATTTAAAAAATATTTTCAGGGCCACTTTTTTATATAAGTGCTATATTTAGAGTAGCTGAGATCCCCGATGTTCCTCTATACATCATAGTAGTAATCACAAAATTAAATGAGTACTAATAATGGGGCAGAACAAATATGAGAACTGATATTTCCTTTAGTTGAACTAACAAAAGTGTGTCCATTCTAGAGCTGGTAACATTGAGGATATTCAGTATAATTTTAAAGAACTGTTTTTGTGGGTAAGCGACATAGGGGAGGAGTATGGACGGTATATAAGTGGGAAGTATGTGCAGGTGAGGGAGAGGAATGTGGAGGGTCTAACAGTGGGCACTATGTACGGGAGAGGAGTACAAAGGGTACGGAAAAAAGCACTATGTACAGGAGAGGAGTGTGAAGGGTATGACAATGGGCAGTATGTACAGGAAGAGTGAGGGGGTATGACAGAGGGTAGTACGTACCAGAGAGAAGTGTGGAGGGTATGATGGGGCAGTATGTACAGGAGAGGAGTGTGGAGGGTATGACAGTGGGCAGTATGTACAGGAGAGGAATGTAGACGGTATGATAGTGGGCTCTATGTATAGGAGAGGAGTGTGGAGGGTATGACAGTGGGCAGTATGTACGGGAGAGGAATGTAGACGGTATGATAGTGGGCTCTATGTATAGGAGAGGAGTGTGGAGGGTATGACAGTGAACACTATGTATAGGAGAGGAGTGTGGAGGGTATGACAGTGGGCACTATGTATAGGAGAGGATTGTGGAGGGTATGACAGTGAGCAGTATGTACAGGAGAGGAGTGTGGAGGGTGCGACAGTGGGCACTAAGTACAGGAGAGAAGTGTATGACAGCAGGCACTATGTACAGGAGAGGAGTGTGAAGGGTATGACAGTGGGCGCTATGTATAGGAGAGGAGTGTGGAGGGTATGACAGTGGGCACTATGTACAGGAGAGGAGTGTGTAGGGTATGACAGTGGGTACTATGTATAGGAGAGAAGTGTGGAGAGTATGACAGTGGGCACTATGTACAGGAGAGGAGTGTGGAGAGTATGACATTGAGCACTATGTACAGGAGTGGAAGGATGTTTAGGGACTGAGTAGTGGTTAAGCGGGTCATACATGGATTGAAATTACGCCATTTATGCAGAGACCAGCCATAGTCAATCTATGTATGGGCTAGCTGGTTTTACACAAGTCAATCTATTAATCAACTTGAGTACAACCAGCCTGTTTTTTTTCTTAAAACAATCAGTGCTGCCAGCTATAGTTAGCAACACTGATCATTGTACGCACTGGCAGAACACAATAACACTGCAGGAGTGATTCCCCCATCCACAGGTCAGCAGGTGAGAGGGTGTGTGGGGACAGGCTGGGGAGAGATACTAGTCAGTGGCTGGGTAGGCACTGGTAGTATCAGAGCCAGATACACACAGGTTACATACGCCACGATCGTTAGAGCGAGAACAATAATTCTAGTACTAGACCTCCTCTGTAACTCTAAACATGTAACCTAAAAATATGTAAAGCATCGCTTAGGATACCAAAAGAAATTGTGCTAACTTAACTAACTAACTGTTTTTTTAATGAATGAAACATTTTTTTTCCAAAAAAACATGTTTGAAAAATTGCTGCGCAAATACCGTGCTAGAGCTGCACAATTAATCGTTAAAAAAATTGTGATCTCGAATCAACCCCCCTGACGATCTTCAATGCAGAGTTTGCTGATTCTTTCATATAACAAGTGGAGAGACTTTCAGCTGTCAAAAGAAAATATCTGGGCAGTCTGCCAAGTTTTTAACAGGAAACATTGTAACTGACACTTCCTTCTTAGATCAAAGGGATACACTTCTGTGTGTAAAGAACAAATCTGGGCAGTCTGCCAAGTTTGTAAACAAAATGAAACATTGTAACTAACTAACATTGTAACTAAATTTAACCACTTAAAGTCCAACACTTGTTTCTTAAGTTAGAAAGCAATATTATTTGCTAGAAAATTACTTGGAACTGCCAAACATTATATATATTTTAGCAGAGACTCTAGGGAATACAATGGCTATTGCTGCAATCTGTTATGTCACACTGCATTTTCCCACTTCAATGAATAATAAAAACCATAAAAACAAAACAGTGAAGTTAGCCCATTTTTTTTTTTTTTTTTTTTATGTGAAAGATGATGTTACGCCGCAACAATCGTGAGAGAATCGTGATCTATCTTCTAAGCAAAAAAATTGCAATTCTCATTTTAGCCAGAATTGTGCAGCTCTGTACCCTGCAACATAAAAAGTGCAAAGACCACCATAGAGTAATTTTCTAGCAAAAAAACAAATGATGATTTTTACATGTAGTAGAGAAGTGTCAGAATTGGCCTGGGTGGCAAGGGGTTAATTACCATGAGTAATATACAAATAATTATTATAAGCACTGTGATCCTATCAGTCTGCTGTAGTGTGTCAGCTTGTATTTATATTGGCCGCTCTGAATGTAGCTTCTGACTGCGCAAGCAGGCATGTATCTCCGGAACCATAAATGATAGCCGTCCCATATTTTAACCAGTTGTGGGGTAGCTCTTCCCATGCCTACCCCCAAATGTGGGGTTTCTGTGATCTTAGAAAAAAAAAAATCTTAAAAAAAAAAAAAAAAAATTTTTTTTTTTTTTTTTTGGGCAAATGGGCCTATCTTGAGAAAGGGGCCTGGAGCTGCAGCTCCATCAGCCCCATTGTTAATCCGGCCCTGCCCATACCGAGCTTTACATGCCTGTTATCGTTGATGCTTGTTAGTGCATTTTCACTGTAATTAATTGCTATAATTTATAATAAACTGTGCTACAGTATTGCCAACTTGGTACCCCATCCTTTTCTCTGTATCGGTATTTAAAATGAATGCTGAAGGATCTCGGAAGCTTTTCAAGTTGATGTCAACAACAAGCTGAATTTGTCAACTGAAATCAGTTTTCACAGCAGGCCTTAGAAGGTGTTCAGAGGACAATACTATGGGAAAGAAATGTGTTTTGATACTGTTTGTATACTGTTTAGTCAATTAGCAGAATCGGTACTTTCTGCACTTTGAACCAGATGGGAAAGCTGATAATGACTAAAATTAAAGGGGTTGTAAACCCTCAGGGTTTTTCACCCTAATGCATTCTATGTAGATAGGGCCACTGTGTGCAAAATAACTGCACAGAGGAGGTATAGACTTGTTTGTTATTAAAAAAAAAATAAAAAAAAACCTTTACAATCACTTTAAATCATTGTGTGAAGCCTCGTACACACGACCGAGAAACTCAACGGGTGAAACACATCGTTTTGCTCGTCGAGTTCCTTGTTAGACTGTCGAGGATCTCGGCGAGCCAAATTTCCCCATTCCCGTTGAGGAAAAAGAAGACATGCTCTCTTTTTGGCTCGACGAGATCCTCGAAAGTTTCCTCGTCGAAAAGTGTACACACGAACGTTTCCTCTGCAAAAAAAAACAGCAAATTTCTTGCTGGTTTTTGCCGAGAGACTCGGTCGTGTGTACGAGGCCTCAGAATACTCTGTGTTTCGCCGGATTCTCTGTAATTCACCAAAGCCGCGTGATGTCACTCCCGCGCATGTGCGTGGTAGCCGCCGGAAACGGCACAGTCCAACTGAAGCAACGGCACGATGTGCCGTTGCTTCAGTGCGCATGTGCCGATGTCTTCAGTGCATGCAGATACAGGGGGATATCTCCTAAACCGTACAGGTTTAGGAGGTATACAGGATAGCTACAGGTAAGACTTATTATAGGCTTACCTGTAGCAAAAAATGGTATGTAAGGGTTTACAACCACTTTAAATCTACTCCCACTCCCATTCTATAACTATTCAATCTACTATGTGAAAGAAAAGATGCATATACTTACCTATTCAGAAGCTTTTCCAATCCCGTTACATGATCAGGTCCCAGTTCCAGCTTAAGTGTAGAGGAGAGCAGCCGACAATAGGTGCCCCATAGTAAACCTACGGGTGACCTCTCTGCACAGGCATATGCAGCCGTTGTCAGCGATCTTTCCACTACACTAAAGCCACCACTAGAGAGACCATGTGACCACACCAGAGCAGCTTCAGAATAGGTAAGTATACAGATATTTTCTTTACAGGATTAAATGGAATAGACTTAGACTAGGGTTGGGTGTAGGGTTTAGCCTTAGATTTTGACTGAACTTACACCTTAAGGATCGTTGGCACATCAAGCAATTTATGATAGAGTTTTTTTTTTTTCCTGGGTATGTGTGACTAGTAGACTAAGAAGAGAGGCCGACTGAGGAAATATAATGAAGTATCATTTTTGCAGGACATTCAACTAGATAGGCCAGTTAAAGGCGGCATGTACTAAATACTTTTTCATTTGCCATTGGGCACATGCTTACTCTGGCAGCAAATTTTTGCTTGACTCCTCAATCAAAACACGTTTTACATTCAAGAATAACTGTTGTGGTGACTACCTACTCAGCATGAGTGGGTGGAGAAAGTAAAAGTATAGTTCTTGGGTGGAGGTGGCATAGGCTTTCATAAGAGAAGGGTTTTCAAGGATTGCCTAAAGGCAGACAGAGTAGGAGATAGATAGACAGATATAGCTAAGGAGTTTTACATTATGGGAGAAGCTTTGTAGATGTTCTTGAGGTGAACATAGGAGGATGTGACAAGGGGTCTAGAGAGCAGGAAGGCTTGGAAGGAGTGGTATGGATGGTTTGGGTAAAATGTAATCACTCCCCGCTGGCTGTATGCATTTATGTGGCTCTCAGCTGGTGGACTTTAGTGCTGAGGGGCTGCATATATGCGTCCGTATGTAAACAGCTCCCAATGCATACTTGCAATCTGGAGTTTTCTGATCATGTGACCGCTGTGACTGCCAATCACAGCGGTCACATGATTGGAATACCTGCCTCCGCCTTCTGGCATTTAGAACCTGTTAACCCCTTGCCGACCGCTGCACGACTATATATGTCGGCAGAATGGCACGGCTGGGCAGATCGACATATATATATGTCGCCTTTAAGGCCCAGGGTTGTGCGCCGCCACGAGCTCCATGAGTCTGACCGCGGGTCCTGCGGTCTCAATGTCCTCTTGGAGTCCCGCATTCGTCTCACGGAGAGGAAGAATGGGGAAATGCTAATGTAAACAAGCTTTTCCCCGTTCTGCCTAGTGACAGGACACTGATCACAGCTCCCTGTGATCGAGAGCGATGATCAGTGTCGTGTCACACATAGCCCATCCCCTCTACAGTTAAAACACATCCCTAGGACACACTTAACCCCTTCCCCACCCCTACTGGTTAACCCCTTTACTGCCAGTCACATTTACACAGTAATCAGTGCATTTTTATAGCACTGATCGCTGTATAAATGTGAATGGTCCCAAAATAGCGCCAAAAGTGTCCGATGTGTCTGCTATAATGTCGCAGTCACAATAAAAATCGCTGATCGCCGCCATTACTAGTAAAAAAAAAAACAATTAAGAAAAATGCCATAGAACTATCCCCTATTTTGTAGGTGCTCTAACTTGTGCGCAAACCAATCAATAAACGCTTATTGCGGTGTTTTTTTTTTTACCAAAAATATGTAGAAGAATACATATCGGCCTAAACTGAGGAAAACATTTTTTTTTATATTTTTGGGGGATATTTATTATAGCAAAAAGTAAAAAACAATATTGCTTTATTTTTGTTTATAGCGCACAAAAATAAAAAACGGAGAGGTGATCAAATACCACCAAAAGAAGGCTATTTTTGGGGAAAAAAAGGACGTAAATTTTGTTTGGGAGCCACATTGCATGACCGCGCAATTGTCAGTTAAAGCGACGCAATGCCGAATCGCAAAAAAGTGCTCTGGTTTTTGGCCAGCCAAATGGTCCGGGGGTGAAGTGGTTAAAGGGCCAGGGGGCGGAAGAAGGAAGACGGTAATACATTTGAGGCTTCACCCAAATGTTTGTGACCACCATTTATCCTAAAAATAAATCTAGATTGCCCACATGACTATAAAGTCATAAAGTCATATACACACAAGAAAAACACATCTATTTTCCAGTTGATATTGTTAGGAAGTTTCTAGAACTTAGTGGCAATCCTTCTAACAAAAACACATTTGAAGACATTTTGTTCCATTTCTTTGATATAAGTGGATGTTTTGTTGGTACGGCACAAATAATATATTTTACTGCAGCACTTAGTGTTTTTGAAGTATCTATTCTTCTGCTTGAATTGCTCAGCTTTGTATTTCTCCCACCTGTTATTTTCTTACGCGGTATTATTTTTTCTGTTTCCTTTCTTTAGAAGGAGAAAAAATCTGAATCCACTGCTATTTGAGTTGTATGTTTCTCAGTTGTTTTCAGTAATAAATATGTTTTGTGCCTTTTCAGTCCTAAAATAAATACTGTACTGTCACTCATGAAGCCCTGAGATACAAATTGGGGAAAAGTACACAGTTCAAAAATTAGCATAAAATATAAAGCAGAATTTAAGTCAAAATAATAATAATAAACCTTTTTAATAATACACCTATTAAAAGTTTTTGCTGCAATATTTGCCTTCAATCCAGAGCTACCCCCCCCACACTTATCTTTTAACCACTAGATGTCCTAAGTGTTTTGTGTGCAATGATGGGCAGCATCAATAAAGTTGTTGGAAAGTAACATTTATTTTCCCCTAAAATTATATATATTATACTAACCTGCTCTGTGCAGTGGTATTGCACACAGTGGCCCTGATCCTCTCACCCCCCCCCCCCTGCTGGCACTCTAGGCTCCTCCTTCATCATGAGAAGCTGCTTTCTATAGTGGCACATGTGCAGGCTCACTCCCGAGTCGTGCTCTGTGCGTCCATTGACACACACAGAGCACCTTGGTCCTGCCCCTTGATCCCTTTTCAATGAATTTGACTGACAGCTGCAGGAGCCAGCTCTCACGGCTCTCAGCCAAGCGTGTGAGAAAGCAGAGAAGGGAGGGATCCACTGCAGATAGGCATGGAGCTGGATCAAGAATGGGATGGTAAGTATTTGGAGGGGGCAGAGAAACAGCTTCTGAAAGTTTTTTTTTTTTACCTTAATGCATGGACTTGGTTATGACTTCAAAACCACTTTAAACCCATTTCTTCTGAGCCCTGGCTGTAATTGACCTGCCCCCAGTCTGTGACTGGAGATATCAGCATACCTCTTGTCAGCACATAAACTGATTGCCTTTTTGTGCTGCTCGTTTTGTTCCTCTCTCTGAAGCCTCGTACACACGACCAAGTTTCTCGGCAAAAACCAGCAAGAAACTTGCTGTTTTTTTTTGTTTTTTTTTTGCCGAGGAAACCGGTCGTGTGTACACTTTTCGACGAGGAAACTGTCGAAGGATCTCGTCGAGCCAAAAAGAGAGCATGTCTTCTTTTTCCTCAACGGGAATGGAGAAATTTGGCTCGCCAAGATCCTTGACAGCCTAACAAGGAACTCGACGAGCAAAACAATGTGTTTCGCTTGTCAAGTTCCTCGGTCATGTGTACGAGGCCTGAGTTTTACTTTAGAGTGGATGGAAGAGGCTAATATCAAGTCAAATTCAGGTACTTTGTATGCATAAAAAAAAAACAAAAAAAACACAGAGTGTTAATAATTAACTACTTGCCGACCAGCCGCCGCAGTTATAGGGCGGTAGGTGGGCTCCCCTGCGCGAGGTCACGTAGATCTACGTCACCTCGCAAATCGGCCACTAGGGCTGCGTGCGCGGCGCCGGTGGCGTGTGCACCCCCGCTCGCCCCTAATCCCGACGCGCGTGCCCAGTGGATGTGATCACCGCCGGGCACCCGCGATCGCTCGTTACAGAGCGAGAAATGGGAGCTGTGTGTGTAAACACACAGCTCCCGGTCCTGTCAGAGGGGGAAATGACCTATTGTCTGTTCATACAATGTACGAACAGCGATTTGTCATTTCCCCATGTCAGCCCCCCCCCTTCAGTTAGAACACGTAGGGAACATGATTAACCCCTTCCTCGCCCCCTAGTGTTAACCCCTTCACTGCCAGTGGCATTTTTATAGTAATCAATGCATTTTTATAGCACTGATCGCTATAAAAATGCCAATGGTCCCAAAAATGTGTCAAAAGTGTCCGAAGTGTACGCCATAATGTCGCAGTACCGCTAAAAATTGCTGATCGCCGCCATTACTAGTAAAAAAAAATATATTAATAAAAATGCCATAAAACTATCCCCTATTTTGTAAACGCTATAACTTTTGCACAAACCAATAAATAAACGCTTATTGCGATTTTTTTAACAAAAAATATGTAGAAGAATATGTATCGGCCTAAACTGAGGAAACATTTTTTTTATATATATTTTTGGGGGATATTTATTATAGCAAAAAGTAAAAAATATTCATTTTTTCAAAATCGTCGCTCTATTTTTGTTTATAGCGCAAAAACTAAAAACCTCAGAGGTGATCAAATACCACCAAAAGAAATCTCTATTTGTGGGAAAAAAAGGATGCCAATTGTGTTTGGGAGCCACGTCGCACGACCGCGCAATTGTCAGTTAAAGCGACGTAGTGCCGAATCGCAAAAAGTGGCCCGGTCATTGACCAGCAATATGGTCCGGGGCTGAAGTAGTTAAAGCGGTAGTTCCCCCTCCAAAAAAATGTTACCCTTAGATTGATGCTCATTTTGTCTAGGGGAATCGGCTAGTTGTTTTAAAATCGACGCTGTACTCACCGTTGTAGAGAGCGATCTTCTCTGCCGCTTCCGGGTATGGGTCTTTGGGACTGGGCGTTCCTTCTTGATTGACAGTCTTCCGACAGGCTTCCGACGGTCGCATCCATCGCGTCACGAGTAGCCGAAAGAAGCCGAGCGTCGGTGCGGCTCTATACGGTGCCTGCGCACCGACGTTCGGCTACTTTCGGAAAATCGTGACGCTATGGATGCGACCGTCGGGAAGCCTGTCGGAAGACTGTCAATCAAGAAGGAACGCCCATACCCAAAGACCATACCCGGAAGTGGCGGAGAAGATCGCTCTCTACAACGGTAAGTACAGCGTCGATTTTAAAACAACTAGCCGATTCCCCTAGACAAAATGAGCATCAATCTAAGGGTAAAACATTTTTGGAGGGGGAACTACCGCTTTAAGTAATTAAAGTGGATGTAAATCCGATTCATGAAATTTGAGCTGGGCACATATATCTGCAGTATTTTGTTATCTCTCTTCAATTAACTAAGTCCCGTAGCTCTCTCCTGAATTGTTCCTCTGTTTTCAGCCTGATAACTCCTGACAAATTCTCTGACTTTTTAGACAAAAGCAGCCTGAATCTTTTGGCCGGGGGAGGTTGCTAAAATAGATTAGCAGAGAGCATGTCCTGTTACAAAACACCCCTGAGAGTTTCAGCCTATGTGGAGAGGAGGTGTGTGCCTTTTCTCCAATCAGCAATGTTAGCTATCTTGGCTGTATGCCCAGACATCACACTCTGTGTTAACCAGAAAGATAAAATCTCCTAACACGATCTCAACTTTCTAAACAGTATATAAATGTGAAGACAGCAGGTATAAATGTAAAACCTATGTAGGGAGATTGGTTTCATCCCTGTGTGAGGCTATTCACTTCACTGGGTGTGTGGAGGGGTTACATCCACTTTAATCTCATTTCACAGATTTCCTATAATTATTTTCCGATGGTCACATGATAGTGACCTAGGAGAATAAACATTCCCACAATCCGCGTTGAAGTGTCACTTTATGAACATCAAATAAAGATTAAAAAAAGAGTACACAGTGCACCACCCCTACCCACAGCTCACAGCGGAGGAAAACTGACAGCCTCCTGCGTGCAAAAATGGAGCATTTATCATATAGGCATTGTGAATAAGGTAGATTTGATTTGATTGCTACACTGTACTGCTCTTTGCCTAATTATGAAAGGCAGAAAAATGTTCATTGAAAGATATTCCTCAGTAGATTCACTTACTGCACACCAAAATGCCTTTGCTAACCCAGATATTACAAAGTAAAAGTAACTGTAACATAATTGCTGTGCTGCACATATTACACTGATTAGCAATAACTTTATGACTACCTACCTAATTTTGAGTAGTTCCCTCTTTTTCCCCCAAAAACAGACCCTTTTGCCACCAAGACAGTACTAACCTATTCCGGAACGGACGCCATAAGACCTCTCAAGGTATTCTGTGCTATCTAGCACCAAGCCATTAGTAACAGATTATGAGGGGTTGATTTAGTAAAGGTCAAAGCAGTTGCTCCAGAGCTTAGAAAATCTAGAGAAGCTCTGCAGACTTCCTTTGTCCAATCATGTGCAAGCAAAAATGCTTTTTTTTTTTTTTTACTTGCATATGATTGGGTATTCTTTGCAAAGTGAAGCTTTACCTCATTTACTAAGCGCTGGAGCTCTATTTGCCTTTAGTAAATCAAGCCCTTTAAGTCCTGTAAGTTGAAAGGTGGGGCCTACATGAATCAGTTTTTGTCCCGCACATCCTACAGATGTTCAATGGATTGAAATCTGGAGAGTCTAAAGGCCAAGTCAACACCTCAAACTTATTGTGTTCCTCAAACCATTCTTAAACCATTTCTGTAGTGTGGCAGGGGACATTATCCTGCTGAAAGAGGTCACTTCCATCAGGGAATACTGTTTCCATGAAGGGATGTACTTGGTCAGCAAAAATATTTAAGCAGGTGACAAGTTTCAAACGACATCCATATGAATGACAGAAGCCAAGGTGTGCCAGAATAACATTACTCAAAGCATCACCCTACCTCTGCTGGCTTGCCTTCCTCCCATAATGCATACTGGTGCCATCTCTTCCCTAAATAAGCAATGTTCCCGGCCATTGACATGATGTAATAAAAACTGACATCAGACCAACTTGTTCCATTGCTCCATGGACCAGTTCTAATGCTCACTTGCCCATTGTAGGTGCTTTTAGCTGAGGACACAAGTCAGCATGCCCCATACACAACAAACTGCAATGCCCAGTTTATATCTCACCCACTTTCAGATGCCATTATGACGAGATAATCTGTGTTATTCACTTAACCTGTGCTTAGTCATAAAGTCATGGTTGATAGGTGTATATGATCATATTAATTAATTATTTCTTTCCTATGATTTAAAGATCCAACTAGTAGCCATAATGCAATATTTTCCTGATCCATCCTATTCTTATGAATGAAGGACATCTGACCTGGAGAGAAAATAGCCCAATAACATTTGATTGATACAGAGCAGTATAAATACATCATCTGCTGTTTTGCTTAACCCCCCTGGCAGTATTCCCGAGTCTGGCTGGGGGTGGAATTTCAGAACCAAAAGCGGTAACCCCGAGCCAGACTCGGGATCGCCTTGCAGGATCCACAGGCAGGGAATTACTTACCTTGTCCCTGGATCCTGCGATGCCGCCGCGCTGTGTGATCGAGTGGTGTCCTCACTCGATTCACACAGTACCTGTGTGCCGCCGACATCCATTCCCTGCGACGTTATGACGCACGGGGGCGGAGATCGCTGCCAAATTCAAAAAAGTAAATAAACACATTACATACAGTATACTGTAATCTTATAGATTACAGTACTGTATGTAAAAAATACACACCCCCTTTGTCCCTAGTGGTCATCTCAGTGTCCTGCATGTACTTTTATATAATAAAAACTTTCTGCCTGCAAACTGGAGATTGTCCATAGCAACCAAAAAGTGTCCCTTTATGTCAAAAGTGGTTTTAGACCAGCTAGAAAACAGCGATAATAAATTAGAATCACTTGCAGAATTGAGCGATAGCAATTTGTGGGGAAATTCGTCATCAAACAATAAAAATAATGACAGCAACAATTCTGCAACTGAGCAAATTTCAGTGTTTTTGATTTGATTACA
Organism: Rana temporaria; assembly: GCF_905171775.1. Lineage (NCBI taxonomy): Eukaryota > Metazoa > Chordata > Amphibia > Anura > Ranidae > Rana > Rana temporaria. Next base: position 77,439,694 of record NC_053491.1, on the reverse strand, counting down.
TTATTGAATAATTTTTATTATAATTATATTATTATTTGTAATAATTATTTATAGTTATTTATTATATTATAATTTATAATTTTGTTTTTCAAACTTTATCATACCCGGGATGTCTACTAGACTCTTGTTTGGACAGATTTAGGTGAGTTATTCCTAAGAATTACAGGCTTACAATATAAAATGCCAAATTTTCATGCAAAATAATGGTACCGCTTTCAGCACCTAAAATCTGAAATAATCATACCGCCAGGGAGGTTAAAGCAGGGGTTCCGCGGGTATTTGAGTTTTTTTTTTTAGATCATTCTGGCGCTCTTACCTTTGCTGCTCATCTGCTGCTCATGTGTCCTAATCTTCTAGCCGCCTGGATTGTCTTTGTCCCGCAAAAGATATTTTATAAAATTTATAGATGGACGTTTCCATCTTGATTGTGGGCACTCTGAAGCCCACCAAGATTTCCTTCTGGGATACGGTGAATGCTGATGTCCCAGCATTCATCGCTCTATCCCGCGCATATGCAGTGTTGATGGCGAGCGTCGCCGTCAACACTACACAGTTGCCATCACAACGGCCGGCGTCCCTTACCTAAAATGACGATTTTGTATCCGCCCTCGTCACATGACCCACTTGCCGAGTCACGTGACCCGCGAAATAACGCGTGATCACAGTACAGCGTGTCTCCTGGGAGTCTCGACTCATCTTTACCAGGAGACATAGCGCTCAGACGGGGAAATCTAAAGGCACGCCCACTCCCACGGGGAAAGGAACCAGGAAGCCACAATAAATCCTGCAGAAACAAGATAAACAATGACATTAAACAAGAAAAAACAATGGATTGTACATTAACGATGGGTGGTGCGAAGTAATGCGAAGTTGATATTTAGGGCTGGGTTCACACTGATACTACAGTCATAAGACTTTCATCCTACTTTGTTCTGCGACATCAGTCCTACATCGTTCCTACATCCAACTTTGTGATAGTCTGACTTGTTTTTTGACCAATCAAAACAATCCCTGTGTGAGACAAATTCCTTTTACTGCTGCTGAAATCACCATGTCAGATGTCAAAAGTCGGATGTTAAGGACAAGGATTCTACTTTGATCCGACTTCAATGATATTCAATGGGCTGAAGTAGGACCAAAGTCGGACCAGGTAGTACCAAGTAGTACAGGGAGCATTTTCAAAGTCGGACCAACTTGTGTCGGACCAGTTAAGACAGGTCTCATAGGGAAACATTGATTTTCACATGTCATGCGACATGAGCTCCCAATGTCAGAGCGTTTGTCGCACCAGTGTGCCGGGTTGGCCTTAGGCTGTGTTCACACTATTGCTGCATGCGGCTCACAGCCTGGGGCCGGTGCGTCCCTGTTCACCATTACGGGTACGGTTTCAGCTGAACCCAGCCTCAAAGGTCACTTTCATTGTCATTAGCACATATGGGGGTTGAGTTACCAAAACTGAAGAGTGCAATATTTGGTGCAGCTCTGCATAGAAACCGGCTTCCATGTTTTTGGTCAAAGCTTAATTGAACAAGCTGAGGTTAGAATCTGATTGGTTTCTATACAGACCTGAACCAGATTTTGCTCTCTCTTCAGTTTCAGTAAATCAACCCCACTGTATCTTTAATAAATATATTGAACATTTGAGTAATATTAGTATAGGTCTTCACAGTGCAGAAAAGTTTTAAGCAGTAGATAAGATGTGGCCAGCAACATAGTAGATATGAGATGTTGCATTCAATTTTTCTTTTTTTTCATTCAATTTTAAGTTTATTTTCAATAAAAGTACATACATTTGTATTATATCAGCAGTATACAAATCAATAATATACAGAAAACAGTAAAGCAAGTACATTACTTCACATATTAGACATTCCTGTCATAGTAACTGTCCATCACATCTATCCATTTCTCATGTCCTTCACCATACGGTGAGATTAAGACAGTTCATATAAGCAACGGAGAAAAATTAGGTGTAACTATTAATATATAATTAAATAAAATAACAATTTAATATGCTATATGATCCCTTAGGGCTATCATTACCACACAATAAATTATATATATAAAAAAAAAAAATCCCCATGTGTGTACTAGACCTAAGTTCACGGAACAAATAAAGGATAGGATTTCTGGATAACAATAACCTCTCCGACACCCCCAACGGGAACTGCCTGTGTCCAAGAGATCAAGCAACCCCTTCAATCCCCCCTCCCTCTCTCTAATAGTTTTTATTAAAACCCACCGGTTTCTATAATCATATATTCTCTAAACCCTCCTCAAACCTAATATCCCCAAAAGTTTGGTGTAATCCTTTAAAAACCTAAACATAGGTAAATACAAATGTTTATAATATATTCTTTTTTTTTTTCTTACCTAAACATAACACCCTGAGAATGAGAAATAGTGAGTATTATATCCTCATAGATAAGACAACGAGAAATAAACACAGAAAAATCAAAGAAAGGAAGAGAAAAGAGAAAAAGAAAAAGATATGGCAGCCTGCCTGCCAATGAACACCATCATCTTCAGGATATAAATGTCTTCACAGCCTTCACGGGGTAAAAGATATTCCCATAAATTGCATCCAAGGTTCCCATATTTCATGGAAAAGAGTAGACATATCCAACATGGAACAAACCCTCTTTTCTTGTTCCATGATCCATGTAACCTTTCGTTTCATATACCTGATGGAGACAGTAGTTGTTTTCCACGCAGCTGCAATTGTGATCCTGGCACCCGTCAGAATGTATTGGATGAGTTTTCTAGTAACCTTGGAGGTCTGGGGTAACATTCCGTTAAGTAAAGCAATAGTGGGGGATTGATGTAAGTTACATCCTGTGACTCGTCTTATTATGTTAAACACCTTATTCCAGTATCCCCGTATTTTGGGACATTCCCACCATATATGTACCATAGACCCCAGTCCCTGACAACCTCTAAAGCATAGGGGCGAGGTTGACGGATACATGGAAGCCAGTTTAACAGGAACTAGATACCACCTAGTATAAATTTTTACATTAGCCTCTACAAGGGATATATTCACATATCCTTTAATGGATCTAGTATAGTTATTACACCAGTCAGATAAATCCCAAGTGTTATTAAGTTCCTTTTCCCAGGCCAACATATGAGGTAATTTGGTACAATTATTAGCAAGAGATTGATATATGATTGAAATATTTCCCTTCCTGATCAAACCCTGATCACAATTACTTTCATAAGGTGTCAATAATCCAGAGATCGAGTCACTATCCCATAGGCTTTGTGCATAATCATGTAGTTGGGAAAATCTTAGTTTTTCTGAAACAGGAAGATCTAGCTTGGCTATGAATTGTTTCTCAGGAAGTGGACCTGATCGTGAAAAAAAACGACCTATACGATACAACCCTTTATCATGCCACCATTTGAAAGAATCTATATCAATTTTAGAAACAAAGAGTGGGTCTAGAAAAACGCTTGATAAAGGCCTGCCTTTAGAAATTAGAGAGGGATTGTTTTTAAGTGAATCCCATAAAACTAAGGTTTGAGAAAGAGTCGGAGATAATATAGAAGGCCTGTTTTTGGTAGGACTCCACATCAACTCCTCTATCGTTAGATTCGGGGTCGCCTGCTCTTCTATATCTAACCAATCAGGGCGTTCATGTTTAAGAAAGGTTTCCGATAATTGTGCCAATCTCGCTGATTGATAATACCATAATAAGTTGGGTACCCCCAGACCACCCTGTTCAGGTAAGTTATAGAGAGTGCGAGATGGAAGGCGTGGACCCTTATTGTTCCAAATAAACTTGGTAATCTTTCCTTGAAAAGATTTTAGATGACTTTTAATTATCGGTATGGGTAATGATCTAAAAAGATACAAAAGCCTAGGGAGAAGAGTCATCTTTACCGAGTTAATTCTACCAATCCAACCTATATTCTGAGTACCCCAATCTTTCAAATCTTTCTCAAGTTTTCTATACATAGGGGGATAATTGGCCAAATACAAATTTTGGATGTTGGGGGTCAAATAGATACCCAGGTATTTGATATAAGAGGTGTCCCATTTGAATCCATAATCTTTCTTTAGTAAAGAAACCGTGGATTCAGAGAGAGAAACATTGAGGGCTCTAGACTTGGCCACATTCACAGTTAGACCTGAAACCATAGAGAATTTGTCTAAAAGAGAATATAATTCTGGTATGGATGTGTCTGGATCAGTTAAAAACAATAAAAGGTCATCTGCAAATAAGGCACATTTATGCTCCTTTTTGGCACATCTAACTCCCCTGATGTTTGTGTTTTCACGAATAGCCATAGCCAGGGATTCCATAACTATTGCAAACACCAGGGGAGACAGAGGACAACCCTGCCTAGTACCCCTATGAATCTCAATAGGTTCCGAAAAAATACCCTGAAAGCGTATATTAGCTTTAGGGTGAGAGTAAAGTGCAGATAAGACTCCAAGAAATTTCGTGCCAAACCCCCAACGTTTCATCACTTCGAACATGAATGGCCATGATACTGAGTCAAATGCTTTTTGAAGATCTATAGAAAGAAGCATTCCCCTTTGATTAGTATCACCAGTCCAACCCGAGTTCAAAATAGAGATCAGATCCACAGCCCTCCTAACCTGATCAGGACCTTGCCTTCCAGCGATGAAGCCTACTTGATCATTCAATTTTTCAACCTTCTTGATGAGGAGTATTGGTATATCTGCATTAACAAGATAAAAACCACCGGTAATTTTCTCATTGCATATATTCCTCTTTGAGTTCTAAGTCTGCTCATATAATCCTGCGGTATTTAGCAGTAATTTATTTTTCAAAAGTCCTACATGAGCCCACATTTTTCATTCTCTAAATCTCTCTGTCGCATACAAGTAATGGCTTTATTCCCTAATAAAATTTAAATCAATTTGTTTAGCCTCAGAACCAAAAAAGATGGATTTATTCTCAACACTCGTCATACACTATCAATCTAATTCCAAGAATAGCAACAGTAATAGAAAATTTGTGGAATGATAAAACCTTTATAGTGGGTTTATTTATGACCTGTTTTAGCATTTCATAGGGTCAATTCACTAAGATGATGGTGTTACTTCAAATGCGTTCATTACCATATCCTGCTGTATATTTTTTATCAGAGCAGTCCATTCTACAAATATCAAAGCGTCTGTTGTTTTGCATGAAATAGTCATTTAATCACAAAAAGCTTTTATTATGAATTACTAATGTTCCACATAGACTGGCTCCGCACAACCTAATTGTTCCCACTAGCCTGAACGTTTTAAGAAGTGCAAACCTATTCAAAAGTTATTATAAATAGACTTTATGTACACAATTTAGGAATATTACATAACATTTGCATGGAAAAAATTTGATTGATCTGTGCAATAAAAACTTTATTGAATCCAACTCTTGATTATGATCAAGTACAAGAGAACGCACAATAATGAAAAATGTGGCTTGTGCTATAATAAACTTTTCAGAACAAGAGGCACAACAATTCGTTTTATAGATGAATGACATTTTTTAAATGGATGAATAAACTTACTCCAAGAAGCCTCCTCGAAACATCAGTAGCCCCCTTTCACATCAGAAGCCTACCCATCACATCAGAAGCCTCCCCATCACCTCAGGAACCTCCCCATCACATCAGAAGCTTTCCCATCACATCGAAAGCCCCCCATCACATCATAAGCCTCCCCATTACACCAGAAGCCCCCCGTAACACCAGCAGCTTCCCCATCACGTCAGAAGCCTCCCCATCACAATTAAGAAGCCTCCCCATCACATCAGAAGCTTCTCTATCAAGTCAGAAGCATCCCCATCACATCAGAAGCTTCTATATCAAATCAGAAGCCTACCCATCACATCAGAAGCCTCCCCATCACATGAGAAGCTTTATCATCACATCAGAAGCCTCCCCATCACACCAGAAGCTTCTTTATAAAATCAGAAGCCTCCCCAGCACATCAGAAGCCTCCCCATCACATCAAAAGCTTCTCTATAAAATCAGAAGCCTCCCCATCACATCAGAAGCTTCATCATCACATCAGAAGCCTCCCATCACATCAGAAGCCTCCCTTTCACATCAGAAGCCTCCTCATCACATCAGAAGCCTCCCCATCACCTCAGGAACCTCCCCATCACATCAGAAGCTTTCCCATTACATCGAAAGCCCCCCATCACATCAGAAGCCTCCCCATCACACCATAAGCCCCCCCCCCCATAACACTAGAAGCTTCCCCATTACATCAGAAGCCTCCCCATCACAATTAAGAAGCCTCCCCATCACATCAGAAGCTTCTCTATCAAGTCAGAAGCCTCCCCATCACATCAGAAGCCTCCTCATCACACGAGAAGCTTTATCATCACATCAGAAGCCTCCCCATCACACCAGAAGCTTCTTTATAAAATCAGAAGCCTCCCCATCACATCAGAAGCCTCCCCATCACATCAAAAGCTTCTCTATAAAATCAGAAGCCTCCCCATCACATCAGAAGCTTCATCATCACATCAGAAGCCTCCCATCACATCAGAAGCCTCCCCATCAAATCAGAAGCCTCCCTATCACATCAGAAGCCTCCCTATCACATCAGAAGCCTGCTCATCAGAAGCTTCCTCATCACATCAGAAGCCCCCATCACATCAGAAGTTTCCCCATCACATCAAAAGTTTCCCCATCACATCGGAAGTTTCCCCGTCACATCAGAAGCCTCACTATCACATCAGAAGGCTCCCTTTACATCAGAAGTTTCCCCGTCACATCAGAAGCCTCACCTTCACATCAGAAGCCTCACCATCACAATAGAAGCCTTACCATCACATCAGAAGACCCCCTTCACATCAGAAACTTCCTCATCACATCAGAAGGCTCCCCATCTGTCAGACTTTGCACTTACCTGGTCTGCAAGCCCAATGGAGCAGAGGAAGGTCTCCTGTACTGATTGGACTCGTGGCCCCTGATAGTGGAGACAGGAGGCACGGGAGTGAGGAAGGGTATGAGAGCCTGGAGGCTTGTTGCGGATGAGCGGTCCTGGAACTGGATGCAGCAGAGGTTGGTAGTCCGCTCGGATAGCAGGCAGGCTGGTAGGGCCACTGGAGAGTGGAGCTAGGCAGAAACAGAGTAGAGTGGTCGGGTCACAAGCAAGGTCGGCAACAGTTGGGCAGCGAGGTACAGTGGAGAAGGCAGGTGCAAGGTCAAAACAAGCCAAAGTCAGATGCAGGCGGAAGGCAAGGAGAATCCAGGTAAACAGACCAAGGGGTCAGAAGGTCACGGTTCAGGCAGGTAGCGGATATCAGGTAACTGAAAGACCGATCTGAAGTATTCCGGGGGTTTAAATGGACTGTTTGGTGCCAAGTGGCCATCGCGCACAGGCGCACGCACCCGCAATCCAAGGCGCGCACGACCACGTGCACTTACAGCCCGGGACGCTGACTAGTGCACAGAGAGCAATAATTCTAGAAAAAGACCTCCTCTGTAACTCAAAATTGGTAACCTGTAGACATTTTTAAACGTCGCCTATGGAGATTTTTATGGGTCAAAGTTTGTCGCCATTCCACTAGCGGGCGCAATTTTAAAGCATGACATGTTGGGTATCAATTTACTTGGTGTAACATTATCTTTCACAGTATAAAAAAAATTGGGCTAACTTTGCTGTTTTCTTATTTTTTTAAGTCAAAAAGTGTATTTTTCCCAAAAATGTGTGCTTGTAAGACCTCTGGGCAAATACGGTGTGACATAAAGTATTGCAACGACCACCATTTTATTCTCTAGGGTGTCTAAAAAAATATATATAATGTTTGGGGTTCCAAGTAATTTTCTAGCAAAAAGTCCTGATTTTACCTTGTAAGCAACAAGTGCCAAAAAGAAGCTCGGTCCTTAAGTGGTTAATAGATGGAAAGTTGCAAAAATGACTGAAGTTCCGCTTTAATAATAATAATAATAAATGTCATTAGTGAAATATATGAAAGCATTTCTCTGGGGGAAAGTTAAAATCCATTTGAGTCTTTTTTTTTTACTGAGCCTTCCCCCCCCCCCCCCCCCCCAAGCTGCAAAGGCAGCACAAAAAATAACCCACTCAGTTCATGGCAGGCTAACTGTCAGCAATTCAGGAGAAAAAAATAGGGGAAGTGTGAACTTAAAAGAAATGGAGTTGCAGGCAATGACTTAAGGAAGATACTAAATAGCATTGGACTGGTTTCAGGGGCTCCAGATTTGGTCAAATTTACTTTGTGCATTATGTAAGACCCTCAACATCCAACCATTAATCATGATCCAATTCAGTTTGTGCTTTACCAAGTCCAGGGGGGCCGCCAACATCAAGCTATAAGCTATTCTAGCTACTAGAATATATTTATGTGATCAGTCTACCACTTCCTCTTAAGGTTCCAAGGGAACACAAGTCTATTTTTCTAACTTTGATTAAATACTCATACACGGTGCACATGTACATTTCCCGTACCTGCAGGCATTCTTTCAATATGTTGTGGCACTGTGTGGTTTACAAACTGTTTATTTCTTGACATGGTTTATGCTTTTGGAACAACCTTCATTTCAAGACTGTTTATCCAAGAAATTGGTTACCGGTCAGGAGTGTACATGAGACTGTTTAATCTATAGGTAGACTAGATTGTAGCATAATCAAGGATCTTGTCACTCCTCAACAGTTCACATAGTTGAAATAAATCTTTTAAAGGAAAAACTTAGGGGCAGATTCACGTACATTTGCATGGGCGCAGCGTATGTGAGATACGCTATGCCGCTGTAACTTACTTTTCAAAGCTTTGAATCCAGAAAGAATTTGCGTCGTAAGTTACGGCGGCGTAAGTGTATTTCTCGCGGCGTAACGGCGCGTAATTCAAATCGGCGAGTAGGGGGCGTGTTTCATTTAAATGAAGCGCGTCCCCGCGCCGAACGAACTGCGCATGCGCCGTCCCTAAATTTCCCGCCGTGCATTGCGCTAAATGACGTCGCAAGGACGTCATTGTTTTGACGTGGACGTAAAAAGCCGAACGGTAACGACGTAAAAGAATGCGACGGCCGCTCGTACGTTCGTGGATCGTCGGAAATAGATAATTTGCATACTTGACGCGGATTACGACGGGAACGCCGCCCAGCGGACGCCGAAGAATTGCATCTAAAATCCGAGGGCGTACGAAGACGTACGCCTGACGGATCTAACCCAGATGCCGTCGTATCTTGTTTTGAGGATTCAAAACAAAGATACGACGCGGGAAATTTGAAAGTACGCCGGCGTATCACTAGATACGCTGGCGTACTTCCTTTGTGGATCTGCCCCTTAGTGTTTACTTTAAAGGGTAAGCCCACCCAAATGTTATTATTATTATTCACAATTTATATAGTGCCAACAGTTTACACAGCGCTTTACAATATAGAGGGGGGACAGCACAATTACAGTACAGTTTAATATAGAAGGTACAGGAGGGCCCTGCTCGTAGAGCTTACATTCTAAAGGGAGGGGGTGGTGGTACAAAAGGTAATAGCTGCAGAGAATGATTTGATGGGGGGGCTCGGAGGACAGTTCTTAGGTGGGTGTGGGATAGGCATCCCTGAATAAATGAGTTTTCAGGGATCTCCTAAAGGTGGACAGTGTGTAATATATATATATATATATATATATACTGGAATATGCAGTTCAGTTTTTGGCACCAGTTCTCAAAAATGATATCGGGGAACTGGAGAAAGTGCAGAGAAGCGCAACCAAACTGATAAGAGGCATGGAGGAGCTCAGCTATGAGGAAAGATTTACTGAATTTATTCACTCTTGAGAAGAGGAGAATAAGGGGGGATATGATCCACATGTACAAATATATAAGGGGTCCATATAGTGAACTTGGTGTTGAATTATTCACTTTAGGGTCAACACAAAAGACAGGGCACTCTTTACGTCTAGAGGAAAAGAGATTTCACCTCCAAATACGGAAAGGTTTCTTCACAGTAAGAGCTGTGAAAATGTGGAACAGACTCCCTGCAGAGGTGGTTCTGGCCAGCTCAGTAGATTGCTTTAAGAAAGGTCTGGATTCTTTGCTAAATGTACAGAATATAACTGAGTACTAACATTTATAGGTAAAGTTAATCCAGGGAAAATCTGATTGCCTCTCGGGGGATCAGGTAGGAATTTTTTTCCCTGCTGTAGCAAATTGGATCATGCTCTGCTGGGGTTTTATGCCTTCCTCTGGATCAACTGTGGGTATAGAATTGGGTATATGGGATTGTACAATATTTTTTTTTTATGGTTGAACTGGATGGACTTGTGTCTTTTTTCAACGTGACCAACTATGTAAATATATATATATATATATATGGTACAGCTATAGCCTGGTAAGCTAAGTCAGTCTTTTTCAACCAGGGTTACTAGGCATCCTTGTGTGCCTTCAGGTTTCAATTGTTAGGCAAAATGCCTAACAATTGCCCAAAAATGTTGTAAAAGCCAGTCAGTGGATCGATCCTGCCTTCTATTTACACAAAGCCACAGGTTTTCATTGTGCACCGTTAAAACATTTTAGCCAAAGGCATCCTAACTACCAATGGTGTCATGAGATGATTAGGAGGACATTGGGCACCTGCACCACATCCCTCTCTCCATCAGCACTGGGATCACATTAGTTGATTAAATGATTAACTGATCCATTTACAACCACTTTCACCTACAGGTACTCCTAGATTAAGACTTACCTGTAGGTGCTCGAAATATCTCCTAAACCTCCACATTTAGGAGATATTTACAAAAGAGACAGGTGGCAATGTCTACGGCGCATGCGCCATAGACACCGGCGCAAGCGCACTTTAGAAACCTTTAGAAATGGTGATTGTGCCGTTTCTAAAGGAGATCGTGCCGTGATGTTATCGTGGCTCTGGCCAATCACAGCGCCAGAGCCGTGATACCCGGAAAGGAAAAGGGTCAAAGATGGACGCTTCGTGGAACAGGAGACAGCGGTGACATTGCAGGCTTCGGTTTCAGGTAAGTGACACATAATGGACTACTATGCAATACATAGTAGCCCATTTTGCTTTACCTTTGCAGGGAAACAAAGAGGAAGTAAAACCCATTAGGATTTACTTCCTCTTTAAAGTGGAGTTCCACAAAAAAAAAAAACAACTACATACCGGCACATGCAGAACACTATCAATAAGTGAAATAGCCACATCTAATTTTTTTTATAGTGTAAATACCCTATATTTTGTTTTTTTACCTGCCACTTCTGGGCTTTCCCTCCCGTGGGAGTAGGCATTCCTACTCCTTTCCCCAGTGCCACAATGTCATCTGGGAGCTTGCTGCAATGTCTCCTGGGAGCACAGTGTCATGTTACTCAGGAGACAATGTGGAATGAATGAATGAATGCCATCACAACGGGGTGTGAACTTTCAATGACGCCGCCCGTTGTGATGCTAACCGTGATGTTTACAGCACTACTCGCCATAAACACTGTGCATGCGCGAGAAAGATGCTGGGAGATGAGTATTCACCGCTACCCGGAAATCAGTGCTTGTGGGCTTCACAATGCCCACAAGCAAAATGGAAAATCCCTATATTGTTTTTTTAAAGTTGTTCTTTTGCAAGAAAAAGGACAGGCGATATTTTAGGACACCAAACAAGTGAGTTCTAATTTATTGTGTAAAAACAGATTGAATGTTTTTTAAGAAAAAAAGAAAAACGATTGGCCGCGGAACCTCCGCTTTAAGGGAGAGAAACAGAAGCAGAAGAGAAACATTGGAATACTAGTCAGTACCTATGTGCAAAGGTGTTTGCTTTGGAAGAATACATCAGCTCTAATGTTGGGTGTTCTACGTGTGTGGATGTTGGTGCATTATTTAGGTAAGTTTAGAAACACTGGGCTCAGGCCTCGTACACACGACCAAGTTTCTCGGCAAAAACCAGCAAGAAACTTGCTGGGATTTTTTTTTTGCCGAGGAAATGTGTACATTTTTCGACGAGGAAACTGTCGAGGATCTCGTCGAGCCAAAAAGAGAGCATGTCTTCTTTTTCCTCGACGGGAATGAAGAAACTTGCCTTGACGAGTTCCTCGACAGCCTAACAAGAAACTCGATGAGGAAAACGATGTGTTTCGCCCGTCGAGTTCCTCGGTTGTGTGTACGAGGCTTAAGCCATCGACAACCCCAGATCCTCAATTCCATAGTTTCCAACTCTGTTCCTTTCCACCTTGATGTTTTCAATGTTGTCATCCACCTTTGTGAGTTCCAGCACATTCTCTTGCATTGTCCTAAACATAAAATACATTTAAATTTCAACACGGAAAGTAGCCACATAATGGTCCCGGCAGGTGCAGACCCAATAACTCAAGTGTAGAAGTCATACCAACAGTGTACATGATAGATATACAGTATAGGAGCATTTGTCAAAAACTGACATTTCAGTTTTAGACGGACTAATATTTTAATTTCTCTATCAACCATCCAAAAAGACAACTGGTCATTTCTCCTGATCAGTGAGTTTTACTCACTGAAAATTATAGCATGACCTTGAAAGCCATGTAGTATGTAATATATGGCACCGGTGCTTGTTAGTACTATAAAACTATACAATTACGGAGGCATTTAAGCATTGATTTGTCTGTCACATTAAATTATTACGCCTTTCTGTTTTATTTTTACAATCGTCTTAGCATTCTAAAGTAAGTGCTTTAAATAGCCACTTGGTGGCACTCTTTACTTCTAAAAGTCTTAAGTGACAAACTTCAAAAACTAGAAAACTGTAAAAAGCATCTCCTTTATGATATGCTTACAGCTAATACGTTTGCGCAAATACATTTATTTTATAATGCAACATTTAAAAAATCTGTTAACACGTACACTATATACAAATACAAATTGTCCATGTACAGTCTATGTGTCAGCATCATATAGTGTATAGCTTATGTGAATAATATTTAGACTATCTGACTTATTCAGTAAGCAGAGTACAAAACCCTGGTGATTGTTATGGGTCATCCAAGCACAGTCATAGATCAAACCCTGGTAAATCTTTGATTGCTAACAGCAACTTACTAAAATATAAAAAAGAAGTACAGGGATCTAAGGTATTAGAGATCTATTTATCAAGGTTTTTTACACATCTTTCACGTAAGATTCAATTAGAAAAATGTGTGTATTTTGGGTGAAAGTTGTGAATTTTAGGAAAAACATTGATTAATAGACCCTTTAGTGTTACAGAGACCATTTTGTAATAGGCTCATATGCATTAAAACAAAATGCATGTTTGAAATGCATGTTTAAACTCTTTGTACAGTACAGGCTCCTTAAAAGATCAAAATGCACAAAATAATGGGGTATGCATCTTTATTTTGGCCAAAATACACAATATTACCAAAAGTATTGGGACACCTGCCTTTACACGCAGATGAACTTTAATGGCATCCCAGTCTTAGTCCGTAGGGTTCAATATTGAGTTGGCCCACCCTTTGCAGCTATAACAGCTTCATCTCTTCTAGGAAGGCTGTCCACAAGGTTTATGAGGGTGTCTATGGGAATGTTTGACCATTCTTCCAGAAGCGCATTTTGTGAGGTCAGGCACTGATGTGGATTAGAAGGCCTGACTCGCAGTCTCTGCTTTAATTCATCCCAAAGGTATTCTATCAGGTTGAGGTCCACAAAGTTGGGAGCATGAAATTGTCCAAAATATATTGGTATGCTGACGTCTTAAGAGTTCCCTTCACACTGTAACTAAAGGGGCCAAGTCCAACCCTTGAAAAACAATCCCACACCATAATTCCCCCTCCACCAAATGATTTGGACCAGTGCCCAAATCAAGGTCCATAAAGACATGGATGAGCTATGACTAAGCACTGATTGTGCGAAACGCGTCAGTTTTTTTACCCCACTGCTTGCTGTGCTGTGTTTCGTAGTGCTTTTTATCCTTTTTACACCAATAAAGGCTACCTTTTTTGGTTCATTTTGGTGTGCGGCTGTCCATGAATTCCTTTCATTGATGAGCGAAGTTTGGGTGGAGAATCTTGACTGGTCTGCACAGAGTCCTGTCTTCAACCCAATAGAACACCTTTGGGATAAATAAGAGCGAAGACTGCAAGCCAGGCCTTCTCATCCACATCAGTGCCTGATCTCACACATGCACTTCTTGAAGAATGGTCACACATTCCCATAGACACACTCCTAAACCTTGTGGACAGCCTTACCAGAAAAGTTGAAGCTATAGCTGCAAAGGGTGGGCCAACTCAATATTGAACCCTACGGACTAAGACTGGGATGCCATTAAAGTTCATGTGCATGTAAAGGCAGGTGTCCCAATTCTTTTGGTAATATAGTGTATGTAAGTTCATTACTTGTGCCAAGAATCCTCATGCCTGGTGAACCCTACACTAACATTTTACAAAAAACTAGAGTTCTTTATGATGACCTGATTTTTTTGTAAACAGCCAAGCAGTCAATTCCTCAGTGTTTCAAGAGTTAAAAGACATATCTGATTGGAAACATAGGTATTTGCACCTTGTATTTCTATTTGTGTTGATTTATTACATGACACTGGATTAGCACAGCTACTTCTGACAATATAATACTATACAGCAGCCTTTCTCAATATTGTATCCCAGAAAAACCCATGACAAGTCTCGGGGTAGCCTTGCTGAAACCAATTTATTGGTGATCAGTGGGAAAATGCCCTCTTTACATTGTTGGTCAGTGGGAATAATATCCCACAATAGTGGTGGTCAGAATGCCATCCTAATGCCGCGTGCACACGACCGTTTTTCGGGTTCTAAAAAATTAAAAAAATTTTAATGTCATTAAAAACGATCGTGTGTGGGCTTCAGAGCATTTTTCACGATCTAAAAAGTGGGCATTAAAAATTTCGAACATGCTCTATTTATTCATGACGTTTTTAACGTTGTCGTTTTTAAGGTTGTAAAAAATGGTCGTGTGTGGGCTTTAACGACGTGAAAAAAATGCGCATGCTCAGAAGCAAGTTATGAGACGGGAGCGCTTGTTCTGGTAAAACTAGTGTTCGTAATGGAGTAAGCACATTCATCACGCAGTTACAAACTGAAAAGCGCAAATCATCTTTTACTGACACAAAATCAGCTAAAGCAGCCCAAAGGATGGCGCCATCCGCATGGAACTTCCCCTTTATAGTGCCGACGTACGTGTTGTACGTCACCACGCTTTGCTAGAGCATTTTTTTTAAGATCGTGTGTAGGCAAGGCCGTTTTAATGATCGGGTTGAAAAAAACTTCATTTTTTCTAGACCCTTAAAAACATCCTTTTTTTAGAACCCGAAAAACGGTAGTGTGTACGTGGCATAACGGACAACTAAAAAGATCATTGGGTTCATGCTGCCAGCTCTTCCAAGTGGCATTGCCCCCGAAACAATGCATGCACCATCAAATGGGAGGTCAATCAGCTACAGCTCAAGGAACCTCTAGCAAACCTCTGGAGGAATTATAGACTCCCGCAGAGCCCTGGGTGAGAATTTCTGCTGTACACAATAAATGTTAAAAAGTGCAGATCTGGTATCAGAATTGTAGCTGCCTTGAGTTTTTTGGTTCATATCTAATGTAGGATCACTCATCTGAGATGGTCACTGTGTCTGTTTGTTGTTCTAAAGCAGGGATCTCCAAACTTTTCAGGACAAGGGCCTCATCTTGTATGTTACAAATATTTGTTGGCTGAAAAAATAATCAGTTTTTATATCAGAATTATTAAATATCAAATTAAGTCCTCAGGCACAAGGAGCTGGTTCACAGTGTTACGATTTGAGATGTCAAATCTCATCTCAAATCGGCGGCATTTGCCGGCAATTGTCGGCAATGGCACCATCCTAATCGGTGCAACCCCGACAATTGCCTTCGATTTACTTTGATTTCCCTTCTAAATGTTTTTTTTTTCTTTGTTTGAATTTCTCACTTCCTGTTTCTTCTCAGTAAACTTGTCACCATCATTCAAGCGGTGGTTAGTCAGTCAGAACAGCTTACTGAGAAGGAACAGGAAGTGAGAAATTCAGACAAAGAAAACAAAGAAAAAAGAAGGAAAATTTAAGGAAAAGGTAAGTGAACCAACAATGCAATAGCTTACTTAAAGGAACCTATTTAGAAAATAAAAAATGAACCTTTACAACCCCTTTAACAACCAATGATAGAGTCGATGACAGCATAGCAGGGGGAACACATGTACGCAGAACCTAGAGGATGGGGAGCAAACCAGCCCTATTGTACAGTGGCTGGTCAACAAAGGGTTAAGGAGGTAATGTGGGCTAACCAAAAATATTCTCCTAAGCTTTATTACTTTACCAGATCACATTGTATGATCCTGCTGCACTGCATGGAGCATGATACTGCTACTGTATAATAGACATTGTTCTAGCATTCTTTATCATAATCCAGCTAAATGTTATTATATTGTGTCATAGAATGTTTTTTCTTCTTACCTGGATTTAATGAGATTTTCCTAAGCTGTAACTCATGGACTAAGGCTAAATAATCAGAGCTTGCAAAAAATCAGCACATGCTGGAAGGACTGCTAATCATTTCTAATATGGCATAGACACCCCGCTCCTATTTCAGGAAGGATCTGATTGCATTAAATTAACAGACACTTTTCCTTGTGATAAGCACATTCAGCGCCAAGTATGTGTCATATCTTACATTGTTTATTGTCCTGTTATACAGTTTGATACTTCCTTCCTTTCATTCACACAAAGCAATTCATATTTTTATATAAGCAAGGATCCATCAAAGTGCCTTCACAGGTTTCCAGTTTAACCAGTCATCCACTTCTCAGTTGCTGAGCACCGACTGGGAAATATTTGCCTGCATAATAAAACATAGAATAACAATATTTTCATGCTGTGTTTTCAAATCATTCTAAGCATGTGGATCACTCCATTTGTAAATACCAACCCATATTTGCATATACATATTACCAGGGCTTTTTTTCAGGGGGAACTCGGGGGAACTCAGTTCCACCACCTCTGCCTCAGACCCCTTGGTGCCTGCTCACCACAATCACTTGTAAACACAGAAGTCCGGTTTTTGTGTTTACAAGTGACAGCTCTACACTTGTGTAACCACCCTGAACTCTGCACTCTATATGTAACACAATCCTGGTTTTTAATGCCCCTTTAAGACCCTTCTACTGTTTGTGAAAACTGAACGGGGTCGTGGTTGAGTTCCTGCACCTATTTTCTGAGAAAAAAAGCTCTGTATATTACCTTCATAGGTATCTGAACTATATACACATTTCAATAACTCATCACCAAGTCAGTGAGAGATTTATAGATGTTTTAAGTGTGTTTCACAGAACAGAATAAAAATAAAGTACCGGTACCTACTGTCGTCATTAATTTCTCACATATCTGTGCCTTCTCTCCCTATCAACAATCTGCTAGCCGTAGATTAGAAGATTATGGTCAAAGAATGGAATGGATCATGTTATCTTCCAAAAACTGCCTGCTCAGTGCTTAGGCCTGTAACACGTAGAACCCACCTAAATATAATTCAATTTAAATTCTACTTCAATATTAAGCACTTTTACCTCCTTCCTGCCCAGACCAATTTTCAAATTTCAGCACTGTCACACCTTCCAATGACAATTGCATGGGCATGCAACACTGCACCCATATGAAATATTTATATTTTTTCACACAAAAAACTTTCTTTTGGTAGTATTTGATCATCACTGTTGGACAATGGACACAGCTGGTGACAGAACGTGCTGCAGCTGCGCGATTTGGCAGGACGTCATATGATGTCCACACAGATCGACAAATTTTTCGATGGGGCTTCAGTGAGGCTTCGATGAGGCTTTGGTGGGGCTTCAGTGGAACTTCAAGCAAGCTTTGCCAAAGACCTCTATGGAGGCTTTGAAGACGCTTTGAAGCACCACTAAAGCTATATGGGGTATAATTTTTGGAGCAAAGCCGAAGCAAAGCAAAGAAAAAGCATGTGTAAACAGGACTGTAAGCTAACACATTTAATTTAGAGACAGGAGCTTTGACTGCGTTAAGAGTGCATGAAAGCGAATCACAACATTACAGCATATTGTATTATATGACTTGGGACATCATCCTCCATGTTATATGTAGCTTAAAAAAATGGTAATATGAGGAAGTTACATATAACATGGAGAATGATGTCCCATACCATATACAATATGCTGTAATGTTGTGATTCTTCTTCATGATAATGGCCTAGGTCTGCAATATATGTTATTTGTATGTTTACTTAATTTTGTATTCTTATACGATACTATGCTATGTCATTTATTGTTCAAACAATAAAATCTATACATTTTTTACTCAATTCCTAGCCATACTGAATATGTCTCATTTAAAATCCCATGTTTATATGTTTATATTATATAGGGATGGAGATATATAGGTCTATGTGTTTCATTTAAAGTCACAAACCTCCCCTTCCCCTCCCCCTTTATATATTATTTACCTGTCACAATCACTTCACACAATCACAAAAGTGCCAACTATGTCCACCCTTTCCGCCCCCCTGCTCCATTCATAGAAGATGTACTATGGGGTCTCATAATGAAAAGCGTTTTAGAATGAAGAATGTCAGGATAAATGAAAGATCTACCTTCTCTATTCGTAGTGCTTTCACTGTGTAAATGATAGTATGACTTCTATGAATGGGGCAGGAGGTTTGGCATGGGCAGGGATAGTCAGCACTTTTGACCAGTGCCTGTAGTAGGTGAATCTGCTCATCTTAACCCCCAAAGCACTGCAACATCCCCACTGTGTGTATATATGGGGACAGAGGACAGGACGTTTTCAAGGAAGACCGAAGCCACATGAGACATTCTAATTAAAAAAATCACTCAACTTCAGCTTTAAACACTAAAGCCCTGTACACACGATCGTTTTTTGTCTGATGAAAACGGACCGATGGACCGTTTTCATCGGCCAAACTGATCGTGTGTGGGCCCCATCGGTTTGTTTTCCATCGGTAAAAAAATAAAACATGTTTTAAAAATTTCCTATGGATAAAAAACTGATCGTCTGTGTGGAACTCCATCTGAGAAAAATCCAGGCATGCTCAGAATCAAGTCGACACATGCTCGGAAGCATTGAACTTCATTTTTCTCAGCACGTCGTAGTGTTTTACGTCACTGCGTTGGACACGGTCGGATTTTTGACCGATGGTGTGTAGGCAAGACTGATGGAAGTCAGCTTCATCGGATATCCGATGAAAAAATCCATCGGATTAGATTCCATCACATATCCGATCGTGTGTACAAGGCTTAAGAAGTCTGTTTTCAATTACAACATAGGGGAATTCTGCTTGTGATTGTTTTTAAGCTAACAATTTAAATCCCTTCAAAATCTATGCCGCATAATGACTGCCCTTCTACTATACTGTCCTCCCACTGTGCTCTCCTAAGCTTCTCATTTCTCCACCACCCATAATTCTGTACTTGTTCTGCTTAGTTCCCTTCCCATCTTCTGCTGTAACCCCTTTATCTGCTCTCTCCACTTTACTGCAGTGCCGGAGATCCAGAGTTCACTTTTGCCCCATCAGAACCAAACCTTTCCGGCACTACCTTCAGGGTGGAGAATGGGAGGAGATTGGTAAACTTACAATTTACCATTAACCTCACATACGCCACCAGTGCGCTCTCACCCTTAATACAGTGCCAGGGATTCCAGGCTCACATTTTTGTCTTGGGAGCCTGGAACCTCTTCTGCTGCAGTCAAGGTGGAGATACTGTAGGGTGGGGATCAATCTCCTCTGCAATGCATGAATACAGGTTAATTTCTATGATTCGTTGTATTCAACAAGCTTGGGGCAAATCATAGATCTTACTGAGAGCCACAGACATTGGCTAGGAATGGCTTTTATATTCAGGCTATAGTTGTTTTAGAAAAACATTTACTGTGCATATGACACACCTCCTGCCACACTCCCTTACAGAAGAATTAGAATTGGATGAATGATTTAGCACTGGGAAACACTTTAAACAAATAGTGTATTTTAGATACGACTATAAAGATCACCCCAAACTGAGGGACGAATGAGGAAGAAAGAGGGACAAAGAGACTGTCCCAAATCAGGGACAGTGCCTCAACATCAGGGACATTTGAGAGCTATGCTTTTAGTACACATGAGCCCCATAACAGAGAAGACTAAAAAGATGTTCGGATGGCTCAGGGATAAAAGTGAGAATAGCCTGACATCTTTTGGTGAGATCTTTATGGGCATCATAATATTACACAAGTGCCTTCTGTACTGTGCTTGGATTTCTGTGAAGACAATAAAAAAAATGATATGTAAAATATATAGCCATATATTGAATTTGAGGTATCAACTCAGAGAGCAGTGTTTTCATCCCATAAAAAAATAAAAAAATAAAATAAAAAACTAGCCATTAAACAGAAAAATCACATTTAGCATTTTTTTTTTTTTATGACTTCCACCTACAGGTAGTTAATTATATATAGGAACATCTTATTTGGTATTATGTGATCAGTTGCCAACCTGGGTGCAGCCTTGCAACCTGGATTTTATGCAAAGGATAGGTTTACCTTAAAAAAGAAAAAAAAGAAGAAGAATAAATGCACATCTTTTTGCAGGTAAAAAATGTGCATTTATATATTTTTTTAATTGGAGCCTGCAAAGCATTGATCGAGGGTGCCATGCAGGACTCCTGCAGACCTGTCAGTGTATCTGTCTGCTCATACCTCATACACACTGAAAGGAAGAGAGAGACAATGAACTACCAGAGCACTCAGCAGTGCCCTGGTAGTTCATTGTAAGCTCCTTGAGGGTAGGGACTGATGTGAATGTACATTGTATATGTAAAACACTGCTTAAAATGTATGGCGCTATATAAATACATAAAATAATAATAATAATAATAATAATAATAATAATAATAATAATAATAATATAATTAAGAACTACAAGCCTACAACCGCAAAGGCTGTTGGTACTTGTATTTTCTCAATCACAGAACTTTCAGAATGAATGATGCGGCTGGGCAAGCAGAACATCGGGTGGGGGGTTAGAGAGGCTGCAGCTGCTGGAACTAGTTGTATGTTCAATTGTAACAACATATAACATTTTCCAAAAGGTGAACTTATACTTCAATTGCTTTAATATTCTTCAGACTATGCTTAAGCTTGGTGGTCAGTGAATGTTAAAAAAAATTAATAAAACAAATCATAGCACCTGTGGTCAGTAGGAGAGGGAATAGTGGCCCTGTCATTGGTATTACTAGTAGGAACAGTCTCTGTCATTGGTATGATTTAAGAGAATAGTGCCCAATCATTTATATCAGTGGGAGGAATTATGCCCCATTGTTGGTATCGGTGTAACGAATAGTGCCCCAAATCTGGTGTCAGTGGGGAGAATTGTGCCTCACTTTTGGTGTCATTGCAAGGAATAGTGCCTCCTATCAGTGGGAGGAATAGTGCCTCCTATCAGTGGGAGGAATAGGCCTCCTATTAGTGGGAAGAATAGTGCCTCCTATCAGTGGGAGGCATAGTGCCTCCTATCAGTGGGAGGCATAGTGCCTCCTATCAGTGGGAGGAATAGTGCCTCCTATCAGTGGGAGGAATAGTGCCTCCTATCAGTGGGAGGAATAGTGCCTCTTATCAGTGGGAGGAATAGGCCTCCTATTAGTGGGAAGAATAGTGCCTCCTATCAGTAGGAGGCATAGTGCCTCCTATCAGTGGGAGGAATAGTGCCTCCTATCAGTGGGAGGAATAGTGCCTCCTATCAGTGGGAGGAATATTGCCTCTTATCAGTGGGAGGAATAGTGCACCCTATCAGTGGGAGGAATAGTGCCTCTTATCAGTTGGAGGAATAGTGCCTCCTATCAGTTGGAGGAATAGTGCCTCCTATCAGTTGGAGGAATAGTGTCTCCTATCAGTTGGAGGAATAGTGCTCCTATCAGTGGGAGGAATAGTGCATCCTGTCAGTGGGAGGAATAGTGCCTCTTATCAGTTGGAGAAATAGTGCCTCCTATCAGTGGGAGGAATAGTGCCTCCTATCAGTGGGAGGAATAGTGCCTCCTATCAGTGTGAGGAATAGGGCCTCCTATTGGTGGGAAGAATAGTGCCTCATATCGGTGTAAGGAATAGTGCCCCAAATCTGGTGCCAGTGGGAAGAATTGTGCCTCACTGTTGGTGTCATTACAAGGAATAGTTCCTCCTTTCAGTGGAAAGAATAGTGTCTTCTATCATTGGAAGGAATAGTGTCTCATACCTTTGAAAGGAATAGTACCACTTATCAGTAGAAGGAATAGTGCCTCCTATCAGTGGGAGGAATAGGGCCTCCTATCAGTAGGAGGAATAGTACCTTTGGAGACCACCGCACTAGATGTATTTTTGTATGCTTGTGGGAAAGGTGATCATCCTTTTTTGGCCAACTACAGAATAATATTGCTAATTTATTGTCAAAGGTGGATAATCCTTGTGTAATAAACTGCATACCTTAGTAAGCAAACACACTTACTAATTTTGAGTGCAAGAATCTGTGCTTGGCACTTGAATTTATTCTCCCTCTGAGGCCTCGTACACACGACAGAGGAACTGTCGCCGACAGTTCCTCACGACACAGGAACTGCCTGGCACGTCGAGTTCCTCGTCGAGTTTTGGGATGAAGCAGCCGAGGAGCTCGGCGGGCCGCCTTCTCCCATAGAACAACGAGAAAATAGAGAACATGTTCTCTATTTTCTCGTCGAGTTCCTCGGCGGCTCCATCGAGCCAAAACTGTACAGACGACAGAGTTTCTCGGCAGAATCCGGGTTTTGACCGAGTTTCTCGGTGAATTCTGCCGAGAAACTCTGTCGTGTGTACGGGGCCTTACTGATATTACCATGTCTTATATTCACATGTTAACATAAGCAGAAGGCACCCACAAGTTCTAAACAGTATGTGGCAGAGATTAGGAATGCATGAAAACTGGCGTGCGTAAAAACAAATTTATAAATTTGCCAATTTAGAAGATGAAAGCATCCAGCTGATGTAGTGCAATGTCTTTTCCTTTGTAGCAACTACACTAAATGACCTAGTTGTGTGTAATGTATATCTTTTTAATACTGTACAACAATTTGGCTTATTTAAGGGAGAGTTAAGAGCTCTGTTAAAATGTTATGCAATTTATTTTATTAATGCCCATTCCCTTGTATGTCTTTTGTAAATAGGCCTCTCAGTTTTTCCAGAATGGAATTAAATGGGGCATGACAGAAAACTCAGTGACCTCAGTGAAATCGGCACCAATGGAGCAATTCTTCTTAAGCCCCCTTGCACTATTAAGTCAAAGAAAATGTTTTATTACAACACATAGTGTAACCTTCACATTCACCCCAAGGTGATGTGCGCTGTATGCCTGGCTTCACAATGTGCAGAGGTTTCAAGAGCAGAGGGAAAGGTGGTGCTCTGGAATGTTTTTCATGGGCATTGTGGGTGATGTGAGGTCATTCTGCTCTGCTGTGGTCATTTAATGAATGGACATTGACACTGCATTTGAGTTGGTGATTGTTTTGAAGTCCATAGCCCCTTCTAAATCATTTATTGGCATTCTGCTTAAATACGTAAAAGTAAAGAGAGAGAACATGTGACACGGACAATAAACCTAAAGCATGGGAATGGTGTGCATTGAGGTCCTTGACTCACGTATGGCTCCCCATAGTATAATAGAAGCACCATTTCATTACGTTAGCATGCTATCAGTTCAGATGTCTTATTTGCGTGGGCTTTAGATACACAATGTTGTGCTTCACTTGTGCCAATACTAATTCTGCGAATTTAAGTAGTCACATTTGCCATGTTTAGTCATATATCCATATAATGGCATAAAAGGCCTACCTTTTCGTTGGTACTATTCCATTTACATTAAAAAAAGAATAAACAAAAATGTGCAAATTGCAAGAAAAATAAATAAATAAATGTGCAGAACCACACTAAACTACATATTCCTAGAACTGTTTTGCTATGTATAGAGGCATTGCTTTTAAAAGCTTAATTTATAAAGTTTAACCTAGATTATTTTATGTATAGCCACATTTATGTGCTAAATATTGGTGTATTGTGATTAATCACTTAAGCTCCGGGCCATTATGCAGGTAAAGGACCAGGCCCCTTTTTTGCAATCCGACACTGCGTCGCTTTAACTGACAATTGCGCGGTCGTGCGACGTGGCTCCCAAACGTCCAGACGTCCTTTTTTCCCCACAAATAGAGATTTTTTTTTGGTGGTATTTGATCACCCCTGTGTTTTTTATTTTTTTGTGCTATAAACAAAAATAGAGCGACAATTAAAAAAAAAAAAATTGCAATATTTTTTACTTTTTGCTATAATAAATATCCCCAAAATATATATAAAAAAACATTTTTTTCCTCAGTTTAGGCCGATACGTATTCTTCTACATATTTTTGGTAAAAAAATTGCAATAAGCGTTTTTTGATTGGTTTGCACACAAGTTATAGTGTTTACAAAATAGGGGATAGTTTTATGGCATTTTTATTAATATTTTTGTTTTTACTAGTAATGGCGGCGATCAGTGATTTTTTTCGCGACTGCGACATTATGGCGGACACATCGGACACTGTTGACATATTTTTGGGACCATTGTAATTTTCACAGCGAAAAGTGCTTTTAAAAATGCACTGTTACTGTAAAAATTACACTGGCAGTGAGGGGTTAACCAGGAGGGGGCACTGTAGGGGTTAAGTGTGCCCTAAGGGAGTTCTTACTGTGGGGGGCGTGGCTGTGCGGGTGACGTCACTGATCGTCGTTCCAACACAGAGAACAGACGATCAGTGACAGCCACACTAGGAAGCACGGGGAGAGGTTTGTTTACACTTACCTCTCCCCGTTCTTCCTCTCTGTGACCCGATCGCGGGACACCGGTGCACTTTGGGTCCCGCGGGCGCGGTCACGAATGACAGGACCTGGTCACGAGCGTGCCGCCGGCGGCACGCACGCGACCCACGGCTGGGCTTCTTAAAGTCTCACTGTGTGCCTTTATTACTCCTCATTGCTACTGTAGCTCAAAGGTTAAGAAAAATGTTCTTATTTAAAAAGGTAGATCTGAACTTTCTAAACGGTATATAAATGTGAAGACAGCAGATATACAGATGACGATGACCCAGAACTAATGATGTCTGTCCCTTAAATACCCTTCCCCGGCATGCACAGCGAGGCAATCAACCCTCACTGATTGGCTGCTGATAAAGAATACCCAAAACACCTTGATCTGACTGCTGCCACCCTCGGCCAGGGGTGGAACCAACATCCCAGACAACAATAGTGGTCACCTGCAGTACAGCCATGGCTGGAACAGAGGCCCAAATTTGAAAACAAATCAGTCAGAGATAACTAATCCTCTGACTACCTTCTAAATTTAAAGCAGGGTCAGCAGAGAAAAACAGCTGCCCGCTACACAAATAGACAATCATTTTAAAATATGAATATGTTAAATACCAGTGTTTAACCACTTAAGGACCGCCTCCTGCACATTTACGTCGGCAGAATGGCACGGCTGGGCACATGCACGTATAGGTACGTCCTGTGCTAGTACCCAGCCGTGGGTCGCGGGCGCGCGCCCGCGACCTGGTCCGAAGCTCCGGGACCCGCGGACCCGATCGCCGCTGGAGTCCCGTGATCGATCCCTGGAGCTTAAGAACGGTAACAGCTTCCCTGTTCTTCACTGTGGCGGCGTCATCGATTGTGTGATCCCTTTTATAGAGATACACAATCGATGGCGTCACACCTACAGCCACACGCCCTACAGTTAGAAACACATATTAGGTCATACATAATCCCTTCAGCGCCCCCTTATGGTTAACTCCCAATCTGCAATTGTCATTTTCACAGTAAACAATGCATTTTAAATGCATTTTTTGCTGTGAAAATGACAATGGTCCCAAAAATGTGTCAAAATTGTCCGAAGTGTCCGCCATAATGTCGCAGTCATGAAAAAAATCGCTGATCACCGCCATTAGTAGTAAAAAAAAATTAATAAAAATGCAATAAAACCATACCCTATTTTGCAAACGCTAAAACATTTTGCGCAAACCAACCGATAAACGCTTATTGCGATTTTTTTACCAAAAATAGGTAGAAGAATACGTATCGGCCTAAACTGAGGAAAACATTTTTTTTTTATATATTTTTGGGGGATATTTATTATAGCAAAGTAAAAAATATTGAATTTTTTCAAAATTGTTTCTATATTTTTGGTTATAGCGCAAAAAATAAAAACTGCAGAGGTGATCAAATACCACCAAAAGAAAGCTCTATTTGTGGGAAAAAAAAGGACGCCAATTTTGTTTGGGAGCGCAATTGTCTGTTAAAGCGACGCAGTGCCGAGTCGCAAAACCTGGCCGGGTCCTTTAGCTGCCTAAAGGTCCGGGTCTTAAAGCGGGAGTTCACCCATTTAAAAAAAAAAAATAAATCTCCCCTTAGCTTCCTGCTCGTTCGGTCTAGGGGAATCGGCTATTTATATTAAAATATGAGCAGTACTTACCCGTTTTCGAGCTGCATCTTCTTCCGTCGCTTCCGGGTATGGGTCTTCGGGAGCGGGCGTTCCTTCTTGATTGACATTCTTCCGAGAGGCTTCCGACGGTCGCATCCATCGCGTCACTCGTAGCCGAAAGAAGCCGAACGTCGGTGCGGCTCTATACTGCGCCTGCGCACCGACGTTCGGCTTCTTTCGGAAAATCGTGACGCGATGGATGCGACCGTCGGAAGCCTCTCGGAAACCTGTCAATCAAGAAGGAACGCCCATTCCCGAAGCCCATACCCGGAAGCGACGGAGAGGATGCGTCTCGTAAACGGGTAAGTACTGCACATATTTTAAAATAAATAGCCGATTCCCCTAGTAATAACGAGCAGGAATCTAAGGGGGAAAAGTGCCCTCTAAGGGTGAACCCCCGCTTTAAGTGGTTAATATTTAGTTGAGAGTAAGGTAGTCTGGAAGTATATTTTTTCTCTCTAACAAAAGAAAGATAAATATGTGAATAGTTAAATTATTTTCCAAGATGTGTATGACATAATGAACTTTGGTTTCACTGCCTGTTCAAAATTTGCCTTATATGTTTTAATATTAACCTTGAAGGAAAAAAAGCGCTGGCTGGTTTCCTATGCATGTAACGAGGTCTGCAGCACGCGGGCTGTTTCCTGTAAAACAAGGCCTGTCTTTCTTATAGCTGTATTTTAAAATGCTGGCTTTCTCAAGCTTCCACAACATTAAAATATTTATAGATCCTTGTGTTATTTAGACTCCATATAACAGAAGTTCCTTGAGCCTTTCAGTGCTCACATAGCTACGCAGGTGATTTTCTGGGCCTAGCTTCTATTACGGTGTTTACTTTCTCATTAGTGAAGACATTTCAAACCCCTGGCAGTCTGATAGGAATCTTTGTTTGAGAATTTACATTCAGTACAATCCAAAGCAGTTGGTGTCACTTATGTTGGTTACTTGAGCAGTCTTTCGTGCTGCATTGCATGCATGGTTTTTCTCATTATATAAAGAAAAAACACACGCAAGAATGGTTTCTTTAAATAATAAATGATCTATGCCAACCATGTTCACATAAGTCCATCTGTAGGCAAATACTAACCCCCTTCCCTCCAATCGCCGGCATGACCAGAAAATATCCAAATACCCTTTTTACTTAAATGGGACTAGAGTGGTAATGTGTAATCGGTTTAAGTGGGAGTATACTCCCATGTATGATTTTTACCTATAGGTAATCCTATAAAAAAGGCTTACCTATGAGTACTGTAAAGCTCTCCTAAATGTGCACCATTTAGGAGAAATTTACTTTTGACGCAGCCGGTCAGACAGCCAAAGCCTGTGACCCGTAAAAGAAGACCAGGTGAAGAAGGAAGCTTTTTAATGGGAGGGCTTTTTTTTAAGGTAAGTCTGTCATAATGTGCTAGTATGCATCGCATGTTCGGGGCCCAATTCTTTTCTTCGTTGGGTGCAGTTTACTACCGCTTTAAAGAGGGCATTAAATGTAAAATCCTTGCTACTTCTATTGTGTATACCAGCACTGACTGTTGTCTATAACATTCTCTGTCTGCAAATCACTTTGCTTAGAAGTATTGTTGAGTCCATTTAACATTCTGCCATTTCACTTGTGTGGCCCCCGAATTACATTGGCTGTTTATTGCACTGCTTATTGTAACCAGTTGAACAATAAGAACTTTGGACTCCTAAGGTCTCTTTGGTCTATTACACTTGGATTTCTCAACTTGGGTGAATATCCTCTCCTGGGGGATCCCCGTCCTTGTGATGAGCTGCCAAATACTGACCATTTGAACTCAAGTTTTCATAAACTGTAAGAATCTTGGTTCAGCACCCCTCTAGCACTACATTTTGACATGGTCATGGTCACTCCGGTCCTGAGTCTTCTCTCTTCTTCCCTTCCCTAGGGTTCTTCTTTAGGTATCCACACCACGCAGCCAGTACAACTGGTTAATACCCCTGCATTGTACGAGCGTTTTTCAACTCCTCCCATCCTCACCATTTCTAAATAAAATATAAAAGCCTACTGCAAGGGTATATTTTGTTACAACCAGGAGTTCAGCCTCAACCCAGGACTTATTGTGCTAAACTATTTATTTGAGGTCTGTAAGCTTGTTTTTTTTTTATTCTTCACTATTTTGTTCTCCTTTGAAATGAAGGTTATCTAAAAAACTGTGTTATGAGCGTTATTGTGAATAAACAAACAGTATTTCAAAGAAAGAGCTAAACTAAGACATCAGTTACATACATCAATGGTTAATTAAAAAAAAGTTTCCCCTAGAAACAACATTATGAATTATCATGTTGTTTTACTCCTTATATCATGCATTAATTAGAAATTCATAGAAGATGGAGAAACTAGCATGCAAATCGTCTCCCAATGTCACAAGGTTACAAGGAAAGCTTCTGTGGAATGCTTAAATAAGGCAGAGCACAAAGCTTTAATCATGTCAACAAATGCCCCCAAAGAAAAACAGCAAGAGTAAACTGTAAACCAAACCAAAAAAGCATACCAACAGAATAAACTATTGCTATCTTTCAATTTTAAATGTTAAGAAAACTGAAGTAGATGAAAATCTAATTACAAAATGTTTACAGTCATTAAAATAATAATGTAATTCCAAAATCTTTAGCATTCATTAAAGTAATACCCGGTGATCCTGCCATAAAGGTTCTGTTTAGGATCAGAATGTATTGTCCGTGCCTCCCAATAGCTTCTCTTGCATTGTCTCTGTCACACAGGCTTCTGATGGAGGCTACAAGTGCTTGTTTTAACATACATTATGCAGACATGGTTCATTCTTGGCAGCATCAGGAAACTCACCCTGAGAAATTACATGGAGCCTTCACTTCACCAGACTGCATGCATGTATACAGAAAATGACTTCAAAGAGACTTCATATGTACAGTATAATTATAAATAACCAGCTACCAATGGACTTTAGAGGTACGTATCATAAAATAAACAATTTATTTATATACAAAAAAGATAATATCACAAATACAAAAATCAAAGAATACACAAAGCATTTAGAATAAAATTGGACTTTCTGTTATTACCCTAACGGATATAATACCATAATGGCTGTGTAAAAAACACATTCAATGTATCCGAGTGCATGATCCTTGAATTTGGGGATATCACTAGTCCTCATACTGTATGTGTGCGACAATTCTACTTAACATGTTTCGCGACCTCAAAGTCACTACTTCAGGATCTTGAAGTGTCTATTTAAATAAGAACATATTCTGATTAGAAACAAAGATAATATCACATTCACATTATTAGTATTGGTAATGGTCTGTGTAATAACCACACTCACTTGCAACACAGACACACATGCCACAGCACTACCTCTTGAACCCCCAGAAATGTCACAGGACGACTGTATATGGAGTCATAAGCCAGAGTGTGGGGATACAAACGTAGCTAGAAAACCAAATGTATCAAGAAATCACTAGGTAATTTGATCCTGAATATAAGGCATACATACTCAGGACATATAATTACTGGATATATGAAAGAAATGGGAAGGTATAACTAAAATCACTGGAACACGTTTCAGAATAGATACCAGATGGTCTAAAGAAATATTTCCAAAGGTTCAATGTCACCATGATACTGATCCCATAGATATTGTAAGAGGGTAAGATAATAAAAAAAGGGGGGGGGAACAAAAGACATGGTAAATAGCTTCAATAGCTAAAAACCTATCTAGAGGATTTAATAGCTTCCTTCCATCAATGTCCAGTGCTGTAAGGTAAATTGGAAATAAGACAAAAAGGTGAGGGGACAGCTGTCTCTCTCAACACATCCGAGCCTGTGCTTGTCTCCCCTATATATGTGTATGACGGCTGGGATTAATGTCAGACTGGCATCTGCCATCAGCCAAGCCCGACCAAACACACTGCTATCGTGCCTGCGCACCAAGCTACGATCAGGATGGATCAGTCCTAGTGCCCGCGGCACTTCCAGTCTCCCCCTTCACCGCAACTGTTCAATTGCAGTTGCGGTGTGGGCAAAAATGAAAAAGGTATGGAGCTACTCTTTAACAGGAGAAGCAATGTTGATGAAGATACAGTTCTAGTACTCATGAAAATACCAAAAGAATGTAAACTCTAAAAAAAACATTGAATTGATAAGTCCTTCAAGAATTCTCCATCACTTTTCATAATACTCCAGTAAAGTACTTCAGGTCACTCTTTAAATAGCCAAGATACAGTTGTATTCAAAATTATTCAACCCCCACTGAAATTGATTGTTTTGGCCAGTTTGACATTGATTTTGATCATTCAGTCATCCTGCTTACAATTAAATCAAAGAGGCACGTGTAGGTCAGACAAATATAACATAACGGGCCAGATTCACAAAGAGATACTCCGGTGTATCTCGAGATACGCGGCGTAAGTGTAGATGTGCGCCGTCGTATCGATGCGCGGTACCCACAGAAGCACATACACGTGAACTTAGGCTTCACCCGTCCAACGCAACTGTCCTCCGCCGGCGAAACTTAGGCGCATATTTAGGCTAGGCGTATTCTTCGTTCCCATTGATTAGCTATTCAATTATGCAAATGAGGGAGAAATGCCGATTCACATGCGTACGATTGTCCGTCGTAGGCTACGCGCGGTGCGCGTAAGCTGCTTGCCCGATCTAAAGTTACCCTTCATAAAAGCAGGGGTAACTTTGCAACGGACTTGCACAAGTCAGCTGGAGAGCAGCAACAGCAGAAGCGTGACAGAGGAGCTGAGCAACAACACTTGCAGGACAACACATCTGTGTGCCAACATGTCAGGGGCAGCCGTGGTCATAGTACTACGGCGTCTACAAGCACGCAGGAGGAGGAGGAGGGCACAGGAGAGGGTACCCCGAGATCGCATGGACCTCTTTGGCATGGTTGAATCGGAGGTGTTTCGCTTGTTGAGATTTGACACTGAAGCCATCATGGAAATAGTACGATCCCTGCAGGATGACCTCACCAGCCCAACACATCGATCACAAGCAGTGCCGCCACTCCTCAAGGTCATGGCAACCCTGCATTTTTTAGCCAGTGGATCATTTCAAAGAACCAGTGGAAATTTGGCTGGGATGTCCCAATCCACAATGAGTAGGTGCGTGCACCAAGTTGTACCCGCTATCCTGAGATGGATGTCCCACCACATTGTGAGACCCACCCAGGAGGTCCAGCAGGCAAAGGCAAGAACCGATTTCTATAAAATAGCCAGATTTCCACGCACTGTGGGGGCCATTGATTGTTCTCATGTGGCACTCCAGCCCCCCGTGACGCTGAACATATGTACCGTAACAGGAAGAATTGGCATTCAATTAATGTACAAGTAATAACCGATGCTCAAGGCCTCATATGGCACGTCTGTGCTAAACACCCCGGGGCCACCCATGACAGCTTTATCTACCGGCAAAGCGACATCCCAAGACAATTTGAAGAGAACGTGTATGGGGACAGCTGGCTGGTTGGTGAGTGACATGGGTGTCAGGCATTACTGTCCCCCCCATGATGCAGACATCACGAGGGGCACATGCATGACTAACATCCTCCTGTCTTTTCCCTTCCAGGTGACTCTGGATATGCCCTGGGACCCCACCTGATGACCCCATTCCGGAACCCACAAACACCAGGAGAAAGAAGCTACAACGAGGCTCATATACGTACCCGGGGAGTGGTGGAGCGCACGTTTGGCCTCCTGAAGTCACGGTTCCGATGCCTAGATAGGTCTGGGGGTACACTGTTGTATGCCCCAGACTTTGTGTGCCAGATTATCGGTGCATGTTGCATTTTGCACAATTTCGCCATGAGAAGGGGCCTGCAGGTTGAACTCCGTCATGACCTGACCCCCGAACCAGACATTCCCCCCCCAACCGAGGTTCCCCCGTCTGCAGAGGGAAGAGCAGTCAGGAGATGCCTCGTGGTAGGCTTATTTTCACGTGCAACACGCACATGAAACATGTCACAATGATAATGCACGCATGCACCCCACTGTGGTCCCTAACACACACCCCCCCCCAAACCCCAAAAAATTGGATTAGACCGAAGTACACCGTGCGGTACTTGGGAGCAGCAACGCCACGTCAAGGCTCCAATTATGTTGCTGTATGTTTCTCTGAAAATAATTGTCAATATATATATCCCGAATAATAATAAAATAAATACAACTCCAATCGAGTATCATAATAACAAAATATCACTCATATCATGAGTATCAATTAATAACCAAAAATCAAATTGAATATAAAAATAAAATAATCTAACTGGCACTCATCTGGCCCGACGTGGACTACGCCTAGTGCCAAGGCTCCGTGCCCTCTGTTGCCTGGGGGCAGCCGCGGGTGGGGGGGGGGGGGTCATTGGGAGGAGGAACATCCCCCGGTCTCTCCCTGGCTGCCTGGATACCCTCTAAAGCCAGGGCTATGTGGGTAAGGACCGCAGTGGTCTGATTCCCCACCGCCTCAATGGCTGCTGTATTGGCCTGTATGGCCACTCCCAGGCTCCTGACCTCTGCCACAAGGCCTGAATTAGTGTCATCCAGGTCCCTAACGCAGGTCACCAACGCAGTGCTGTTGGCACTGACCTCCTGCACATTTTCGGTCATGGTGGCAGTGAAAGCAGCCTGGGTCTGCTGCATGGAGGCCAGGCTGGCTGCCACCCGGCGCATATCACATGCCACAGAACCCACATGGTGGGTCTGCCTGGCCAGGTCCATAGCCAAAGTGGCTTCTAAGGCATCAGGATCACCCCTCGTCTTCCTAATTGCCTTCCTGGGTGCAGGTGAGGCTTGGGGACGAATGTATGGGGAGGACCCTGAGGGCACTTCCCTTAGGGAGGATAGGCTTCCCAAAAGGTCAGAGGCCCTTAGGGGGCTTCCCAAAAGGGTGGAGGCCCTTGGGGGGGTTACAATGAAGTTTAAGTCCCTTGGGGGGGTATCCCCTATGGAGGTGGAGGTATGGGAGGGTCCAGCGACGGTGGTCTCATCCCCCAGATATATGCCATCATCCAGGTGCCCGTGCTCCTCCTCCACTTCCTCTAATGGAGAGGTGTGGACACTGGTATCCTGGGATGGGGTTGGTTGGCCAGCAGCCGAGGATGGGCCTGCTTCATCCTGTACATCTGTGGATGACACAAAACATTAACATGTTGGTGGACCCACACACTTGTCACATATTCACTCCCCCCCCCCCACATGCTATACACCAGATAAAAGAAAAAACACACTCACCTGTCCTCAAGGGCTGATCAACTGACTCGAAGCCCTCCAGGCCCTCCACCTGCTCCTTCTCCAGGCACCTGGCAATGACCTCCTCATCAGGTGTCAGTCTTATTTTCAGGGCTGGTCCACCTCCGGTGCCCCTACTGTGTTTTTTTATCTTGGCCACCT